>NW_012115344.1:3011266-3025705 GCF_000951035.1 Colobus angolensis palliatus | reverse complement strand
GGAGTCTCGCTCTGTTGCCCAGGCTGGAGTACAGTGGTGCAATCTCGGCTCACTGCAACCTCCGCCTCCCAGGTTCAAGCAACCCTCCTGCCTCAGCTTCCTGAGTAGCTGGGATTATAGGCTGGTGCCACCACACCCAGCTAATTTTTGTATTTTTTGTATAGATGCAGTTTCACCATGTTGGCCAGGCTGGTCTCGAACTCCTGACCTCAAGTATTCTGCCCACCTCGGCCTCCCAAAGTGTTGAGATTACAGGCATGAGCCACCGTGCCTGTCCTCTTTCTTTTTTTTAAAAAATGTGTTTTTATATGTTTAGTTGGTACAAATGCAGGATTCTTACATGCATATATTGCACAGCTGTGAAGCCTGGGCTTTTAGTGTACTCATCACCCGAATAGTGAACATTGTACCCAATAGAAAGTTTTTCAGCCCTCTCCCCCACCATCTCTTTGTAGCCACAATGTCTATTATTCCAGTCTCTATGTCCGTGTTTATCCATTGTTTAGCTTCCACTTGCAAGAGAGAACATGTGGTATTTGCTTTTCTGTTTCTGAGTTATGTCACCAAGTGTCCTCTTTCTTGAAGTACTTGTAACAGCCTTCCATGGGGTAGTTCCATGGGGAAGATTGCTGATCCTCCTCAAGACCTCTCCTTGACATCTGTTATGCTTCTAGAACTATACCCAGATTTAAGTTTCAAAAGACCCCAGGGGTAAGGCATAGCATGTGAACCATGAGCAGTTAAACACACATGAAAAGAATTGGAAAATTTTGCCAATTTGTAATGATGATGGAAATTTGGAGAATATATATCAAAACATATTTTCAGGAATTATGTCAGGATTGATTTCATTCATGTTGATGCACTGAGCAGAGATTTGGATTCAACGTGTTAACATGAGCAGCTGAGAGTGACTCTAACAGTTTTCTAAAAATTATAATTGGTTCACTGAAGCCTGAATCCAAGATGCCCTACACTAAATGAAGTTAAAATATCAGAACTTCTGTGGAATACTGAAGAGAAAGGTATTCGAAGGCTTAGAAAAATTGGAATGCTAGAGTGAATTTATCATGTAAGACATACTTACCCGTCCCCTAATTATGTTCAGACAGTCCAGAGGACACTGACTTTACCAAGGTTGTGAGAAATCCTTTCATGAAGGACCCCTCAGCATCACGGTGGAAGAGCTCCGTGGTCTATTCTCTACAGGCCAAAAATGACAGTGCTAACTGCTGCCATCAGAATGAGCTCCCTTGTTCAATGAGACAATGGGGTTCTAGGTGGCAGGGACTAAGTGTGGCATTTAATCAGCTCAGGCAATCGAGATATTGTTACTGTAAAGCACATAGAAGCCAAATAGTTACCAGAATAGTCTGATGTTCAGATAAATTTGGACTTCACTAATTGATCATGAAGTCCTTACAATGAAAATAAATGGTATTCTCCTTCACTTTTCCACAAACTGCTGTGGTCCTTTGACATAAAATTGGCCCTCTGAGGGCTTACTGCCGTTAACAGCTTCACTAGAGCTGGAAGGTGGTGTGTGTGTGTGTGTCTGTTGTGTGTATATGCGTGCATGTCTCTTGTGACTACGTTGCTGAGTTTTTGAAAATGAAACTCAAAGTTTAATTATAGATTGTTTTATAATGCAAACTGAAATCCTAAGCTTGGAGATTTTTCATGAACCTTCATGGAAATGACAGAGCAGGGCTATTGCTCACCTGGGACACTGTGACGGCAGGGAAAGGCCCGAGGGACCTCTCTGAAGTTGTTGGTGGGGAGGAGACCCTCAGTATAGTGAATATAAAGGCCCTGAGAGTGATATCTTTTGTCTTTAATGTTGAGTGTGGTTCCTTTATTGAGTATTTTCGCACCCCACAATCATTTATTCTGCCTTCTTTTTCTAATAATCATCTGAAAGGTTCAAATGCATCCCCAGAAAGCGCTTGGTAAGAGAGGAAAATAGATAGAGAAGTGAATAAAAATTTACTTTCATGTACTTTGTATCAGTTGATTCTAATTGGACTTTTGAAGAAATTGAGACTAGATCTAATCCTCTCACAAGTTTTCCCTGAGAAGCAGCATTGCTGCTTCCTCAGCAGTTCCTCATATGGCCTGATAAACAGACCCTTCCCCTGTCTGGCTGCCTCATTAGGAATTTCCCTTGGTGGCGTGTAATGGATTTCATTGTGCCCCACCCCCTCCTCAAAATCAGATGTTGACATCCTAAGCCCCACTATATCATAATGTGAACTTCTTTGGAATTAAGGGTTTTTACAGAGGTAATCAAGTTAAAGTGAGGTCATCAGATTAGGCCCTAATCCAGTATGACTGGTGTCTTCATAAAAAGGGGAAATTTGGAGACAGAGACACATGCAGGGAAGATGATGTGAAGAGATATGGGGAAAAGATGGCTGTCTAAAGCCAAGGAGGGAGGTCTGGAGCAGATTCTCCCTCACAGGCCTCAAAAAGAACCAACTCTGAGAACACCTTGATTTTAGACTTCCAGCCTCTGGAAATGTGAGAGAAATTTCTGTTGTTTAAGCCACCCAATCTGTGGTACTTGGTTATTGTAGCCCTGGCAAACTAATCAGAGGTTGACCTCTGTATTGGACTCAACATTACATGAGAGTGATGTATGGAAAGAAAACTAAAATTAGGTTAAAAAGGCTTGGTTATTCATGTATTTGCTTTTCCACTTTCCAATTAGATGACTTTTGTCAAGTCCTCTGCCCTTGCAGATGAAGTGTTTCCTCATTTTTGCAATCCTTTGTTCTCTCTTTTTTTGTGTGTGTGAGATGGAATCTCACTCTGTCACCCAGGCTGGAGTGCAGTGGCATGATCTCTGCTCACTGCAAGCTCTGCCTCCCAGGTTCAAGCGATTCTCCTGCCTCAGCCTCCCCAATAGCTGGGACTACAGGCACGTGCCACCATGTCCGGCTAATTTTTTGTACTTTTAGTAGAGACGGGGTTTCACTGTGTTAGCCAGGATGGTCTCGATCTCCTGACCTCATTATCTGCCCGCCTCCGCTTCCCAAAGTGTTGGTATTACAGGCGTGAGCCACCACACCTAGCCAATCCTTTGTTCTTAGGAACTGGTGACTAGTGTTCTAGTCAGCTCTAATCAAAATGCTTGTGGGTGACACTATTGGCCTTCTACCAATAGGATGACCATAAGTCCCAAGGTGAGTGAGACAGTACCTGTTTATGTCTATTATGTTGGTAGAATTCTTAATAGGGTACTTTTTAAAATTTTTATTTAAAATTTTTTTTATTTCCGTAGGATTTTGGGGAACAGGTGGTATTTGGTTACATGAGTAAGTTCTTTAGTGGTGATTTGTGAGATTGTGGTGCACCCATCATCCAAGCAGTATACACTGAATCTAATTTGTAGTTTTTTATCCCTTACCCCCTTCCCACCCTTTCCCCCTGAGTCCCAAAAGTCCATTGTGTCATTCTCATGCCTTTGCATCCTCGTATCTTAGCTCCCACTTACAAGTGAGAACATACGATGTTTGGTTTTCCATTCCTGAGTTACTTAACTTAGAGTAATAGTCTCCAATCCCATCTAAGTTGCTGCAAATGCCATTAATTCATTCCTTTTGATGGCTGAGCAGTATTCCATCATATATATTGATACCACAGTTTCTTTATCCACTTATTGATTGATGGGCATTTGGGTTGGTTTTACATTTTTGCAATTGTGAATTGTGCTGCTATAAACATGCGTGAGCAAGTATCTTTCTCATATAATGACTTCTCTCATTCTTAGTCGTGTTCCAGTTGAACGATAAATTATATATATGGTCTCCTTATCCTTTGTTGTCTCCTTAATGCCAAATTTGCCCAGGTATTCTTCAGCTTTAGGAGTGGGTCCTGATTAGGCAATGGCAATTATGCTAATTTCACTCTTGTTTGAAATTGGTTCAGTAACACTTGCTCAAGTCAATTAGAGCACAGGATTCCTGGATTGTGATTGGTCCAGGAGTGAGTAAAGGTCCTAATCTGGCCAAATGAGATTAAAAAGCAGGACCATGACTAAAAGGATAGTTTTGTTTTGTTCTGTTTTACAATGAATGACATAATGTATTGTCCCACTGTTACTGGTAGTCATCTGATGAGTCTTACACAAGCAAGCTCAGGAATAAAATTGCACACAGAGTGGGCATAACACAGAGAATTGGAAAGAAACTAGAATCTTCATTGTACCACACCTAAACCAGCCTTAACTCCACACTTCTTGATATGTGAAAAGAGACATTTTCTTATTGCTTCAGTCGATTTGAGTCCAGGATTTTTATTACTTTCAGCTAAATGCATCCTAAATGAGATAATGTTTATTCATTTACTATGGTTGCTGGAACAACTTATCACACTTATCACAACTTGGTGGCTTAAAAGAACAAAAATTTGTTCTCTGATGGTTATGGAGTCCAGAAGTCTGAAATCAGTTTCACTGGGCTAAAGTCAAGATGTTGGCCAGGCTAGCTCCTTCTGGAGGCTCTAGGGGAGATGCATTTTCTTGCATTTTCTAGGTTCTGAAGGGCTCCTGCATTTCTTGGCTCAGGGCCCTTCCTTGAACTCCTCTAATCTCGTGCTTTGGTTCTGATATCTCCTACTTCTAAAACCTAATATTCACCCCTGCCTCTCTCTTATAATGATATTTGTGATTACATTTAAGACTCACCAGATAATGCAAGATAAGCTTCCCATCTCAGGGTCCTCAATTCAGTCACATTTGCAAAGTCCCTTTTGTCATTTAAGGTAACATATTCATGGTTTCTGAAGATTAGGCTATGGATATCTTTGGTGATTATTTTTCAGTCTACTATACAATGCTTTTGACTTTAATGCAGAATGACAAAGATTCTGCAGTGGTAAGATAGGTGATATAGGATGTAGACTGGAACTTTTTTCTAATGTCTTAGAATGTGAACTGAGTCGTAAACCTGAGAATTGTAGGTGGTAAGTACACATATATTATAAAGAAAGATGGTAAACATATTTATGGCCAAATTACAAAGAGAGAGCAGAATCTCTCTAGGGACTGTTAATCCAACTACCAATTTATATTTTATATAAGAACAGGTACTTTAAAGTGTGATTGGAGAGAGAATAGTTATACTAGGTGTGTCTCTGTTGTAATTAAGAGTACCATGGAAATTCTCCCCAACCAAGGAAGTAGAGACTGAGATGCCAGCAGTCATCTAAAGTCATTTAATGGGTCTCCAAGAATTTAAGTTTTAAAATCTGGAGATGCCAGGAAAGGAGAATAAACTGGAATCTTGTTTTCTGACTGGATGATTATGTAGTTAGAGAAATGTTTAAGCTTGCCTAATCTCACCAGAAGGGGGTTTGGTGGGAAAATTCTTTAGAGGCCTTGATAAATCCAGTAGGGCAGAGACATACGTAAACAAAGAAACTGGTGCCTGCTTCCTGCCTGTTTCTAGTAGCGAGAATTTTTTTTTTTTTTTTTTATATACAGTCTTGCTCTGCCACCCAGGCTGGAGTGCAGTGACACAATCTTGGCTCACTGCAACCTCCACCTCCTGGGTTCAAGTGATTTTTGTGTCTTAGCCCCCTGAGTAGCTGGGATTACAGGTGCCCACCACCATGCCTGGCTAATTTTTGTATTTTTAGTAGAGGCAAGGCTTCACCATGTTGGCCTGACTGGTCTTGCGCTCCTGGACTCAAGTGATCCATCCACCTCTGCCTCTGAAAGTGCTAGTGTGAGCCACAGGTGTGAACCACCATGCCCAGTCTTTAATATGGAGAATTCTCAAGCCATGAAGCTGACTGGAACAACCTGCAATGGCAGGACAAGGAAAGGGCAAAGGGGAACCACCAAAGAGTACACAATGTGACCTATGAGAGAACTAACATTTGGGCATCTGCATTTGGGCATCTGCTATGGCAAATTATAATACATCTGTCATATAAGATGTCCCTATTTTCCTAATCTCCCCTATTTGCTATCTTGACTCTGGGAGAACTTGTAGCCAAGGTAATGTAGATGGAGAAAGGAAGGTGAGAAACAGACTAAGACTACTTCATTATTGCAGCTATCACATACAAAGATCAAGTTTCAGTCCTGGGGAGGACTGAAGATTTGGAATGGAAGTTAGATTGAACTTCTAATTTAGTCTGAATTTTTTTTAGCATCTGAGAGTGAATTACAGTTACTTAAATGAAATTGTTCTTGTCACTGAAAGAGACCAAAAGGGCATGGGATATGGCTGGAATATTATCTTAGAATAGCAAAGGAAGTTTGCAACACAGAGTATTAGTCAGAAAGGCTGGAGAAAAAAGTGAAGAAGTTTACTTCTTTTGCTAAACTCCTATATAGGTAAGAAGTGTTAAAGAATAGAGAAGAATAAAAGTGTGAATATGGCAGCAATATAAAGTAGTAGATGTACTGCTAAGTATTAATATATTGTAGAGCTAAGAAAGTACCCAATATTAGAACTAATCTTTAGGTCTCTTAAAAAACGAAGCATAACAATAACAACAACAAAATAAACCAAACTACGACCTATTTTACCACATGTTATTTTTCATTGAAAATAGAAATAACTTAGTTATTTACTGACAATTTATAGTTTCAAGTTTTCCAAAATTGCATTGCTTTTTTCATTTTGATTATTTTACAGTTATTCTTCAAATATAGGATGACATTTCTGATTTGAGATAAGTAAAGTATCCTATTCTACTCTTTTTTCTTTACCTCAATACATGACTCACATGAAGAGGAGGCACTCATGGAAACAAGAGGGAATACTGAAAGAATACTGTACATGGTATTTTTCTGTTCATTTTATCTAATAGAAATTTTAAAATAAATCTTTCATGTGACAGATTAGGTAACAGCAAGTGTGAAGATCTTTCTTCACAGCTTGCTTCTACTGTGCCATTTCCTTTCATTTCTTATAAATTGTTTGGCCCACAGACCTCCCATTAGTTTTAAAGGGATTCAGTGTCCAAATATACACTAGGACATGAAAATCTGTCCTAGTAAGGAAAAACCTCTATTGTCTAATGCAACAGTGCTTCAGGGGAATCCTTCTGAAAGATTAGATTAATTCTATTTCCTGCCACTGCCAATGATTAGACAAGGAAATAATGTGGCTTTAAAATGAACCAACTGCACAGAGGACATTCATTAAACCAACAACTGTAGAAAATAATATAAATGTTTTTTTAAATCTAAGTGTGAAGGATCAAAGTGCAGGAGGAGGCTTTGTTGAAATGTCTAGATAAAGCAGAGCCAGTCTGTAAACGCTAAAGACTTTACATTTGTTAAAAATATGAATGTGTATATTAACTGATTCAGCTGATAATTTTTGAGCTCCAAATATTTGCAAGCCACAGTTGTAGATGCTGGGAATACAGTAATAAGCAAAATATACAAAACATCATGTATTCATGCAGTTTACATTCTAGAGTGCAGAAATAGGTAGTAAATATAATAAATTTTATGTATTTGTATTGATGTGCATTGTATATATATGTACATCTATATATGTACAAATGGACATAACCATCTCTATATATTTATCTACATTCGTATTCATATAGTGATAAGTTCTATAAAGCTCTTATCTCCAAGGAAGTGGAAGAAAGGAAGAGGAAGTCATTTTAAATAGAGTGGTCCTGGAATCCCTCATTAGTTAAGCCACTGAGTAAATATCTGAAGAAAGTGAGAGAGTTAGACATACTAATTTCTGGTGAAAGAGGTTTCTAGGTAAAGGAAGAAGCAAGTGCATATTTTGCTTGGTGAATAGAAAAGAGGTCAGAGCTGGGTGCGATGTTCTATGCTTGTAGTCCCAGCTACTCAGGAGGCTGAGGCAGGAGGATTGCTTGAGTCCAGGGGTTCAAGGCTAGCCTGGGCAACATAGTGAGACTTCACTTCTAAAAAAATAAAAATTAGAAAAAAAAAAAGAAAAGAGGCAAATATGATATGGCTGAGAGAGAGAGAGAGGACAATGGTGATAGATGAGGACAGAGAGGTCACAGTGATGCAGATGACATAGAACCTCATAGGTCATAGTAAGGCATGGGACTTTTTCTCTGAGAGGGATAAAGCCATTGAGGGGTTTGAGTAGAGAGTGATAAGAGCTTGATCATAGTTTGGAAGGGTCACTTTGGTTTCTGAGTTAAGAATAAATTGCCTAAGTGACAGAAAACTGGCTAGGAGTCCATGACATTATAATAATCTGGGGAAAAGATGGTGATGGTTCTGAGCAGGGTGGGAGTGGTTGGGGTGGTGAGAACTGGGTATATTTTAAAGAAAAATCTAATAAGATTTTCTAATTAATTGGACATGGAATATGAGAAAAAGAGAAGATTCAAGAATGGCTCCAAGGTTTTTGGTCTGAGGAATTGGCAGGATGGAAGAAGTGTTCTGTACTGAAATGTGGTAGGGAGTGGGAGGGGCAGGCTAAAAGGAAGTTCTGCCTTGAACATGTTAAGTTTAAGTAGTCTTTTAGAAAATCATGTGGATAAATCTAAATAAAATCTAGAAAGTGAGCATGGATAAAGATTGCATCCTAAGAGAGTCTATTTAGACTTGGGAAGTGCGCATGAGGCAGCAAAGAAGATACGAAATGGACAGTGAATCTGGAGGAAAATCAAGACAGTATATTATTTAGAAATTAAATGAGGGGCGTTTTCCAAGGGAGCATGGCTGACCGGTCAACTCCATGGCTGACCTTTCAACTCCTGGACTGCTCAGCCATGCTTCCTTGGAAAACTTCCCTCAATGAGTTGGCAAGTGATTTGGTCAAAGAGGTGTTCATTGGTATCCTTGATAAGAGGAGTTTTAAGTGAAATGGTGATGGAGAGTGAAAGCCTTATTATATTACAGGGAGCTTAAGAAAAAATGAGAATAAGTTGGAGGTAGTAAGTATAGGAAAATTTTAAAGGAGATTTGCAACAAAAAGGAGCAGATATGTGGAGGATAACTGGAAGGGGATATGAGGTCAAGGAGAGGTTTTTTCATGTTTTGTAGATGGTAGAAATTGTAGCAGTTTTTATTTGTACACTGATGGGAATGTCACACTGCAAAGTGGAAACTTAATAACAGAAGATAGATGAGAGAATAACTTAACTGATGTGTTTGTGTAGGCAAGAGACAATGGGATTTAGTGCACAAGAGGGATTGCCTTTAGACAGGAGCAGGTACAATCCATCTGAAGTAGTTGGTGGGAAGGCAGACTATGTGGGTGCAGATGCTAGTTTGTGAATGAATGTAGTGTGGGCAGCACTGGAAATTCTTTTGTTATTTTCTGAAATGGAAATACATTGTTTGGCTGAGAGTGAGGATGTGGGGAAAGATACTGGAGATTAGAGGAAGGAGATAGCTTTTTAAGAGGCTTCAAAAGTTAGCGAACTTGTAAAACATAGAAGGATAACTGGTCTGCACTAAGGGCAAATTACTTGCTTACTGTTTCCTAACCTGTCACCTGTAAGTCCTGTTTTACCATTTCTATTAGACAACTTATAGTACTCCAGCTTACATTAAGTGCCTGGGAACAGACATGGCATAGGCAAAAATATGGCTATTATCAGTTTTTCTGAAGTTTGAGGTCTTGCCAATTAAATGTGATGAAGTGAGAGAGGAATGAGAGAGAAGTATAAGAAAGAGTGTATAAGTGAGTGAGGGCTACAATGATGGGCTACTGAATTTAAGAAGGGCAAGTAGGGAAGTGAGGACAGGAAGGTGAGGGGCAGTACAAGATGTATTTGATTCATGAATTTTAGATCTTGGTGAAATCAGCAATTGTTGGAGTGAGAGCACTAGAGGAAATATAGGCATGATGGTCCAACATCGTCTTGGATGCTTAGTACTGGCTATGACAAGGTATATAGACTGTAAGCAGGACAGTGGGAGAGAATGACTGAGCTAGGAAGATATGGTCATCATAGGAGAGGAGGATGGAGGAACTGAGAAGCAGTTACATCATTTTCAGCTTTTTTTTTTCTTTTCTTATGCCAGTACCTATTGTCTTAATAACTGTACCTTTATAATAAAACCTAATATTCAGTGGGGCAAATTCTTTTGTTTTTATTTATTTATTTATTTTTATTTTTATTTTTTGAGATTGAGTCTTGCTCTATCGCCCAGGCTGGAGTGCACTGGCGCGATCTCGGCTCTCTACAAGTTCTGCCTCCCGGGTTCACGCCATTCTCCTGTCTCAGCCTCCGGAGTAGCTGGGACTACAGGCGCCCGCCATCACGCCCGGCTAATTTTTGTACTTTTAGTAGAGACGGGGTTTCACCGTGTTAGCCAGGATGGTCAGGATCTCCTAACCTCGTGATCCACCCGCCTCCGCCTCCCAAAGTGCTGGGATTACAAGGCGTCAGCCACCGCGCGGACCAAAGTTGCTAACTTAATGTTTTCAAGTTTTATCTGTATGGTTTTGGTTTTCTACATATGCAAAGATACTTTCTGTGAGTGACCTTTTTCCCCTCTTCCTTTCCAGATACTATGTAGTCATCCCTCAGTATATGCTGGGAATTGGTTCCAGGACCAAAATTCTCGTGTACTTAAAGTTCTGCATTGTCCATCCTTAACGTGAGTTTCGCATGCTGTAAGTACTGTATTTTCCCTCTGTGCTTGCTGGAAAAAATCCACCTAGAAGGGAATTCTTGCAGTTAAAACCCATGTTGTTCACGGGTAAACTGTGTGTGCTTTATTTCTTTATTTTTCCTTATTGAAAAGTCTAGACCGGGCGCGGTGGCTCACGCCTGTAATCCCAGCAGTTTGGGAGGCCAAGGTGGGCAGATCACGAGGTCAGGAGATAGAGCCCATCCTGGCTAACACGATAAACCCTGTCTTTACTAAAAATACAAAAAAAAATTAGCCGGGTGTGGTGGCGGGTGCCTGTAGTCCCAGCTACTCGGGAAGCTGAGACAGGAGAATGGAGTGAACGAACCCAGGAGGCAGAGCTTGCAGGGAGCCGAGATTGCACCACTCCAGCCTGGGCAACAGAGCGAGACTCCGTCTCGGAAAAAAAAAAAAAAAAAGAAAGAAAAGAAAAGTCTAGGATCTTCTTTCGTATATTTTGATAGACCTGGTATTAATGGGACTCTTTATCTCATTTTGAACTCTATGGAAGCTTGCAACATATCAATATTAAGTAAGGTTTGATGTAGGTTTTGTTTTCAATAGTCTGTTGAATTAAGGATTCTCAAGGAAGGATTACTTCTTTTTGTCCCTAGTTTGTAGGATATTTTTTCATGAATGGGTATTAAATACTATGAAATATTTTTCCTGCATTTGTTGAAATCATCATAATATAGTCTTCCTTTATTCTCTTAATGTAATGAAGTATGTCATTAATTTTCAAATGTTAACACAAGCTTGTATTCCTGAGGAATAACCCAAATTAGTGATTTTGCATAATCTTTTTTGTATAAAAATGGATTTGTTGGCTAATTTTTTGCTTAGCATTTTCTCATCTGTGTCCACGAGTGAGATTGGCTTATACTTCTCCTTATCATCACATTGCTTTATTTTAGTAATAAGGTTGTGTTGGCTCCCAAAATAAAACTGCAGACATTCCTCTTTGTGTTAGTCATCTAATCCTGTGCAACAACAAAATTTAGTGTTTTAAAACAATATTTATAATCTCATGGTTTCTGTGGGTCAGGAAAGGCTTAGTTGGATCTTTTGGCTTTCACAAGTCTGCAGTCATCTCAAGGCTCCACTAAGATCCTCCTCAGCCTCACTCACAAGGTTGTTGGTGACGCGCAGTTTGTCAGTGGCTTTAAGATTAAGACCTCAGTGACTCATGAGCTGTTGGCACAAGGACAATCTCGGTTCCTGGCCCTGTGAGCCGCTCCTTAGGGCAGCTTACAACAAGAGAGCTTGCTTTATCTAAGTGAGTAAGGAGAGAAAGTCTGCTCGCACGACAGAAGTCATGGTCTTTTGCAACTTAATCTTGGAATTGATCTCCCGTCATTTTGCTGTCTTTTATTCATTAGAAGCAGGCGGTTACACAATAGCATCAGTCCCAGGAAGTGAGGATCATTGAGAGTCACTTCAGAAGCTTCCAAACACACCTCTTTTTCCATTCTCTGGAACATTTTGTGCAATATTGGTGCTATTTCTTCCTATGTATTTCAAGTTATCTGGTACAAGATAATTTAATTCAAAATTTTTAAAATCATAGCAAGATTTTTGACTCCATTTCTTAGTAGTGAAAGAAATATTACGGTCGGGTGCGGTGGCTCATGCCTGTAATCCCAGTACTTTGGGAGGCCGAGGCGCGTGGATGACTTGTCAGGGGTTCGAGACTAGCCTGAACAACAAGGTGAAGCCCCATCAAAATACAAAAATTAGCCGAGCATGGTGGTGTGCACCAGTAATCCCAGCTACTTGGGAAGCTCAGGCAGGAGAATTGCTTGAACCCATGAGGCGGAAGTTGCAGTGAGCCGAGATCGCGCCATTGCACTACAGCGTGGGCGACAGTGCAAGATTCCATCTTAAAAAAAAAAAAAAGAAATATTAGATTTCTTCTTTGGTCAGTATTGTTAAATGCTACTTTTCAAAGATCTTGACATTTCCATCTACAGGTTTGAATCTATTAGCCTACAGCTGTTTATAATATATTCTTTTGATATTGATTGCAGGATATGTAGTGATGTCCACTTTTTTATTTCTGACATTGATTATTCATGCTTTCTTTCATTTTTCCTTGATTAATCCTGCCAAAAGTTTATGAGTTTTATTATTCTTTTCTAAGAATCAGTTATTGGCTACATTGGTCTTTAGTTTAATTTTTAAATTTTCTTTTTAAATTTGTGCCTTTTTGGTATTTGTATAAAAATATCTTTTTAAAAAATCCTTTTACATTTCAAGCTCCTATATAATTATGTTTTAGATATATCTTTTGCAAAGTTTAGATTTATTTTATTTTAATATTTGAGACGAATTCTCACTCTGGTTGTCCACGCTGGAGTGCGGTGGTGCGGTTATGGCTCTCTGCAGCTTCACCCTCCCAAACTCAGGTGATTCTCCCACATTAACCTCCCAAGTAGCTGGGACTACAGGCACTGTGCCACCATACCCAGCATAGTTTTTTGTATTTTTTTTTTTTTTGTTTAACTAGAAATGGAGTTCTGCCACATGGCTCAGGCTGGTAAAAGTTTAGGTTTAAATATACAACTTATTAATTTCTGACTTGTGCTTTTTTACTTGCCTTTGTTTGGTATGAAATATTTTTTAAGTCAGGTTTATAGAGACCTAAGCTGTATATGACAAAATTATATAACTTTTAATGTATAATTTGATGCATTTTTAGAAATAAATATATTCATGTAACCACCACGACTACCATGACTATGATATAGAACATTTCCATTGCCCCTAAAATGTTCCTTGTGCCCCAATGGAGTCAGTCCCTTTTCAGTCCCCCAGACTGTGGTAATGTTTGCCTGATTTCTGTCCCTAAGACTTTGTATTTTTCTGAACTCCATATAAATGGAAACCGTAGTATGTAGGTTTTTCATTCTGGCTTCCTTCATTTACCATAATGCTTTCAAACATGTTATTTTTTACAAGAGCAAGTTTTTTTTTTTTGGTTTGTTTTTGAGTAGTATTAGGTTGTATGAACACACCACAATATTTTTGTCATTTCTCCAATTGATGGATGTTTGGCTACTTTTCAGTTTGGGCTATTATGAATATAGCTGCTGTAACATTAGCATACAGGTCTTTGGTTGGCACATGTTTTAACTAATCCTAGGTGAATACCCATGAGCAGAACTTGTGCATCATTTAATAAAGGTAGATTTAATTCCAAAAGTAACTGTCAAACTGTTTTCCAAAAACAATACCATTCTGTACTCCTACCAGCAGTGTGCGAGAATTCTAGTTCCTTTGCATTCTTGATATCATTTGATATTGAGGAGAATTTTTAAATTTTTAAAATTTTCATCAATCGAGTAGGGGTAGAGTGGTATCTCATTGTGGTTTAAATTTGTATTTCTCTAGTCCAAGAACCCTTCACAGCTAATTCCCTTGAAAAGGGAACAGTGCCTGGTGAGTGTGACTAGTCTTCACTGTTTACCACTTAGTTGTGCTATGCAGCTAATCACCACAGAGCCCCAGGACGATAAGACGGGACCTCAGACATGTAGGAGGATGCCTACAGGAGCTCCCAGAGCTGGAATAATGGGGACACAGACAACACTGCTATGTCTGTATTATTTCATTTAATTCTTCAATGAGATAAGTATTTCTATATTACAGCTGAGGAAATCGAGGCTTAGCATGTTTATGTAATTTTCCCCAGAATTTAAGTTTAAGTTTTTGTGATTCCAAAGGAGTTTACTCTGAAATTTACTACTGATAAAAATGCGCTCTCAGAATCCTTTTCTACAGACTGAATAACACTTTCTTTCTTTCTTTCTCTTTCCTTCCTTCTTCCTTCCTTC
>NW_012115344.1:2995816-3010685 GCF_000951035.1 Colobus angolensis palliatus | reverse complement strand
CTCAGCCTCCCGAATAGCTGGGATTACAGGTGCCCAGTACCATGCCCAGTTATTTTTTTGTATTTTTAGTAGAGACAGGGTTTCACCATCTTGGCCAGGCTGATCTTGAACTCCTGACCTCGTGATCCACCTGCCCCAGCTTCCCAAAGTGCTGGGATTACAGGCGTGAGCCACAGTGCCTGGCCCATTTCTTTTTAAATCCTTATTTTCCAAGCCTTTGATGAATTTATGGGTTTCCTGAATCTTCTCCCATCCTACCCCCCACCTTCGGTGCTCCTTGTTTCTATATATAATATTGAATAAAGAAATCCAAATTTGCTCCATAGTGACAATTACTGTCACCATTATGTCAAACTATTCTGATTGGGCCTATTGACTGAGTAAATGGAACATGAGACTGTTGGTTGTATCAGCACAGACTGTTATGATGTAGCTTAATGCACCCTGAGGATTTATGGATAGGTAAACTGCCCTGAAGCAGGCCAACTACATTTTATGGCCAGTCTCTTCCAAAGGAGATGAGGAAAGTGCTTTACTTCAATAATGCATATTCTGTAATAATTTAACATTTAGCAGTTACACATTGCCATTCAACCTTCAGCATTCTAAACAAACATGACTCAGGTTTGAGGTTGTTATTATATAATAAATGTAGTTAATCAAGGCTACTGTAAATTAATAGTGGTGGTCAATATATGGTGATGTTCACTGCTCATTACAATTTACTCTTGCATTTTAGCTTACGTGACAGATTTGGGGATTTTGTACTGTTTCTTTTTGAGTTATTATTATAAGCAATTAGACTTACTTCTTTTAGCAAAAGTTAAATCATCATAGTATATGGTAATCTGTTGAGATCTTTTGCTATTCTTTGATAACTTATTTTGAATAGGTCCTTTAACAAAACATTTAATTATACCGAGACAATATTTTGGGAAAAAAGCAAGAGGTAATTTCTAATATATGCAACGATGAAGTGCAGTTTGCTAAATTTTAAACTGGAGGGCATGTTACACAAATGTTAAACTGGGTAGAGCAGAAAAATTTGGACACAATGTTGATTATTTGGTCAGCTTTTAACATATATATAGAAAAACTGGGACTATAAATGAAAGAGAGCAACTTTTAACATTTCTAATGTGTTATTCTCTTTTACCTTCCCATGATCTGTGACTCAATTTATCTAGGAATCTAACTACCTGGAGGATTGGGGGGGGTAGGTGGGCAAAGATTATAATATGTTCAAGAAGGAAGACCAAGAATAGACAAAGAAAATATTTAGGCTCCATTATTCCATCATCAGATCCTGTAACAGGATCATAGTGCTAGGATTCTGTCTTGAGAGAGACTTTTCCAATTTACTTGATCTCCTTCTTCAGCATACCCACAACCAAGGGCAGAGAGTGCAGCTTACTGGGCTCTCCTATGGCATAGAGGAGACATAGCAGTCTGCCATTAAGGACTGGCTGGAGTCCAGAAGAGGTTATCTGTAAGAAAGAAAAACCTTTCCCTTTTCTATCTTGAGACATTTGTGAGCAAGAAAAGAAAAAGAGTTAACATATTGAAGACCTTCTCCATGTTATGACTTAGGTGTACACAAGTACATATAAGTACTTGTATGTATCAGCTCATTCAGTCCTCACAATGACACTGTGAGCTATTTTATTCTTATTTTACAGTTGAGGAAACTGGGACACAGAGCCCCTAAATGACTCATTGGAGATTATGCATCTAATGAACAGCAGAGCTGAATTAGGTTGTTTAGCTCGACCAGCTCTAAAAAAGATGAGTTAGTGAGGATAACGTGGATGGCAAAGAGAGCAGGAAGCTTTTCTCCCTGTTACCTATTCAGGATTAAGAAGTCACCTCTGAGCCTCATCTGGCACCAGCCTCAGGCACAGCCGTAGCAATGTAGCTGTACAGTGAGGTCAGAAGAGGGAGATCTTACAGGATGACTTTCTCGAGCTGCTTGCAGGGGCCTCCAGTGAGAAGCTAGATCTGCAAGAGTGGGCCCACCTGGTGATGTTCCTGGGCCTGGCGTGAGGGTTGGTGGATCCCCACAGGCCCATGGACTAAAAGGAGGTTTTAGTTGTTATTCAGAGATCTGTGGCCAGTAGGAGCAGAAATGAGCCAGGGTTAACCAGGATATACTATCAACGGCTGACAAAGCCAAGAGACACCAACACATGAGTGCCACTGACATAGAGTGAAGCTATGCAGCCTAGCAGCAGGGCAAACAGCTCCCAGGAGCCATGGGCGTTGCCATGGAGACCTGGGGAAGCAGAGTACATTGCACTGAGAGCTGGCTCTTTCCTTTTCCCCAGGGACTCAAAAGCCTCATTTCCACCCCTTACCACAAGGCACCATATGCCACCTTAGGGAGAAGTGCAGTGCAGGGCAGCAAGGGTAGCTTTGGGACTAAATGATTTTTTTTTTTTTTGAGAGACAAAGTCAGCACCATTGGATGAGATTAAAAAACTTAATATATTTATTTTCCTGTTAACTAGTGGGGATGAGACTAAGAGGGACAGATTGAGTACATAACTATAAAGAACTTTCATTTTCTCTTGATATCTGAGTTATAATGGGAGTTAAATTTTATATACCTGTTACAAAATATGGTTAACCAGAAAAAAAAAGCACAAGCAGAAAAAAAAAAAAAAATTGCCAACTGTCAACTGTATAGGCAATGAAAAAAAGGGACATATGAAATAACCTAAACAT
The DNA here is from genome assembly GCF_000951035.1 of Colobus angolensis palliatus. Taxonomy (NCBI): domain Eukaryota; kingdom Metazoa; phylum Chordata; class Mammalia; order Primates; family Cercopithecidae; genus Colobus; species Colobus angolensis. The sequence continues at coordinate 3,007,961 of NW_012115344.1, read as the reverse complement.
TTAAGGGAGGAGACAGAATTGCTGAAAGAGGACAGCAGGATAATAATAACCTTATTGATGGTAGCCAGTTACATTAAAATCGAATTTAACAAAGAAGAATTTACAAGGCATTTAATGTCAATGTTCCCTGGCTGTTACAGAAATGTATATGGTAGTAAAAAACAAAACAAATACATAAATACTGTGACTATGATAGAAATAATGAAAATTACAGAGAAATAATAACAATTTCAATGTCTCAGTAGGTTGTTCCAGGGCCACCCACACCTTTATTTGTTAGACTGTACTGTTTTTCCTCCTCATTGCACTTCTGGGTCTGGGTCAGAGAGTGGTGGGTGGAGGGAGAATATTCTCTGGTTGCATTCTCCTCCTTAGCTCTCAACTACCTAATCACATTTCACCCTGGCCTGTCTGCACCCACTGCCTAACTTCGTTCAGGCCTTCATTTGCTCTTACTCGAGTCATTGTGAAGGCTTCCTAATTGATCTTGCCTCCTACAATCTCTCCCTACTCTAGTATATTCTATATTACTTTTCCAGATTCATTTTACTGAAGCATGGCTTTCATTGCATCAGTCTCCTGCACAGAATCTACAGAAATACCTTCAAATGGCTCTCTTTTAGCTACTGAATTGGGTAAAAACCTTCTTTCTGATATGCAGTATGCTTCACAATGAAGCAATAGCAACTCTGCTACTGAAGGTCACAGTATTTTATTTTTAGAAGCTTTGCAGTTACTATAGGGCTTGTTTCTTTTCTCCCAGAGCATCTACAGTTTTGATCATTCAATAATCATAGATATATAGATAATCAAATAAATAGAAGAAAATAAAATGGAAGAAAGTAACCATGTGAAAAGGTTATGTGGAAGCAAGTGGGACCTCAGAAGAAGAATCATCTTATTAGAGAAGATGTCTCTTGGGTTTTCTCGAAGAGGCCCAATATGTAACTCCAGCTCATCTGAAGGGTCACAGAAAAACACTAGGAGCTAGTGAAATGGAGGATATCCTCTTGGGTCTCAACTTCTGGTGATACAAATGAGAATATTGCGTTATAAGAGCTGTAAACTCACACCTCCCACACCTCTGATATACTTGACCACCATTTTTTTTTTTTTTTGTGGCCATACCAGGGAATGATTGATCTCAATATTTCTTCTCTGTCTTCCTCGTAATATTAGAGGAATAGTACAATGAGTTTAACAAATGAACTCAACCATGTACCCACCAGCACGAACATGACAGAATATTTAAATCAACCCCCAAATAGCTGTGCCTTTGTAGCTAACCTTAACTCTGATCCCTCTCCTGCAAGGACTAATCTGCCTTCTATCGTTCTAGTTTTGCCTTTTCTAGGATTATATATGTAGAATCATACTGTATACATTTATTTATGTTTGGCTTCTGTAACTTAGCATAATTCATTTGAGATCATGGAACATGTTTTTTACATAAGTTAGTAGCAGCTGGAACTAGGGCTGTTAAAGAACAGGGGAACTAGGCGTAAAAAGCAATGAATTTGATTTTCAGATTTGTCATTATCTGTGTAGCTATGGGCAACTTTGAGCATTGATCTCTTAGCCATTAAAATGGGGACAAAAATATTGACTTCAGAAGGTTATGAATATCAACTAAATAAGTAAAAAGCTGAGTGACTGCTATATAACTTGACACATTTTTTGGCCTTGAAACACAGTAGCCAGTATTATTAACAGTGGCAGACTGGTTGTTATACTTTAGTGTCTGCTTTCCCCAGGGTGACCTTATGTTTCAGTTTTCATATGTCATCCTGGACTAATTATTGATGGTGCTCTCTGATAACTCAATAGTGTCTTAATTTGGAAGATAAATTACATGGTCACCCTCTCCTCCCCTTGTTATTCAATAATGGAATAACATTACTCAATAATGGAATAAGCCTAACTATGGATTAGGCTTGTGGCCAACCAGACTAAAGACTCTTTTGTAACTTCTTTGCAGCCAGATGTTCATTTTGTCCAGTAAGATGTAAAAGAAACTGTTGGGCAACTTTGGGGAATATTATTGTCTTGGTTCATTTTCTGCTGCTGTAGCAGAATACCACAGACTGGGTAAATTATAAACAATAGAAATTTATTTGGCTCCTGATTTCAGAGGCTGGGAAGTCCAAGAGGATGGCACTGGTATCTGGTGAGGGTCATCTGATGGTGGAAGGCAGAAAATGCAAGTGAGCACACAAGACAGAGAAAACTGGGCTAAACTTCATCCTTTTATCAGGAGCCCACTCATGTGATAACTGTCCACATCCATGACAATGACATCCATCCATGCATTAGAGCAGAGACTAAGCATCCCACCTTTTATTAGACCCCATCTCCCAACACTGTTGTATTAGGGATTAAGTTCCAATACATGAACTTTTAGAGGACACATTCAAACCATAGTATTCCTCCTCCGTACGCCCAAATTTACCTCCTTCTCACAATGCAAAATACATTGATTTCATCCCAATGGTTCCAAAGCCTTAACTCCCTCAGCATCAACTCAAAAGTCCAAAGTCCGAAGTCTCATCTAAATAAGATGTGGGTGAGACTCTAAGGCATGATTCACCTTAAGGCAAATACCTTCCAACTGTGAGTCTGTGAAATTAAACAAGTTATCTATTTCCAAAATACAGTGGTAGGACAGGCATGGGAAAAGCATTTTCATTCCAAAAGAGAAAGGAGTTAAAGGCCTCAATTAAGTCCAAAACCTAACAGTGAAAACAACATTAAGTCTTAAAGCTGGAGAGTAATCTTTGACTCCATGTACTGCATCCTGGGCACACTAGGTCAGGAGTTGGTCCCTGAAGACCTCAAGTAACTCTGCTTTCATGGCATTGCTGGGCTCAGCCCATGCTTTAGATCTTCCAGGTTAGTGTCTTGTGCCTGCATCTCTCTCAGGCTAGCATTGCACACTGGTAGCTCTACAATTCTGACATCTCAGGGATGGCCTTGTTCCCATGGCTCCGCTAGGCATTGCCTCAGTGGGGATTCTCTGTGGCAACTCTGACTCCACATTTCTGTTTGGCATTGCGTGAGGACCCTCTGCTGTGACTTCGCCCCTGCAGCAAATCTCTGCTTGGGCCCCAAGGCTATCTGCAACATGGACATTGGTTTGAAATCTATGTGGACGCCACCACATGCTAGGTATGTTAAGCTAGGTATGTGAAACTACACCTGGTTACAGCTAGGTATGTTAAGCTACACCTGGAGTTGTTCGAGCCATGACTGGGGTGGCTGAGGAGCGCTGTACTATCATGCAGGGGGCAGAGTCTCGAGGTAGCTCTGGGAAGTGAGCCTTTGGAGGGCGCCCTGGCCCACCCCATGAAACCATTTGCCCTGCTGGAGCTCTAGGGCTATAAAGGAAGGGGCAGCCTGGAATAACTCTGAAATGCCTTCCGAGTCTTTCTCCTGTTGTCATGGTGAATAGCACCTGACTCCCTCCTAGCCATGTGAATCTTTTTAGCAAATAGTTGCAAAGCCATCCTCTTAGTATTTTCTCCCATGCGTTTTGGTTCATTACATGGCCAGGGTACCAATTTTCCAAACATTTCTGCTCTACTTTCCTTTTAATTATAAATTCCATCTTTAATTCATTCCTTTGTTGTTGGATCTCAACACATGCAGTTGGAAGTAACCACACAGCAGCATGAATGCTTTGCTGCTTAGATATTATATTTCCTCTGCAAGATATCCTAGTTCATCACTCCTAAGTTCTACATTCCATAAAGTCCTAGGACACAGACACGATTCAGGCAGCCTTTGCTACTTTAAAATAAGGATGGCCTTTACTCTAGTTTCTAATACCTTGTTACTAATTTCTGTCTGAGTCCTCATCAAAATAACCTCTAATGTCCATATTTCTATCAACAATCGGGTTATGACCATTTAAGTAACCTCTAAGAAGTTCCAGACTTTCCCTTTCTCTGAGTCCTCATAAGAATCATCCTAGGCTGGCTGGGCGCGGTGGCTCACGCCAGTAATCCCAGCACTTTGGGAGGCCGAGGTGGGTGGATCACAAGGTCAGGAGATCAAGACCATCCTGGCTAACATGGTGAAATCTTGTCTCTACTAAAAATACAAAAAATTAACCAGGTGTGGTGGCAGGCACCTATAGTTCCAGCTACTCGGGAGGCTGAGGCAGGAGAATGGTGTGAACCTGGGAGGCGGAGCTTGCAGTGAGCTGATGTTGTGCCACTGCACTCCAGCCTGGGTGACAGAGAGAGACTCCATCTCAAAAAAAAAAAAAAAAAAGTGTCATCTTTAACACTTAATTTATGGCAATACAGGCTGTTTCGCTGTTTCTAGCCCAATCTCCAAAAGTCTTCCAGCCTCTACCCATTACCCAGTTCCCAAGTGTCTTCCACATCATCACATATTTGTTATAGTAACAACCCCATTTCTCAGTATAAATGTTCTGCTTTAGTCTGATTTCTGCTGCGATAACAGAATACCACAGACTGGGTAAATTATAAACAATAGAAGTTTATTCAGCTCACAGTTCTGGAGAGTGGAAAGTCCAAGATCATGGCACTGGCACCTGGCAAGGGTCATACCATGATGGAAGGTGGAAGTGAATAGTAAAACTTGGTTCACCAAGTTATGAAGGCTCACCAAGAATCTTGCCCAGGTCTTCCTGGGCCTTGAAGCATGACAAGATAACAAAGGAATGCTCACACTCCTCATACCAGGACCTATTGAAGATTAAGCAAGTTTTATTCTGAAGACAGAAAGAAGAAGTCAAGACAAACTTTTTCTTTTTATTAGGAGCCCACTCCTGTCATAACAAACCCCCCTCCTGTGATAACAGCACACATGCATTCATGAGGGCAGAGGTCATGTAATCTAGCTGTGGCAGGCCAGGTCTCACAAAAGCTGAACAGGCAGGCCTCCATAACGACTGTTTCACACTGACTAAACGGCTAGGTTAAATATTAAAGGCTGAGAGAACCAGTGCCCTTACACAAGGCTGGAATGAGTAATAAGAGCCCACCAAGAGTTTTGCCCAGGCCTTCCTGAGTCTTGAAGCATGACAAGATAACAAAGGAATGCTCACACTCCTCATACCAGGACCCACTTAGGATTAAACAAGGTTTCTTGGGGGTTGAAAGGAACTCCCCAAACCTTCATAACTTAGCAGAAGATAAGATAAGGGTAATTGCCTTTGGCATCTGGACCCATCTAGTTTAAGTAAATTTACTGAGGCTTTGGAGGAAGTTTCCCAAGACTCAGACCTTAGTTACAGATTAGAAGGAATTAATCACTTATGTCTTTAGATGAAGGCACACTTACATGTAGACATACAGCTTAGAAGGTATATAAGCCCTGAAGAACTTCATGATTTTGAGTTGGTCTGGCGATAATTTCCCACACTTTTCCCTGTACCTGGTTATAGAAATAAACCCTTTTGTTCCTCAGTTCATCTGTATCTCATTATTGGAACATGAGAATAAGCAGCTTGACCCTTGGTTCAGTCCGGGAACATAGTCACCTCTTAAAGATCCCAACTTATTAGGCCCTGCCTCTTCACTCTGTTGCATTGGGTAATTATGTTTCCAACACATAAACTTTTATGGAGACATTCAAATCATAGCAGTCTTTGTGGGTAGGGATATATATTTTACCTTCTTTTTTCTTACTCTGCTGGCTGGAATGGGGACTTGCTGGCTGGAGCTGGAGTAGCGATCTTGGACCATGAGGTAGATTTGACAGTGGAAACCATGCCAGGTGGGCCATAAAATAGAATAATTCTATTGGATTTTACCTGAGAGAGAAATAACCTTCTATTTGTTTTTAATGTTAATATCTTTTTAATTTTTTTGCCATTCACAGACAAACATATATATAATTAATATATTAATCCTTTATTACATGACCCTCTCAAGCCTTGAAGCCCTAACTTGCCAAGGGAAAAGTGCTCCCAAATTAAGTGCTAGTGGAAGAGAATCCCCTTTTGTTGTCTGTGAAATATAGTCAAAGGTAAATAACATTTATCATATTTATGCTCTTCATCTAGGGGACATGTTTATATTCTGTTTACATTTTATGAATAACTGAGGATATGTCTAGGCTAATGAGTTTGTAATTTGAAGGCTTGAGAAACTTGGTCATAAAATTAAGCACGATAAGCTATTCTCATATAAATGCCTTTTAACACACAGCTAATTCTTTATCTACATCTGTAGATTAAAGTTCCTTCATGCATTCTAAGAGATGTTCTGAGATCCTTTGGTATAAGAAAAGTACCCCAACAAAGCCATATTTTTTGAACCTTAGAAAGAAGATGGTTCACATTTGGTTCAGGTGTTTGTTTACTAGGGTAGGAGGTTCTTCTTGTTTTTTGTTAGTATTGGAATCTTTTTTTTCAAGCTCTTGCTATCCCTCATCAGGAAAATAATACCAGTATTAAAGGTATAATAGGTCAGCTTTACTGATTCTTGATTTGGAGCAGCCAAAGGAGTTGGTTGTGCAGTGTTCTATAAACTACTCAACTTGTGTGCCTTACCACTGACTCTTAAGCCAAGTCACCTTTCCAATCACTACTTTCATCCATCTTAATCCATTCACTGTACATGTCTTCTTTCTTCCATAAATAAGAACTATGCACATAGACTATATTAAAAATCACTAAGGAATTCCATAAGACCTTCCAGTGTTTTGAGTGTTTGACTATGTGACTTGAAGCTTAATCCTTGTCCTTGGTTCATCTGAACTTTATGCCTTTTACTCTCTCTTAATATTTAAACCATTACTTCCTTTATGCATTTTTGTACATCTCTTAGCTTTACCCAACACTTCATATAAGAGCTCTCTACCTTAGACTTACCCTAAAAAATAAATCCCTACCCCTAGTGGCTAGGAGGTCATTGGTCTTGAAAGGATCTGGTCACCCAGTGAATGATTGAACCAGATAAAATCTGTAAGCTATTATCAGAGTTTATTTGAGACATTCAGTCCCTTTTTCTTCTGTAACATATACTTTTTTTCAGTTTCAGCTCTGCAGTCACAATACCAAGCCAATCAAATCCTGTGATATATACTTGCCTGTCTCAACTGTTCTGCATATGCTTAATATCTTATAATAGTTTTCTCTCTATGTAAGGGGAGAGTACAAGATTTGCCTTAAATAGTTGTGTCTTAGTCTGTTCAGGTTTTCATAACAAAAATACCATCCGCTGGGTAGCTTATAAATACCAGAAGTTTACTTCTCAGTTTCTGGAGGCTAGGAAATCCAAGATCAAGGTACACACAAGTAAATGTCTAGTGACAGCCTGCTGTCTGGTCCATCGTTGGCTGTCTTCTCACTGTCTTCACTTGGTGGAAAGGAAAAGGAAGCTTTCTCAGGTCTCTTTTATAGAGTGCTAATCTCATTTATGATAGCCCTACACTCACGACCTAATCACTTTCTTCTAAAGTCCCCCACACTCAAATACATTAGGGATTAGGTTTTAAGATACGAGTTTTGGGGTGGGGGGAATGACCATTCAGTCTATAACAGGGAGAAATCAAAAGATGCATATCTATGTGGATGAGAATCTTATGTAAATATTTCAGCGGCCCTTTCCTGAATCTGTAGCCTATGATTTTTGCATTATTTCTGCTTTCCCTTCTTACTGTTGTGGAATCAGATGAGCTTCTTTGAGGAACTTTCTTTTATTTAGTTTGTATTTCTTTTCTCTTCAGTGTCGATCAACTGAATTTCTACCTCTCTCTACATTCCTTCTGATATTTTTTAATGTCCTGTGCTCTTTCCTGAACATTTTTACTCTTAGAGGGCATATAGTAATTTACAAGTCTTTGCCCATCTATTCTCAATAGAATTTGGGTTATTTTTATAACTACCTTACCCATTATAGTTTTTTGATGAATAATTTATTCCCCAGATTTGGGCAATTATATTCATATCTGTGGGATCCACCTGGTTGAATTAATAAGCATGAAGACTCCAAACACCCTTTGACACTCAGAGAAATCATCTAATGAGGAAATTGGGATTGAACAGTGAGGATCTTTTCACTAAGGAAGCCTCAGAGCCTATTTGTCTTCTTTTATTTGCACAATTGCTCTCTCATATTTTTGGCTGACCATCCAGTTTTTTGGCCAAGGTTATTGTCTCTCAAACATAAGGTTATTTTCCCTCTTTATGTTCTATTTACCAAAGGCTGTATTGTAAGGATCAGTATGTTTATTTTGATATCTTTGGGCCTTAGACTTTTAGAGCTAGATGTTGGCAGTCATCTGGATCAAAGAGTTATTGCACACATGCTTTGTATTTTCTTTTTTGCTATTTCTTACAACCAAAGATTCTTCATCCCTGTAATAACTAGTCAGTTTGGCACAAGATAGCTAAAAAAATTGTTTTAATGATCAAACTATGATTTACAAAAAGGTAAATAGTAAGTAGAAAAAATAATTAAGAGCATTATAAAAGTGAAATCTTCATTCAGAAGATACTTCATCAACATGCTCCTCTAAAGTTAGTGATGAGTCAAGTATAATCTGATAATTGGGGAGGTACAGTGATTGAATATATAGTTTGCATTTAATTATAGAGGACACATTAATCTCTATCAAAATAAGTGTTTAAGCTTCATAAACATGCAGAGAAAGAAACTCTTTCCCAATGGCCCATAACTATAATTTTAAATATGAATGCCTACCTTCTTGTATGCAGGCAGGTTCTCACTCTTTATAAAATGTAAGTAGTATAATTAAAAGATCAGAATTGTGTAACAGAGACACAGCCTCCCCAGCATTTATATGCTCACAGAAAAGCATTCATTAATTCAAATAATGTTCATAAGGATTTTGAATTTGCTGTCTTTTCCCAGGCCAAATAGAGATACTCTCCTGATTTTCTCACCTGTCAGAGACTGAGATTGAGAATGAATTGTTGCTTTTTTCTTTTTTTTTTTTCTGAGAAAGGTCTCACTATGTTGCCCAGGTTCATCTTGAACTTCTGGCCTCAAGCAATCTTCACACCTCAGGCTCTTGAGTAGCTAGAACTACAGGAGCCTGCCACTGTGTGCCTCACTTATGGCTACAATTTTAAACCAGTTGGAATTTCATAGTCGAAGAGGTTGTTTTTGTATAGTTTTGAGAGAGTCCATTAAGTAATGGGCCTTTTTATTAGTTTCAACTAATTCAGAGGGGTTGATGAATTAGAAGCAGGAATGAAAGAAAGGAATAAAGACTATTTTTCGTATTAGATTGGTGTAGAAGTAACTGTGGTTTTAGCAGCACCTAAAAAAATAGCAAAAACCACAATTACTTGTGCACCAACCAAATACTAACATCTACTGATTTTACTATGAATAATTGGTCTTTCCAAATTAAAGGACCTTTAGAAAAACATTTCTAGCAACTGCATGCTTTATTTATTCTGTCTCTTATAATTGATGTTTGTCTTTAAGATGCGTGTGTGTGTGTTTACTTATGCTCATTTTAAGTTCAAATGGATTTTTATTGAAAATGCATAGAATAAGCAGTCCCTATAACTTATGGTGCTGGAATATCAGGCAGGAAAATAGATTTAAATTGTCCATAGCATTCTTTGACCACAATTTTGCAGAATTTGGAATGTCAAAAGATAAAATTCCATCTTATTGAAGCACCTGCTCCCACCCCCCTGGGTGTTAATCTGAGCCTGTCATTCTAAACTTGTGAGTATGCATCAAAATCACCTGGAAATCTTGTTACACAAATTACTTGGATCTCCCTCCAGAGAAGTTCCCAGGTGATGCTGATACTGCTTGTGTGGGGATCACACATTGAGAACCACTGATCTTGCCTAAATAATTCACATATGATGAAATGATTTGCTAGAGAGAGAGAAAGCTCTCTTCTAAGAAAAAAAAGAAATCCCTCTTGATAGTGGAAAAGACTTTCTGAAAGACAGCTGGATGTTTTAAAAATGTATCATGTAAGTTAGAGGTCCCAACACCCTGGCTGCTGACCGGCACCTGTCCATGGCCTGTGAAGAACTGGGTTGCACATCAGGAAGTGAGTGGTGGACAAACAAACATTAATGCCTGAGCTCCGCCTTCTGTCAGATCAGAGGTGCATTAGATTCTCACTGGAGCGTGAACCTTGTTGTGAACTGTGCATGCAAGGGGTTTAGATTGTGTGTTTCTTATGAGAATGTAATGCTTGGTGATCTGAGGTAGAACAGTTTCATCCCAGTGCCATCTAGCACCCCCCAAGCATGGAAAAATAGTCTTTCACAAAACTGGTCCCAGGTGCCAAAAGATTGGGAGCCGCTGATCTAAGCAACTGTTTAATTCTATGGTTGAAGTTTCAGAAGGGTTGCATGACTTTTTTTTTTTTTCCTTCTTTCTTTTTCCTTTTGAGATGGAGTCTCGTTCTGTCACCCAGGCTGGAGCACAGTGGTGCAATTATCAGCTCACCACAACCTCTGCCTCCCGAGTTAAAGCAATTCTCCTGCCTCAGCCTCCTGAGTAGCTGGGACTACAGACGCCTGCCACCACACCCGGCTAATTTTTTTTGGTTTGTTTGTTTTCGGTTTTTTTTAGTAGAGACGGAGTTTCACTGTGTTAGCCAGGATGATATCGATCTCCTGACCTCATGATCTGCCCATCTTGGCCTCCCAAAGTGCTGGGATTACAGGTGTGAGCCACCGTGCCCGGCCTGGTGGCATGACTTTCTATGTCGTCCTAAATAAACATACTGAAGAAGTTGTTCATTCTTGAAGGACAGAGTTTGACAAAAGGACATTTATATGATTCTAGATTTTTATGCTTGAACATAATGACACAGGATAGGCAGTGTAGATCTGTTGCTCTGCTGTTGGAGACTCAAATGCTGATTTGACCAGCACTATCAAATATAGCCTGGCAAGATTAAAAAAAAAAAAAAATAGAGATCTTGTCTTTGTCTGTCCAGGCTGCAATAACAAAATACCATTGAACTAGGTGGTGTGTAAACAACATAAATTTATTTCTTACCATTCTGGAGGCTAATACATCCAAGTCCCAGCAGATTCTGTGTCTAGTGAGGGCCTATTTCTGGTTCATAGATCTGAACTTTCTAGATGTGTCTTCGCATAGTGGAAGGGACAAGTGAGCTTTGGGGACTTTTTTTTTAATAGGGACACTAATCCCATTCATGAGGGCCTTGTCCTTATGACTTAATCACCTCTCAAAGGCCCCACCTCCTATATCATCACCTTGGGGTTTTAGCTTATAAATTTTGGGGGGAGCATAAATATTCATTTCATTACAGATGGCCAGGCTTTATTCCCAGTTATTCTAACTCAGTATGTTTGGAATGGAGCCAAATCAGTTTTTTAAAAGATTCCTAGATGATTTTGATGAACAGAACTGTAAAGTACTGAATTAGTGTAACCTCCCACTCCATGTATCCAAACTCATCCAAATATCTACATGGGGGGAAAATAAGTTCTCTCTAGGATCATCTGCTTTATTATTGAAATAGCTGTAATTCCCAGAAGTTCAGAGTTATATTGAATCAAATTTTAAACTTAAGGCTGATATTCTCATGACCATCTTTTGGTTCTAGTCTAGCTTTTTATGTAGTAAAGTAAAATAAATCCATGTATTCTTCTTCATGGTAATTATTTTTTGTTTCTCCTAGACATTTTTCTGAAGGATGCCTATCCATCGTGTAGTCATGTGTTCATTTAAAACATGATTTACAGACCATTCATGTCATACTCCAATTTGTCAAAGATTCATTTTAAATCTGGAATTTAGAATTAAAGTTGATAATCTGTTTTAGTTTATAAATCTAATCATTGGTTTTTTTAAATACAAACTGAGATCGTATTAGCCTTTTAAAAATACATATCATAGAGCCGGGCACGGTGGCTCATGCCTGTAATTCCAGCACTTTGGGAGGCTGAGGTGGGCGGATCACGAGATTAGGAGATCGAAACCATCCTGGCTAACGTGGTGAAACCCCGTCTCTATTAAAAATACAAAAAATTAGCTGGACATGGTGACGGGCGCCTGTAGTCCCAGCTACTTGGGAGGCTGACGCAGGAGAATGGCGTGAACCCAGGAGGCAGAGCTTGCAGTGAGCTGAAATCGTGCCACTGTACTCCAGCCTGGGCAACAGAGAGAGACTCTGTCTCAAAAATATATATATA
>NW_012115344.1:2963711-2995096 GCF_000951035.1 Colobus angolensis palliatus | reverse complement strand
CCTCAGCCTCCCAAAGTGGTAGGATTACAGGTGTGAGCCACCGTTCCTGGCCGAGATGAAGCTCTTAATCCCTTTCTTTCATGGTTAAAAAATTAAGAAAATATCCAATAAAAGAAATAGTTCTAATTGAAGTTTATTGATAAAAATAGTCATTGAGAGTACCTAAAGAGATATGAACAGTATTTCCAGGTTGCTAAATCCACCGGTGAGTTCTCAGTACAATTTGTGCAATTTATGCACCTCGCCTGATTCTTATGGCTCCACTCTCAACACTAAGCCTTGGCGGCTCCCTTAATGGAGAGCCCTAGCTATTTCTGCTTATATTTTAACACCACTGGTAGTCTTCTCATTCCCTAGACCAAAGGCTGGATTCTTCATGGTGTCCATTGTGTCCATCGTGGTAAGAGACATAGTATTTCCTGTGTCCAGGTATGGCCTGCATGCTATGTCTAAACTCAGATGAAATGCTACCTAATGGTGCCTGGGGCCAGGTAAAAACTAGGTAGTTCCGGGGAATCAATGCCCTCTGGGGCAAACTTTGACCGATGAGAGAGAGGAGATAGAAAGGGGCCAGCAGATACATTCCTACCCTTAACTTACATAGCAATGAACTCTTCGGAAGGTACTAACTCCATATGCTGTCTTCAGACATCCCTTATGATTGAGCAATGGCCATGCAAAGTTCTGTTAGGCTCAGTTATGCACCACCTTATCGTGTGTTCTCTACTCCCATTGTCACATTCTTTCTCACTTTTGATGCCTTGGTTTTGTACCACTCAACAGAGAATTTGCCTCATAGTCCGTTTTCTACGGAACCTGACAAATGTCAGTATCATTTTACAGAGGGGATCACTCTTCTTCAAAACACATTATTTGCTTGGCTTTCAAAACCAATACTCCACATTTTTTCCTGTATCACTGCTTTTCAGTCCGTTGCTAGTTCTGTATCAACTTGACCTTTTAATGTTGCAAGAACCAAGAGTTCAGTCCTTTGACCTTTATTCTTGTTTTTTTGTTTTTTTCTTTTTTGAGCTGGAGTCTCGCGCTGTCACCCAGGCTACTGGAGTGCAATGGCTTGATCCCAGCTCACTGCAACCTCCACCTCCTGGGTTCAAGCGATTCTCCTGCCTCAGCCTTCCGAGTAGCTGGGATTCCAGGTGTGTGCCACCACACCTGGCTAATTTTTTGTATTTTTAGTAGAGACGGGGTTTCACCATGTTGGCCAGGCTGGTCTCGAACTCCTGACCTCATGATCCACCCACCTCAGCCTTCCAAAGTTCTGGGATTACAGGCATGAGCCACTGTGCCTGGCCTCTTTATTCTATCTGTACACACATACATGCACATTTTCTAGGTGTTTTCATCCATTTCAAACCTTAATTATCAACTGTTTACTGAAAATCTCAAATTTATATCAGACCAGATTTAACTCACCTTCCACATTAGAAGTTTGCTGAATTTAACATAACTTTTTTCTCCTATTTTTAAAATGTTGGCTTTCTTTTATATGGAAAGAAAGTGAAAAGAAAATACACTCTCAGGGTGTATGAAATGAATCTGAAGAGAAAGCAAGTAAAAAGTTACAATTGTATAACCTATAACCATGAATTTAGGAGACAGGAAAGAAAATAAGATAGTTTTGACTCTTTGAGAGAAGTCTTTGTTTTGTACAGAAATGTTGTCATTCAGATTAAAATGTTAGTGCTCACAAAGCATTAAGGAGAAATGTGGGGCCTGCCAAAGAAGAGAAGACGGCGGGAGACGGTGGCTGTGATGAGTTTCCTTTCTGTTCTGTACCACATACACTCAGTGAAGAAGATCTGACTTTTCAGTTTGTCAGAATAAATTCGTGGTGTTTTATCCCTAAGGGAAAATCTGTCATAAATAAGAATATGTGGTGGATAAAATCACATCAATGTAGTCTAAACATTACGTGAATGACCATCTTGCCCAGCTCCAGTGGAAGCAGTGGGAGTCCAGTGTCTTGGCCAAGGCCAGAAAGTAGAGTCAATTACTTGTAATTCCATTACCAACAAATTTTACTGAGAACCTTACATGCCAGTTCCCTATCATCACTTCATTGCACCCGTCATGTTTATTTTCTGTATTCTTTTCAGACACGAGCATATTTTAGTATGTATTATTTTTCTTTTATCGTATCACCATAAGGAATAGTTTCTTTTAGGGATTCCAAACGTATATAAGCACAAATTATTCCTTCTCTGTGTAAGTCAACTATTCTGATGTTTTGTGGGCCTAATGTTTGTTGTTTGAAGTTGGGTGTTGGTACCACTTAAAAAGAAAGAAGCAAATCAACAAATAAGGTGTATACACCATTTACGCTTGTTGAAATGCCTTGTGAATTAATTTAAAGAGGTAATATTGCATAGTGGAAAGACTGATAACCCTAGAGTCAGAAAGAGCTGGTTATTGTTTTAACTTACCATTTAATAGCTTGTGACATTGGGCAAGTTTAATTTCTGAATTGCACTTGTTTGATGCACTGTTGTGAAAAATTAAATAAGTATACTTAGTGTAGAGAAGGCACTGAGTAATATATAGTTATTTTTAAAGTCCATGTTGTTAACATATGTAACATGTGTAACAGTAACACATGTAACACTTTTCCCGTGTGATTTCCCCAGGTGGTATCAACCTAGAGTGTAATTGAAAGGATGTTTACATGCTTATACATGTTTCCAGTACTTATGTATTTATATTCACATGTATATGTATTCTTCCTTTATTTGCCAAGGCATAACTTGAAATTTTTGTTAGAAAAGTGACATTTTCTATTTCTTTATGGTCTTGCCATTATGTGTTACATGATGTTGTTATTACAGTGGCACTTAATGTTTTCGACTTATTGAATTCTAAATAAATTCGTTGAATCTATGATGCTGGCGATGTCTTTATAGCCTCAACTTCACATTAGAATAAAGACATTCTATGTGGAGTTTTGCTTCAGGCTTTTTTTCTTCAATCTGCCCTGTCCTCTACAATTTGTAGAGTAGATTTGGGGTAGATTGTGGAAAGCTGAGACTTCTTCCAGGCTGCTTGTTTGTGCCTTCCTAACTGCACCCATCTTCTTGCTTTCTGCTTGCGTCATGCTTCTCACTTTATTGGCTGCTATTTTTAATGTCGAAATGTTCTTAAAAAGATTTTTGAATAAATTTTTATTAAGACCCTTAGTATTATTAACTTTTAATCTCTTTCAGCCTTAACTTTTAACTTCAGGGTCTAAAAGTAACTTCCGAGCTTATTGAACTATTAAATCCTTTGCTAGAAAGTAAATCTTACTGCGCTAGTTGTTACAGCAACCATAGCTTTAGAAAATGTTCTTTCTTTTACAAAGCCATTGTCTTTGGCCGAAGTTCCTTCCCAGATATTCTTATCTACATTTCTGATTTATTAATTATAATTTTGTATTCCTGCCTAAAATTTCCTCAGTTGCTCTTTTTTGGTGAGGGCTTTCCTGTTGATGAAGTCTACAGTGTTACACATGTGGCAACTAGTGCTGCTCAAAATCTGTTGCAGAGAAATATGGAACAATGTTAATTCAGGAGAAATAAGACAGGAGTGTTACCAATCAGAGGAAGCACAGAGCTTATATAAGCAGATCTGTTGATGCCCTTTGTTATCTGAGTTGTGGCTGTAATTACAACAAGGCAGCCTTTGATTTTAAGCAAAGCCCTAATTCAAACCCTCTCCTCTTGAGCTGTGAGTATCTGCAGGAGTTTGTTTATTTATGTTGGTACCTGCTGCAAAGGATTTGGGACTATAAATAAAATCTGATATTAAAACCATAGGAAAATAAGGTTGAATGCAACCTGATGATTTTGTATGTGAAAAGCCAGAAGAATAGCTCCATGCTGGGCTGTTTTATTCCATGAATCAGTGCAGTAATGGGAGAATGACAAGTATCTTTCAAAACTCCCCACTCTGTAAACCCTCTTTACACACGTAAAAAGGCACAGTTGCTTCAATTACTTGTTTGTGTTGCAGTCAAAAACAAGTTGTAATAATTTAATTCTTTTGGGGAACATCTTTCATCTTGGAGTATTAGATCATGGAGTGAAAACTAAAGAGAGGTGTGTGTGGTGGTTGCCTACAACATATCTATAATTTATTTTGATTAAAATTAGAAAAATGATACTGAGACATTTATCATTTATTCATACTATTTATTTATTTATTTTTATTTTTTTGAGACGGAGTCTCTCTCTGTCACCCAAGCTGGGGTGTAGTGATGTGATCTCGGCTCACTGCAACCTCTGCCTCCTGGGTTCAAGTGATTCTTCTGCCTCTGTATCTTGAGTAGCTTGGATTACGGGTGTGTGCCACCACACCCGACTAGTTTTTGTATTTTTTGTAGAGGTGGGGTTTCACCATGTTGGCCAGGCTGACCTCGAACTCCTGATCTCAGCTGATCTGCCAGCCTCAACCTCCCAAAGTGTTGGAATTACAGGCGTGAGCCACCGCACCTGGCCCGTACCATATAATCTATATGAAAAGTGGTGATTAATATCTCTTGAGAAAGCTCTAGTAATGTGAAATGTAAATGACGTTAAAAAGATCTGAAAGGGTGGAAATTTACCTTACAGCTTTAACATAAGCTGTTGTACTGAGCAAATTGGCCCTGGCTGGGTGTGTACTGCAGTGGACTCACCTGAGTTGGAGGCAGCAGCATAGTGAGAAGGGGGAGTGACTTGTTATAACCTAGTCCCAATTTTATCACTGTCCAACTATGTGATCTTGGGCATAACACTTACATCTATGTGTCTCAAGGTTTTGAATTGTAAAATAATGTCTGTAGGTTTAGATTATACCTAACCTAACTTCTTTCATAGAGATAGTGTTGTATGAGGAAGTTGCCAAATGCAGATAACCTACCTAAAATACAAGCTGGATTAAAGAGAGTACTTCAGAAAATTCACAGGGATTTCCCAGTTTTTATACTAATAAAGAGATGCACCACCTTTGACTGGGGGAAAAAAAAAAAAGAAACCCAAAAACTGATTTGGATCACATCCAGCTCATATCAAAGGTTTGAAGGTTGATGAGAAAGGATGATATTCTTCCAGCCACTAACAGACTAACTTAAAGTATGCCTTAAATAACAATTTCATAAATTCAAAAGAAAGCTGTGATGACTCAGTCTGCATTTATAATGTACTGGAATTGTGGGCAGAAGGATTAGACTGTAGAGATATCATAAACTGAAGAGAGTGTAGGGCATGAATTCAACTACGGTTGTTAATTATTAATGGATTTCTTACTTAGCCTAAATCAACCTATTGATGGATTCACTCAATACAAATGTTATTAAGCACCTACTATGAGTCAGGCACTTATGTTGTTTTGGTTTTCGAGCCAAGAACATGTCTCTATTTCATATCTTCTCATGACTAGTTTTATATGTTATATTTTCATTTGTAAATGTGTTGTACCCTTTCTAAGACTTCAACTGTAAAATGAATACCCTTTTTCTAGTGAGCACCTGGTTCTTTATAGGCATCTTTGGCAGATTTTCTAGTTCTTCAGTTGTTTTGTTTATTAAAGTTCTGTCCAGTCCCATAGCACATACCTCGATTCAGACTTCCCCCCTCCCGTGTTTGTTGCAGCACTTTCACAATAATCAATATTTGGAAGCAACCTAAGTGTCCCTCAACAGATGAAAGGATAAAGAAAATGTGGTACATATACACAATGGAGTAATATTTGGCCATAAAAAAGAATGAGATCCTGTCATTTGCAACAACATGGATGGCACTGAGGTCATTATGCTAAATGAAATAAGCCAGACACAGAAACACAAACATCACAGGTTCTCACTTATTTGTAGGACCTAAAAATTGAAACAATTGAACTCGTGGACATAGGATGGTTACCAGAGGCTGGGAAGGGTAGTGGGAGAGTGGCAGGGAGGTAGGGGGTGGTCGTTGGGTACAATAAAATAGTTAAAGAATGAAAAAGACCCAATATTTGATCGCACAACAAAGTGACTATAGTCAATAATAATTTAATTGTGTAATTTAAAATATTTAGAAGACAATAATTGGATTGCTTGTAAAACAAAAAAAATACTTAAGGGTATGAATACCCCATTTTACATGATGTGTTTATTATGCATTACATGCCTGTATCAAAATATCTCATGTACCCCATAAATTTATACACCTACTATGTACCCACAAAAATTAAAACTAATTTTCTTTTAAAGTAAACTTCTGTACTTCTGCCCCTTTTAGGCTTCCTGTATTGTGCTGGAGTGGGAGGAAGAGAGAGGAAGCAGGCAAAGTATCTTGTTATTCAGCTTCCGTAGCTTGCACACCTCTCCTGGTTGGTTGTCAATATTCCTATGATTAACACTGTCCCAGCTTCAGTGCCTTTGGTGGAGCAAGGATTCAAAGGCTGGCTCACTCATGGGAATAGGTGTGGGCTTTTGGAGGATCCTGCAGGTTTTGTCCTATGCACAGTTCCTGGGGAATCCAATTCTAGTCAACCTCTTCCATCCTGTCTTAATTCCTGGTGTCAATGGTCCACCCTACAGCCTCTTTCTGCTGAGGTCACTTCCCTGTGTAGGGAGACATCTTGGGCGAAGAACCAGCAAGACTTTTTATGATGGGCTACTTTTTTCAGAATAGAGATGGTGGTGTTGCAGGCTGCTCTGATGTTGCCTTGCTCTGCAACTATCCTTTCTTTTGCTGGGGTAGATTCAGGGACAGATCAGTGAGTCTTAGTACCTTTGCAGATAGCCAACAGAGGAATGAGATGACAGTTTTACTCTAATGGATCACTCACAGTCTTCACAGTTTTGGCTTTAGGGAGGAGAAGACAACTCTCAGGGAAGGAAGGGAATTGTTTCTTACCATGCAACAGAATTTGCAGGCCTCTGTGGATCCCAACACACTTTTCTCTTTTCCAGCCCTCTGGTTTTATAGACCTGAGTGTGGAGGGCTCAGATGTTGGGTGATCATACTCAGCAGTTTGCTACCACTTAGAAAGCCCTGAGGGGAGTTCCCTAGTCCCCCTTTTTGGTGGTTCTCTTTAGAAAATATATGTGGTACCTATATATTTTCAGTGCTAGGACTTGGCTGCAATTCAAGGACAAAATGGAAAAGTTCCAGTCCACATCCTGCTACAACATTTGTATTAAAACAATCCAGCTACATTTAGGGTGGGTTTCTTCAGATGTTTACAGTGCATATAGAATGTCACTCAGAATATAGTTTTAGCTATCAAAGATATGCACACCCTAGTAGTATGGAGCACATTACTTTCTTCTTAGAAACTTTAAGTTGATACGTTAGGATTATTTTGCATGATACCTTAGAGTTATTTTGCATCTTTGGTCTCCATGGTACTTTGAAGCTTTCCATACTATATGTCATGGAGAAAGAAAGAATACATTGTCATCTTGTTAGAGTATTTAAAAATAAATGTTATATTATAGAGTCATGTAATTTGTAGGTGTTTAGAAGAAAACATTCTCCTATTAAAAATTATTTCAATAGCTTTAGGAGTACGAGTGGTTTTTGGTTGCATGGATGAATTGTATAGTGGTGAAGTCTGGGCTTTTAGTGCAACTGTCACTTGAGTAGTGTACATTATACCCAATAAGTAATTTTCCATCCTGACCCCCATCCCACCCTCCTTGTTTTCAAATCTCCAATGTTCATATACCACTCTGTGTGCCTTTCTGTACACATAGCTTAGGTCCTGCTTATAAGCAAGAAAATGCAGTATTTGGTTTTCCATTCCTGAGTTACTTCACTTAGGATAATGGCCTACAATTCCATCCGAGTTGCTGCAAAAGACATTATTTTGTTCTTTTTTATGGCTGAGTAGTGTTCCATGATATGTATATGCCGTATTTTCTTTCTTCGCTCATCAGTTGATGCGTACTTAGGTTGATTACATAACTTTGCAATTGTGAATTTTGCTGGGATAAACATGTGCATGCAATCTGATATAGTGACCACTTTTCCTTTGGGTATATACCCAGTACTGGGATTGCTGGATTGAATGGTAGGCCTGTTTTTAATTCTTTGAAAAATCTCCATACTGTTTTCCATAGAGGTTGAAATAATTTACATCCCCACCAGCAGTGTATAAGCACTCCCTTTTCACCACATCCCACACCAATATCTATTGTTTTTTGACTTTTTAGTTATGGCCATTATGGCTGGGGTAAAATGGTATCAAAATCATCCGACACACTCTATAGCCATTTCTCTGTTTTATTTTGTTTTCTTAGAAATTATTACAGTCTAGAATACTATATCTTTTACTTATGTATCTTGTTATTTTCTGTCTTTACCAGCTAGAATGTAGGCTTTATGAGGCCAGGGAACTTCTCTGTTTTGTTGACTGCTATACCCTATACTTAGACTAGTGTATGGCACTTAAAAGAGATTAAAAAGTATTTATTAATTAAGACATGAGTGAATGAATAATATATTTTTTAATAATCCACAATTCCACATGTCCACAAACATACCTGTGTTCTTATTGTCAAATCCAAGAGGCACATCAGAGCATTGTAGCCAAAATACTGTGTTAGATCATTTTAAAAATAGAATACTTTGGATTATTTTAAAAATAGAATACTTTGATATCAGAAAAAATGTAAATGTGGGAATTCACCATTGTTTTTCTGTGCTTATAATCTAGGCCTTTAAACATCTTCCAGAGTTTCATGGAAGCTGAGACAGGAATGAAATATCTTGCCTTTCAGTTCTTAATGATGTCAGCAGTGAAGGTGAAAGTATGAAACTGTTTTATTAAAAAGAGGCTATATCCTTGGCGTTTCCAGAGGCAGGAACAGTGTGGTGTTGTCTAAATCGTCATTTTCTGGCACTCAGGAATCTGAGCTAAGAGACATGAAGAGAGTCTGAAAGTTAGTGGGGTGCTGACCTGTGCAGCCATAATAGGGCATGTATACTGAAATGATCTGAGAATCAGCCAAATGAGAGGGCAGAGGAAGTTGACCACTAGCTAGAGGAAAAGGGCAGAAGTGCAGCCTGAAGCAAAGACCTCAGTAAAGGGTCCACAGGTCAGGGATAGTTTGAGGTTTTGTGAGATCTGAAGTAGATTAACTTTAGAGCCTTCTTAAGACTATAAAAATACCTTTTGCAAATCTTTGGAAAATATATGATGATGGGAACACACTGCTGGTGCCCTTCCCTAGGTTTTGTAAGAGCTCGTGCAATTGAGAGGCACTGTAGTTTAAATGTCATTAGCTTTTTAGTAAAGATTTATCTGCATTTAGTGGCTTTGAGGGGGGCGGGCACAGAGAAAGAGAGAGAGAGAGATTGAGAAAGAGAGAATGCCATTCAGCCGAGAGCCATCTTGCTTCCTGGAGGATTTTGGTATCCACATGTTTCCCTACAATAATACCCTATGTTCATAAAATCACCAGATTATTTTTCTTTCCATGCTAATACACGTGTTCTGACTATTTCTATATGAGAGATGTTGCCAAATATCATCACAGCATAGCAGTTAAGGGAGTACTTTTGGAGTCAAAATGGTTGCTTTGACATTGAGCTGTGTTTATTTATGAGCTTTGTGTCCCTGATCATAATGCTAATTTCTCTGTGTTTCTTTGTCTGTAAAATGAGAATAATACAAATAGCCTACCTCATACGTTTATGTAATGATTAAATGAATAGACAAAGAGCTTGAAATTGCTTCCAGCCCATAAGAATCATCTAAATGTCAGCAATTACTGTTATCACTGCCCTACCTCCCATGTTGTTAATACCATGTGATAGTCCTAGGCAAATTATGGGGATAAATGAGAAACAAAATCTGCCTTATAGGGAGGGAAGAGTGGGACTAGCATCTATGATACCTCACATACCTTTATGAGATGCTTTAGACCAAGTGTGAGGAGAAGCAGAAAGGCAAGAGTAAATGACTTTTGTTCCAGCAACTCTGTTTAGATCAAGTCCATGCAACCTAAAAACAATACTGTATTTGGATGAGAGTCAATGTATTGGGCTCAGCAACATCTTCATTAAAAATACCCCAAAGATAACCTAGGAAATACCATTTTGGACATTGGCCTTGGCAAAGAATTTATGACTAGGTCCCAAAAAGCAATTGAAACAAAAACAAAAATTGACAAGTGGGACCTAATTAAACCAAAGAGCTTCTGCACGGTGAAACTATCAACAGAGTAAGCAGATAACCTAGAGAATGGGAGAAAATATTCACAAACTATGACTCCAACAAAGGTCTAATATCCAGAATCTATAAAGAACTTAAACAATTCGATGAACAGAAAACAAATAATTCCATTAAAAAATGGGCACTTCTCAAAAGAAGACACACATGTGGCCAACAAATATATGAAAAAATTCTCATCATCACTAATCAGTAGAGAAGTGCAAATCAAAACCACAATGAGATATCATCTCACACCGGTCAGAACGGCTATTATTATAAAGTAAAAAAACAACAGATGTTGGTGAGGTTGTGGCAAAATGGGAATGCTTATACACTGCTGGTAGGAATGTAAATTAGTTCAGCCACTATGAAAAAGAGTGTAGAGATTCCTCAAAGAGTTTAAAACAGAAATACCATTTGACTCAGCAATGCCATTACTGGGTATATATACAAGGAATATGAATTTTTCTACCATAAAGACACATGAACTTGTATGTTCATTATGGTACTATTCACAATAGCAAAGACATGGAATCAACTAGATGCCCATCAGTGGTGAACTGGATAAAGACAATGTGGTACCATGGAATACTATGCAGCCATAAAAAAGAATGAAATCACATCTTTGTAGCAACATGGATGCAGCTGAAGGCCATTATCCTAAACAAATTAAGGCAGGAACAGGAAACCAAATATCACATGTTCTCACTTATAAGCAGGAGCTAAACACTGAATACACACAGACATGAAGATGGGAAAAGATACACTAGGGACTCCTTGAGGGGGTGGGTTAGAAGGAAGACGGGTTAAAAACCACACTATCGGGTACAATGCTCACTACCTGGGTGATGGGATCATTCATACATCAAACGTCAGTGATACGCACACAATTTACCTATGAAACAAACTTGCACATGTGCCCCCTGAACCTAAAATAAAAGTCAAGGGAAAAAAAATACAGGAGAAGAATGATTGATTATGTTCAGTGATGTTGACTGGGGAGAATTCTTATTTTTTTAGTAGTTGTTGTTTGGTAACTGATCATGGCCATTGCTGAATCCTGATAGAGAGTGAAATGCTAGTAGCTGTTATAATTTTTATTTTTTACTGGATGGCGTTGTTTTTTATGCTCTTTGGAATAGTTCTTTAGCACTGAAACACCTAATCTTGATTTCTATACTCACAACGTACGATTAACAAAATGTGGAGTTGCAATATTCAGCAATTCAGAGTCAACTACTGGTTGTTCTGTAGTTCTGTTATTGATTGTTTATGTACAGATTACAGTCAATGAATGATAGTTTGGACGGTAAAGTGTTCTTGTATTGGGATTCCTGATGACCCAGGCACAACAGGAAAGAATTTAACTCGATAGAGACTTGCGCTCATGTGTTGCTAAAAGAATAGTACACTTTCCTTTATATTGCAGCTTTTGCGTAAACACTTCTGAATCAGAAAAATTATACATCAAAATACCATTATGTGAATGGGAACATATTCAATTTACCTAAATAATCCTTCTTTCTCTAATTCTGTCACTCTTGGCTTGCTTCTAATTTGTTCTGTTTGTTGTTTTCACATATTTTCAGATTCTAGTTGCCTGGAGTTTAATTGTGTTTGAAAGGCTGAGCAAAAAATGTCTATAACCATTTTCCATTCCCTATCTGAAAGGTGAAATCATAGTCATTAAGGTCTTTCCTGTGCCTCCTCACCTCTTCCCTCATTGTCTGCTCAGCTGGTCCTTTGACTCAGTCCCAGAGAACCACTTAGGGTTTGGTCTCCAGGGGATAAAAGCCTATTATTTTTTAAAACGTGAAGAGAGTTTCCTCCACTTGTTTTATATCTGATTAGTTATAGAATTATGATTAATAAGAAAAAAATCGCATAAAGACTTGGTATTTTACTATTCCCTTAAGGATAATATAATGGAATCTTTATAAAATTTTTATTTCTGTGGTTGGCAGGATGAATTGGTACATTGGATATGAGTGTTAGAGTTAGAAATAACTGAGTTTTAATCTTGGGTGTACTTCTTACTAGCTTTCTAGGTTACTTCACTGTTCTAAGCCCTAGTTTCCTCATCTGAAAAACAAGTGCTGTCAGTTACTTAAGAGTGTGGGCTCTGACCTCGGATTCAATGGCCTGCATTCATATCCCAGCTTTGCCACTTAGCTGAACAACACTGGGCAAGTTACTTAGTTTTTCTGTGATGCAGTTTTATTACTTGTAAAATGGGATGATAATAATAGAACTATTGCATAGAGTTGTGGAAACTAAATGACTGTTAAATGACTTAAAGACTACAAGCACGTAAAACAGTCACATGGCGGCCCAGCGCGGTGGCTCACGCCTGTAATCCCAGCATTTTGGGAGGCTGAGGTGGGCGGATCACGAGGTCAGGAGATCGAGACCATCCTGGCTAACATGGTGAAACCCCGTCTCTACTAAAAATACAAAAAGAATAGCCGGGTGTGGTGGCGGGCGCCTGTAGTCCCAGCTACTCGGGAGGCTGAGGCAGGAGAATGGCATGAACCCTGGAGGTGGAGCTTGCAACCAGCAGAGATTGTGCCACTGCACTCCACTCGAGGCTACAGAGCTATACTCCATCTCAAAAACAGCACAACACAACACAACACAAAACAAACAAACAAAAACAGTCACATGGCATATAGTAAGCTCCCAGTAAATGTTAGCTATTTTTACTCATAAGACAAATGCAAGGATTAAATGAGATAATTTACATGAAATTCCTGAAGGTATTTAACAATCATCAGTTCCTTTTCTTCATTTTTTAATGCTTATCACAATATTTCCTGCATTTAAATCTTTTTCCCCCCTTTTAGTGCAGATACTTGCTAGCTTTATTTCTATATCATAAGCTATTGGCACCTACAATTTGGTCTATACTCGACTTGTAATTGTTATACTATGGCAACATTCTTACTATGGTATTCCAGAGTTGGATGGCTGACTTTTGCAGAAAGTAAATTTTTCTTTTATTGCCACTAAATGACATGCATTGTAATAAAACCTAAAATGTCCTAAGCAGTCTGTGCCCTCAAGAGCTTTCACTTTATTTAAGTAATGACACATTGGGCAGTGCTGACCTACTGTTTGGTGAGCAGCAAAACTCAGAAAGAGAAAGAAACTAAAAAATGAGTTGATTGGAAGACAAATGGACAAGGGAAACAAAAGAGAGCTCAGAGAGGTAAAAATTTAGTTTAAGGATGGCAAATATGTTACTGTAGCCCTTCCCCCCAGTCCATGGCAATCACTTCTAGGCCCAGATACACCCTTATAATCCTGTCCAACCCAATTCTCTATGTATCTACAACCATCACTTGGCATTCCAAGTTTCCATACATGTGTCAGTTGGAGATAAAATGGTAAAGTCAGTTTTGCTCATCTGGATTTGATGAATGTCACCTTTGGGAACAATGATTAGCTCTTTAAGTATCCCCAGTTCTTTCTGAACATGGGAAAAACCTGATGATTTTATTTTCAAATCCCAATGATGATGTTTTTAAATTGAAGGCTTACTTTCTCTAGGAAAATTTTACAGATTTTGTGTACATGCAAAAGAATGATTTAGGCAAATGATACATCACAAATGAGTCAATAAACTCATTATACCTGTATGTTCTGTTGCCATAAAAAGCTATCAAATAATCTTGTTTTTATTTATTTTATTTAGAAATAAATTATTTTACCATTATTTTCAGATAATTTTGTTTTAGAAACTTGGAGTGGATAGCCATCACAGACATGATGGAGCTATTTTCTGCTTTATAACCCATCTTACTATTTTTGCCAAAGACTTGGCAAGAGAAAAGTTACATGTAATCGTTGAATTGTGTTTTCAAAATTTTATTATATTTTAAGTCTTTTCCTAAGAAATCTTTCTAGGTTTAATGTCACCTCTGTGTCAATGTTCCATTGGTAACCTGGGGGAAGAAAAGACAGATTGCTCTACTTACCACCAAGCACACAAAGTCATCTAGAGTTCTAGGTGTCCCTTGACTTGGATGGCTTTGTCTATCAATTGCTTTCATTTTAGGAGTTGCTGGCCAGAGAATAAGCAAAAATGTAATGGGAGGCTTGCATCCAAATGCAGGAACTGACATAGGTAGAAGCTGAGGTATAAGGAATGTCATAGGAGAGACTATTTCATGTAAGTGTCAGAGTTAAGCAGTTCGTTCTCAGTACAAGTTCTGTCTGTATTATTGTACTGTGGGGCTATCTAGCCTTGCACTTTCTAACAGCCACTACAGACAATGCACTGTCCAGAAACTTTTCTTTTGGAAAACTGAGTTAAATTATTCTTTAGCTTTGTACTTCTATCATTCACCTGTTCTCTACCCCCACTACTCTTACCATAACCACTCCCAGCATTTCTAAAAAATAATTTTTTTACAAGAGAAACTTGACACACATGACCAAAAATTAAGGCTTAATCCAACCTTCACATACTAGACTCACCATCTTCAGATCCCTCAATGTAGTCTGCTCTCTCTGGCCTTTGCACACCCCATGTCCTCTGTCTACAATTCAGTTTTCTCTTTATTTACTTGGCAGACTCCTGATCATCTTCAAGATTCAACTCATGGCACCTCCTTTAACAATCCTTTCCTAAACTTCCGTTCGTACCCTTGGAGAAATAAGTTCCATGATTTTGGCTGCTAAAGTAACTTCTGCATAATACAACTATTTTCTGGTAGACAAATAAAGGTCCATCTCCCTCACTGGATGCAAAGTCACCTTTGCAATCCTAGAACTAGGCAATGTTTAGCACAAAGTTCTTTCTAAATTAAATTTGTTGAGTGGATATTATTTACATAACTGCCAACTCTACATGCAAATACAAATACTTTTCTAGAGACATGAGGGAGACAGGGTTGTGAAGTCAACTGTTGTAGAATTGCACGCTGCAATTACTGATAAACTTGCTTTGGGAAGCATCAACCCTTCTGCTTTGTTATAGTAATATATTTGTAGTTTGCCCTGTATTTCCTACCACAGTGCTCTTGGTAATAACACTGGCATAATGCTGCAGGCAGGTGTGGTTGGTAATGGAAAGAATTGGATTTGGAGCTGTCTCAAAGATTTACTTCAGATCCTCTCTGGTGCTTCAAGCTCTTAATTTTGGCAAACCTGTCATTTGCTAGTTGTCAAATGGGTTGAGTCATTTGTCTGGCCTTTTCATCTGGGAACCTCAAATGATTGATATGTCCCTGTTACACTCCCCAGTGGGATGACTAAGTGTCCACTCAGCTCTACCTACCTGGTTTTATAAAAAGTAAAAACAATTATGCCATTACTATGTCTATCTGTGAAAGCAGCCAGCTGGGAAAAGGTAGTTGAACAAGATGTTTACCCTCTAATATTCACTTCCTAAATAGGGAAAAGTTCCTGCTGGCAAAATCAAACCTTGCAATTCTTGTCTGGCTAACAAAAGAATCTCTTCCATTTGTCTGCTCTGCATCATGATTTTTGTATACATTTTCCTTTCCTCTTCACAACAACCCTGTGGAGTATAATGGGTTATTATCTTAATTTTACAGTAAATATTATAAAACTCAGAAATTATTTTAGGGTCATACTCAGTTCCTCTAGTATATTAATCTCTTTCCATCCCATGCTATCAGACATCCTGTTTTACAAAAGGGATGTTTGAATATTGTATCTACCTCCGTATCATTCTCCCATCCAGGATCTATTTCTGAAATATATAGGTGTGCCAAAATATGGGGATCTCTTGGTGAAACTATAGAGAAGGGAAGTAGGCAAGACTGGGCCATCCCAACCCAGAGTAGAGAGCTTGTCTCCAAGGTGGTGCAACCCACAGCAGTCTAAATTGCAGAGTCACATGGAAAGCAATAACTCAATCCCAGAATTGATGAGAAATCTGTGAGACATTCCCTGTTTGTCTGTGCAAATGGTTCCTTTCAAAGGTAAGGTGCTTATTGTCTTCAATATAATGTGGCTTTTGGATGTTATCCAGTCAGCAAAGTAGAAACTCATATTTGGCAGGGCAAACCCAGCTGTGGTTTCCTGATGTGCTGAATCAATAGGAAATGACTTTGGAAAAACACAGCAACAACAGCAACAAATGGCTTTGAACTTTTTCAACCAAGTACCGTATAATAAGAATTGCCAGGAGTTTCCTGTGTGATATCCCTTTTTAGATGATGACATACAACTTCAGACTTTTGCTCCTTATATACTATATGCCCTTCATTCTTCATATTTGATTGGACTACAATTCTTTCTGGAGCTGAGTGTTTGTGCCTACATGGACCTTTAATTTTCTCTATTTTTGCATGACCAGGTCCCTTCTCCCTAAGACGTGGACAACTTCTCTGCTCCTATCCCTATCATTATCTCTTCTCAATGATTCTGTTTGTTTTCCTTTCTTCCTTTTCTGTTTTAAATATAGAGGTAAATCTCAAAAGCTAGTTACCATATCATTCCTCACTCATATGGACAGCCAGACTGTCAGGGAGGAGGAGTGGGTGGGATGGCAGGAGGATGAATTACTGATGGAACAAACTCTAAAGCATCAGAATTTGGGGGAAATGGTGTGTGAGATGGAGAGCTAACCAGGAGGAACTGTGGGGGCTGGAACATCATTCTGTGGAAACTGATGGTAGGGAAGAGAAGCAGTCAATTTATTGTTGTTGTTGGTTTCCTTTTCCATTTGTTTTACATTTCATTGCTTTTATGACTATATAAAACACCTTGAATTTGAAAAAATAGACAATTCTTAGCAATGTGCTGGAATTTGCTCTCATGCACATGCAAACTGGTATTACTAAGTATCAGCTTTCGTCTTGTTTAGTGTCGTTGGACACTTCCAGGCAATTCTAGAAGAAGCCTCTATGACACAAACAAACTGACGGGCTCCATTTTGTTTTTAGATGATGAAGGTTAAGTTGTCAGCCAAAATGATAAAGTAGATAAATCAAGATCTAGATACTCTCATACTTTCTCTCCTTTTGTCTCCCCTATCAGCAAAATTAATATGAATATTTTAAACATAGACTAGATTCAGCTAAATATGAGTAACATCAAAGTGTCTCACCAATAAAGATTTTCTCAATGTTGGTGATGATCATGATGACAGGGAATATTGAGAACTTACTATCTGGCAAGTGCAAAGGCAGTCTGTTTCATACATGTATTATATACATTATTTAATTTACTGCTTTCAACAATCTGGGGGATAATGATTACTTCCAAGTTAAAGATGAAAACTAAAATTTAGAAAGATTAATCTGCTTAAAATGATGCTCAGCAATTTATCAGTGGAGTTAGGATTTGGGCAATGGCTTGTCATTTCAAAACTCATAGTCTTATTCTGTGTGCTATATTACATGACATGTTTTCTCTATTGATTTTTTTTCCTGAGGGAGTTACCAGTAAAATTATGTTCAACAAAAAAGAAAATTATAAATTCATTGAGCAGCTGTATCCAAACTGTAGGCTGGGCAGCTGAAAGTGTGCAAAGCAGGTCTTCTAGAGTTGAGGTTATGGTCCATTTCTATGCAAGCCTTAAATAAATACTTCAATTACCAAATATAATCTAGTCTAACCTTCGCGCCTTTTATTTTATTTCAGAGTTGCCCATTTCAGCTAATTTGGATGTTCATAATTGCACGTCCGTAACTATTAATATGCTTTATTTGCCTATTTGGATGGTTTGGAAATGAGGCCCAGAAGGTCCATGATCAATTCTTGATATCTGAAAGAATCAAAACAAAAATAGTATCACATACTGAGCATCTACTATACCAGATACTGCACTGATTGCTTTACATACCAGATCATTTGAGTCCTTATTGAGAAGCTATAGAGTGGATGCTATTATTTTAATTTTACCCATAAAGGAATGGAGGCTCAGAGAAGTTGAGTACCTTGACAAGGCCTTGGGCAAGTTGCTGAGTCAGGTGGTTTAGAACAAGATCAATCAATACAACTAATTTCAGGTCAATCTCATAAATGTTCATTGAGCACCAGGCTCTGTGCCAGGCACTGTGATGTGAATGGGGATTCAGCAGGGCACAAGGCAAACACGGCTTCATGGTTCTAAACAGTCACGATGGTTCAGATCTTCTGTGTACTGAACACCTATAGCAGTAAGGACAAACCACTGTATATTGGTATATGTGCATGTACCATATACTGATCAGCAAACTTGTTCTTGAAAAGTATATTTCTATTCCTTGGACATCAACAGAAAAAGATCGTAAGTCAGGTAATTGCTCTAACCGGCAGGAAATGCTATGAAAATTCCACTTTGACCTCCTGTGAGGCTGTCATTTTAAATTGCTGTTTTTGTTACATACTTCTATCCATTTCTAAACTTAAGCTTAAATTCTAGTCCAATAAACTGCTACTTTTATCACATAATAAAGTCCTAAACCCTGAAAAAAAAGTTTGAAGATTTCTGGTACTCACTTCAAATTCTGGATATTTTTGTTTCTCTAAAATGATTCTATTCATTTATTCACCCCACGTGTACTCCTCATTTTATATGTTTTTTTCTAAATCAAACTCCTTGTAGTTTTTTGTTATTGATTGAAATGAGTATAGATAGTTCTTATGAAATTAAGCATAAACCTGCTGAATGAACTCACTTAAGAAAAATTTTAAGCAAGCCTATGCATTTATAATAACCTCTGCAATTTGGGACTCAAATGAACACTGATTATAATGCAGGGAAATACACTTAAACCAATTTTAGCTATCCTTAATGATATTATCAAAATGACTGCTACTTACTATACCATGTGTCAACCACCATGAAATTGCTAAATGCTTCCCATATTTCGCCTTCTAATAATGCCCACCACAGTCTGTACATCATCTCTATTTATGCCCCAGTTTACAGAAAAGGTGACTATCTTGACACACAAATTTTAATGTCAAAGTGAGAATGCAAGGACAGATTTATCTAATTCCAGAACCTGAGCTAGCCTGCTTCTGTTAACAATGTTCAACCATTATTTACTGAGCATTTACTATGTATAAGATGGTGAGAAGATACACTAGGAATAATAGCTCCATACTAGAGCTCTTAGAGCATACAGATAACCTGGGGAAGGGGGAATCATGTGAATAGATAACAAAGACTGATGGGTACTATGCGAGAAGGTAGCACCAGGAGCCACTGAAGTACATGAAAGACTGTTCATGGCAGATAGACAACTGTCAGGAAAGGCTCCCCAGAGGCTACTGTTTGACACTAAAACAATTAGTGGAAGTTGGCCAGAAAATGGAAGTATTAGGAAACAGAGTGAGAAGGGAAAATCCAAGCAGAAATCAGAAGAAGCACAGAGACACAGACATAAGAGAAATGCAGGGGGCTTTATGTGGCTGGGGCTGAAGAGGACCAGTGGGGTCTACATCAAGAAGACCTTCACATGCTCTGCTGAGGAGTCAGGGCAACTTTGAGGTCAAGGAAGATTTTCCTGGCTACCAAGTGGCCTTTGTGCCTGGTATTATTGGGATCCTTTGCATCACTGGATCTCCTCATCCTCCCAATTAATAGAATTGCCCAAGAAAAGGCTAATGCTCCATCCTCCATTTAAAAACATTGACTTTTAGTTGTCCTTCTGTCCCTTGCTTGTGCTACTTTTTGTCATCAAATGGTTCTCTTGGTTATCACTTGTTTGTTACAAGAGCTAAAAATGGGAACAATTGACCCTGAGAACCCTTAATGCCCAATATTAGTGCTTCTTGAGTGTTAATATCAGTGTTAACAGAGATGTAAAGTCTTGGCACTGCCCTCTTGTACACTTTTCAGTGCCTGCTTCTACCCCTCTGCCACCATTGTCTAATTATACATTTTACAAAAACTCAGGAAACATAATGAAATACAGGTTGTTAAGGAAATCACTAAACAAGATCTAGTTGAATTATATTGCTTAATTTCCATGATGCCTGGTGGCTATTCAAATAAGTACAGTTTTCTTCACAAATGTTTGCTTTTTAGCAGATGGAACCCACTCATTTCAATATAATTTATATTTTTAAAAGGCATACTCGATTTTCTCCTAGGAGAATCTGCAAAAAGAGAAAAGCAGTTACTTTAAACATTAGTAGCTACAGGTAGAAAGGATCAAGTTTACCAATGAGAGGAGAACAAAAATACATAATTTTTTCATGTTGCCTGCCTCTGGTGGTATTCTTCGATATATGGATGATAACTTTTTAATATGCAACACATTTAACCCCAGAGAGCACTGGGAATTCTGTCAGACTTTTATTCCACCACCATTTGCCTATGTTTTGAAATAAGCATTTATAGCACCATCTTCATCAATCTGTTCAATAGTTGGCCAGGAATGCAAGAATTATTATTCCCATTTTATAGGTAGGGAAAACAAGAAACAGAAGGCAAGTAACTTGTTATAAATACTTAAGTAAGATATTAGGCCTTAAGATTTCCAGTTTATTAGTAAGTTTATTATTGAATTTTCCTATTGACTGAGTTTTACTGTCTCTAAATAAGCATACCAAATTCTGAAACAGCAGTTTAGAGTTTCAGTTACAATATTTCTGCCATAGATCATCCAATCCCAGTAAAGCCCTCTATTTGCAAGCTTTGTTTATTTTGGTTTTTGCTTTTATTGGAGATTATATTCTAGGGGATGGAAAAGAGTATGATACCTCTGACTCTACTTTCCTTATCTTAAATAAATGAAGAGAGATAACTCCTTTTCTTCTGCTTTTATAAATTATAAAAATGAACAAACCAACAAACATGACTCATATAAAGGCTATTCATTACAGGGGAACAAAATGAATAATACTTAATGTTCTTGCTATAGAAGTTCTAGTGTTGCAAGATATACAAATAACTACCTATTAATATAATATTAGCAGCAATAACAATAGCTTAAATTTATTGAGTTCCCACTACATTTCAGGCACTTTATATACATTATTTCATTTAATTCTCACAATAATCCCTTGAGGAAGGTAATATTTTCACCCCCACCATGTATATGAGAAGAGCAAGATTTAAGGAGGTTAAACAATTTTTCAGAAGCCATAACCAGGAAGGCAGAGTCACCTCTTAAAATCTTACGGTCTGACTGTCAAACACATGAGTCCTCCTTACTTGCTCTTCCTTTTCAAGGACATTTATTCTTCCCCAAAATTCCAGAATCAATTTGTGAATTTGTACAAAATATCCAGCTGGAATTTTGATTTGCAATGCAATGCCTTAAAGATTAATTTGAGTAATATGATATCTTAACAACAATGTTTCTTCTTAGATTAAGGAGTAGCTCTTCATTTGTTTAGATGTCCTTTTATATTGCTTAATAATGATATTTGCTTTTTCTTCATAAAAGTCATATGTATTCTTTACCAGGTTAAATTTCTGGTTAGTTTATATTTTTTGCTATTTGAATGGTGTTTCATTCTGGTTTTATTTTCTGCTTTCTTATTGGTTTTGACATTTGACATGTATACCTAATAAGCTTATTGATCAATATTAACTACATCTAGTAGACTCTGCTTTCTGTGGTAGATGATTATATAATCTGCAAATAGTGACAGTGTTTTCTGTTGTTTCCCAATTTAAATACTTATTTTTTACTTTTTCTCTATACCAATATTGAACAGTAGAGGTAATAGTAAACATTCATATCTTGTGTTCTGATCTTAAAGAAAATAAATCTAGAAGAGATATTTTATGTAATTTTTTTCATACAGGATTAATCAAGTTAAGGATCTATTCCCAGTTTTATATATTTGTTTTATTTTGAAATAATAACATTTCTGACTTATTGAGTTAATTATACATATTTTATCTTTTTGGAGATGTAACGACTCCACTAATATATTTTCTGTTGTTAAATTATATTTAATATGACTTATTATGTAGATGGAAATGAAGGGGTTTGGGATAAACCCAATTTGATGAAGGACTTTTCTTTTTCTTGAATTTGGACATGTGTAGATAATATTTTATCTAGAAATATTAACATCAATGTTAATAAGTGATTTGGATTATATTTCTTTTCTTATATAGGCTCTCTATAGAATGAGGGTTGAACTAGCATTGCAAATGCATGGGCAGGTTTTTTCTTCTTTTCCTGTTTCTTGGAACAACTTGGATAGGAATGCTATAGTTCCTTCTTGAATTCTTCGAAATATCACCAGAAAATCTGTTCATTTGAACTTACTGCTGCAAGGGAGAATGCCATTTTCACAGAGACTTAGTGTCAGAAGGAGAAGTCAGAAGTAGGATATTTATAGGCCCCCAGGGTCTGGGCTAGAGTGGTTCAAGATTGGTCATTCAGTGAGGGAAACTGATAGGAACTGGGCTGGTTTGTAATATGGTTTAGGTTTGGGATACAGCAAAGCAAGGATCTTGAAGTGACTCTTGATAAGTAAACCGTTGTCTGATGAACAAATTATTCAGGTGGGTACAATAGTTTTTTTTTTTAGATGGAGTCTCGCACTGTCACCCAGGCTGGAGTGCAGTGGCTCAATCTTGGCTCACTGCAATCTCCACCTCCCGGATTCATGCCATTCTCCTGCCTCAGCCTCCCAAGTAGCTGGGACTACAGGTGCCCGCCACCATACTCGGGTAATTTTTTTGTATTTTTATAGAGATGGGGTTTCACCATGTTAACCAGGATGGTCTCGATCTCCTGAGCTCGTGATCCACCTGCTTTGGCCTCCCAAAGTGCTGGGATTACAGGCATGAGCCACCATGCCCAGCTGGTGAGTGCAATGTTTATTCCAATAAATTGACCCATAGGAATTTCCTGAAGCAAACTGCACTCACGGAAATATGGAATTTGAGCAAACACCAGAAGAAAGTAAAAATGAGTGAATGTCTAGTAGAAAATTATTTCCGGCAGAGGGAACAGCAGGTGCAAAGGCCCCAAGGCAGAAGCAGTATGTATGGAATAGCAGGAGGCCAGTGTGGTAATAGTCAATACCAGAGGAGAAATTGGAGATTGAATTAGAGGGAACATTTTAAGGACTTTGGGGTTTACTCTCAGAGATGTAGGAACCCATTGGAAAGTTTTGATGAAAAGAGTCACATAATGTAACTTAAATTTTATAAGGCTTAAGTGGCTACTGTGATGAGAATAGATTGTAAGGAACCACTTAGGATGCTATTGCAATACTTTAGATGAAAAGTGATAGGATGGTTTCTTGGTTGGGGGTGGGAGTCATTAAAGTAGTAAACGTGGGTGGATTCAGTATATATTTTGAAGGAAAGGCAAACCGATTTTGCTGATATATTGAATGAGTGGTTTGAGGGAAAGAGAAGAGTTAAGGAAGCGAGAAAGAGTTTTGGCATGAACAATGGAAGAATAGAATTGATATTTACTGGGAAGGAAAATAATCTTGGAGAATCAGATGTTGTAGCTGTAAGTCAGGAGTTTGATTTTGGGCATGTTAATGTGAGGTGCCTTTTAGATATGCAAGTATAGATGTCATATAGGAATTCAGATACATGAGCCTGGAGCTTCAGGAAGATATCTGAGGTAGAAATAGGAATTTGAAGATTTTAGCAAGTCGGTGGTATTTAAAGTCATGAAACTAGTGTGAATAGGGTTAGTGGTGTCTTGGAAGCCAGGTGACATAATTGTTTCAAGGGGGAAAGAGTGATCAACTTTGGTCAAATATGAAAATTCACAATGGATCACCTACCTTAGCACTGTGGAAGTAATTGGGGCCCTTGCAAAAAACAGTCTTGGTAGAATGCTGGAGGTGAAAACCTGATTGGAGAGGGTTCAAGAGAGAAGAAAAGAAGAGGATGGGAGGCAGAGAATATAGACCACCCTTTTGAGGACGTTTGCTGTAAATGGGAGAAGAGAAGAGAGGTAACTAAAGCAGGAAAATGGCATCAAAAAACTGAAAATGGCATAAAAAAAAATCATTCACATCATAATGTGCCCCAGGATGGACTGCAGTGGCAGAGTCTCGGCTGACTGCAGCCTCCGCCTCCTGGGTTCAAGTGATTCTCATGCCTCAGCCTCTGGAGTAGCTGGGATTACGGGTGCTTGCCACCATGCCTGGCTAATTTTTGTATTTTTAGTAGAGATGGGGTTTCTTTATGTTGGCCAAGTGAGTCTTGAACTCCTGACCTGAAGTGATCTGCCTGCCTTGGCCTCCCAAAGTGCTGGGATTACAGGCTGAGCCACTGTGCCTGGCAGTAAATTACAAGGTTAGAAAGAGGATGGAAGGAGTGATGTTGATTAATCTGTTTTTTCCTCATAATTCTGTCTGCTTTTGCTCTATTTCATACATGCACACACACATGTCTATAACCATTTTATACTTTTCTATCTATATATTAGGGTGCTTATGTTACTATAAAGGGATACCTGAGCCCAAATAATTTGTAAAGAAGAGATTTAGTTGGCTTACAGTCCTACAGGGTATAAAGGAAGTGTACTGTCAGCCTCTGCTTCTGGTGAGGGCCTACAGAAACTTACAATCATGGTGGAATGTGAAGGGGAAGCAGGAACATCACATGGTGAGTGTGGGAGCAAGAGAGCAGGGTTGGGCAAGGTCCCAGACTTCTGAGCATCCAAATCTTGTGTGGACTAACTTGAGTGAGAACTCACTTATTACCAATGGGATGGTGCTATGCCATTCATGAGGAGTCTTCCACCTTCCACATGGCCCCACTTCCAACATTGGAATCACATTTCAACACGAGATTTGGAAGGCACAAACATTCAAAGTATATCGTTTTGCCCCTGGCCTCTTAAATCTCCCATCCTTCTCACATAGCAAAACACAATAATCACCTGCCAATAGGCCGCAGCATTTTGACTTATTCCAGCATCAAGTCTAATGTCCTAACTGTCATCTGAGACTTATCTCCTTTCACCTGTGAGCCTGTAGAATCCAAACAAGTTATTTACTTCTAAGATACAATGGTAGTACGGGCATTAGGTAAACATTACCATTCCAAAAGGGAGAAATTGACCAGAAGGAAGAGGCAATAGGCCCCATGCATGTCTGAAATACATCAGGGCAGTTATTAAAACTTAAAGCTCCAAAATAATCTCCTTTAACTCCATGTCCTGCATCCAGGGCACACTGGTGCAAGGGGTGAGCTCCCAAGGCCTTGGTAGCTCCATCCTCGTGCCTTTGCAGGATCCAGGCCCCATGGCTACTGTCATAGGTTGGAGTTGACTGTTTGCAGTTTTTTCAGGAAAAGGGTGCAAGCTTCTGGTAACTTTATCTTTCTCAGATCTGGAGGGTGGCAGATCCATTCTCACAGCACCATTAAGCAGTGCTGCTATGAGAACTTTGTGTGGAAGTTCCAATGCCACATTTCCCCTTGGCATTGTCCTAGTAGAGTTTCTCTGTGGGGGCTCTGCCCCCATGGTAGTCTTCTGCCTGGGCATCAGTCTTTCTCATACATCTTTTGGAATCTAGGTGGGAGCTGCTAAGCCTCCTTAGATCTTGCATTCTGAGCATATACAGACTTAATGCCACATGGAAGCTGCCAAGGCTTATGGTATGTGCTCTCTGGGGTCGTGATGTGACCTGTTCCTGGGCCCCTCTGATCTGAGACTGTAACTGGAGAAGCAAGGATGTGAGAAACAGTTTCCTGGGATGGCACAAGTCAGGGAGATCTGGGCTTGGCTCCCTAAACCATTCTTTTCTCCTAGGTCTCCAGGCCTGTGCTGAGAGGAGCTGCCACATAGATCTCTGAAATGGCTTCAAGGCCTTTTCCCCATTGTCTTGGATATCAGTGGAAATCTCTGTAGCAAGTGTTGCTCTGTAGCCCTCTTGGATTCTTCCCCTGAAAAAGGGTTTTTCTTCTCTACCACATGGCTAGCTGCAAAATTTCCAAACTTTTATGCTCTCCTTCCCTTTTAAATATAAGTTCCAAATTTAAGTCATTTCTTCACTTTTGCATCTGAGCATAGACTGTTAGAAGCAGTCAAGCTACATTTGGAATGTTTGCTTCACAATAGCAAAGACTTGGAACCAACCCAAATGTCCATCAGTGACAGACTGGATTAAGAAAATGTGGCACATATACACCATGGAATACTATGCAGCCATAAAAAAGGATGAGTTCATATCCTTTGTAGGGACATGGATGCAGCTGGAAACCATCATTCTCAGCAAAGTATCGCAAGAACAGAAAACCAAACACCACATGTTCTTACTCATAGATGGAAATTGAACAATGAGAACACTTGGACACAGGAAGGGGAACATCACACACTGGGTCCTATTGTGGGGGAGGGGGTAGAGGGAAGGGATAGCATTAGGAGATATACCTAATGTAAATGACGAGTTAATGGGTGCAGCACACCAACATGGCACATGTATACATATGTAACAAACCTGCACATTGTGCACATGTACCCTAGAACTAAAGTATAATAATAATAATGATAATAATAATAAAAGTTATTCCTGTCAAAAAAATAACAAAAAAAAAAAGAAAAGAAATTTCAATGACAGATACCCTAAGTCATCACTCTTAAGTTTGAACTTCCACAGATCCCTATGGCATGAACACAATGCAGCCACATTATTTGCTGATGCATAACAAGAGTGATCTTGTTTCAGTTCCTAATAAGTTCCTAATTTCCATCTGAGACCTCATCAGCCTGGACTTTGTTATCCATATCAATATCAGCATTTTGGTCACAACCATTTAACCAGTCTATAAGAAGTGCCAAACTTTTCCTCATCTTTCTGTTGTCTTCTGAGTCCTCCAAACTCTTCCAACCTCTGCCTGTTATCCAGTTCCAAAGCCACTTCCACATTTTCAGATATTTTTATAGTAGTATCCCACTCCTCAGTGGGGTATTTTCTGTATTAGATCATTTGGGTTACTATAAATGAATACTTGAGAGTTTGTAATTTGTAAAGAAAAGGGACTTAATTGGCTCAAAGTTCTGCAGAGTGTACAGGAAGCATGGGGCCAGCATCTGCTTCTGAAGAGGACCAGAGGAAGCTTATTATCATGGTGGAAGGTGAAGGGGGAGCAGGCATGTCACATGGTGAGAATGGGAGCAAAAGAGCAAAGAGTCAGAGTTGTTAACAACCAGAACTTGCATGAACTAAGAACTCGCTTATCACCAAGGGGATGGTGCTAAACCATTCATGAGGGGTCTGAACCCATGATTCAATCACCTCCTGCCAGGCCCCATGTCCAATACTGGGAATCATGTTTCAACATGAAATTTGGAGGGAACAAACATCTAAACCATATCTATATGTATCTATTTATATATAATGTTTTAAATTTATTCTTTCTTTTTCAGGTATATAGGAATCCTTCTGGTACTGTGTGTTTTTCACATCTCTTATCTGTTTTTAATATCGCTACCACTGCTGTCTTTTGTTCAGATTTGAATGAAATCTTTGTTCATCCCTTTATCTTAAACATCTTTGTATCCTTTTGTTTTAAAATGTATGACATGTAGATAGCATATTGTTGCTCCTTTAGTCTAATCTGAGGGTCTCTAGTTTAATTCATGAACTTACTTCACTTACATTAACTGAGTTATTACTTTACTTTTTATTTCTCATGTCTTATTTCATAATTGTATAATAATTTTCTGTTTTCTTCCTACATTTCGTTGAATAGGTGAATTTTTCTTATACTCATTGAAAGTTGTGTATTCTGTTTATTTTTTTAGTGGTTCTTTCCAAGATATTAAAGATAATACATATGTTTATTTTTTTCCTAAAGAAGGCCCTGTCCTTGGCATGTTCTTACTGCCTTTGTTATATTTTCATCTTCAGATATGTTTTTTTTGATTTGGGTATCATTTAGACTTTGATTTTCTGGATTTTCTTCCTCTTCATTTGTGGCTATGTTTTGGTCTTCTGCTCCTAGTTTGGTAACTGCTTATTCATATCACACACCCAAAAGATTTTAATTTGTTTTCATGCATACTTCTTGGAGCTGATGAAGAATTTTTAGATTGGTTTCTCTTTTTTTCAGGAGTGCTTCCTTTAAGAATGTCTTAAAATTGAATTCTTGTGTAGTAAATTTTCTGAGGCCTTCTATGTCTTAATATATCTTTATTTCAATTTCATTTTAAAATTACCATGATAGCAGGAGATATATATATATAAACTTTTTTTTTTTTTTTTTTGACAGAGTCTCTCTCTGTTGCCCAGGCTGAAGTGCAGTGGCATGATTTCGGTTCACTGTAGCAGGATATATTCTAAGTTCAAATTTTTCATTCTTTCATAGTGTGAAAAAAATATCACTCTAGTGTCTTCTTCCTTACAGTGTTCCTGTTGAAACATGTGATGCCAATTTAATGATATTTTTTTAAAGGTCTTTTTTTTTTCTAATAGATAGCTTACAGAATTTTTGCTTTGGTTTCTATGTTCTTTTAATTCATAGTAATATGTTTGGATATAAATTTTTTTCCTATTGATTCTGGTTGGCACTCTTTATTTTGAATATGGGAAAAATACAACATGATGTGGTTTGGCTGCATGAACATAATGCCAAATGTATTAATCTGCATAAATGATTTTCATATTTGCCTATTTACCATGCACAAAATAAAAATTACATATATTTAACAATGTCACATGGTGAGAATGGGAGCAAAAGAGCAAAGAGCCAGACTTGTAAACAACCAGAACTTGCATGAAGTAATCAATAAATTTGTAATTTACTGATTCCTGGCATGTTAGGCTGTATGCAAGAAGGTTTATGTGTATTATTTCTTTAACCAGAACTACTTTATGAAATAAATGTTATTATTATTTCCGTTTTTAGGAGATGAAGGAATTAAAGTTTAAAGTGCTTGCATAACTTGCCCAAGATCATTTAGCTAGTAAAAGATGGATCTGAGGCATCATCAATCCCAGGTTGTTTAACTCAATATGCTTTTTATAATCACCTCATTACCCTGTATCTCTAGATATATTTGCATCTTGACAAATTTGTTCCACTTAATTGATGACTAACATGTATGCTTGAGTTTAGTAATTTGTTGGGTAGGGAGGAATTTTTATTTGCCTGTAACTAAAAAAATTACATAGATCCATGCCAAGATGGCTGAATAGGAACAGCTCCAGCCTCCAGCTCACAGTGTGAGTGACATAGAAGACAGGTGATTTCTGCATTTCCAACTGAGGTACTGGGTTCATCTCACTGGGGCATGTCAGACAGTGGGTACAGGACAGTGGGTGCAGCCCAGCAAGTGAGAGCTGAAGCAGGGCAAGGCATCACCTCACCTCACTGGGGAAGTGCAAGGGGAAGGGGAATTCCCTTTCCTAGCCAAGGGAAACCATGACACACAACACCTGGAAAATCGGGTCACTCCCACCCTAAAACTAGGCTTTACCAAGAGTCTTAGCAAACGGCACACCAGGAGATTATATCCTGTGCCTGGCTTGGAGGGTCCCATGCCTATGGAGCCTCCCTCACTGCTAGCATGGCAGTCTGAGACCTAACTGCAAGGCAGCAGCGAGGTTGGGGGAATGGTGCACACCATTGCTGAGGCTTAAGTAGGTAAACAAAGTGGCCGGGAATCTTGAACTGAGTGGAGCCCACCACAACTCAAGGAGGCCTGCCTGCCACTGTAGACTCAACCTCTGGGGACAGGGCATAGCCAAACAAAAGGCAGCAGAAACTTCTGCAGGTGTAAATGTCCCTGTCTGACAGCTTTGAAGAGAGTAGTGGTTTTCCCAGCACGGAGTTTGAGATCTGAGAACGGACAGACTGTCTGCTGAAGTGAGACCCTGAACCCCCAGTAGCCTAACTGGGAGATATCCCCCACTAGGGGCAGACTGACACCTCACACCTCACACTGCCGGGTACACATCTGAGACAAAGTCTCCAGAGGAATGATCAGACAGCAACATTTGCTGTTCAGCAATATTCACTCTTCTTCAGCCTCTGCTGCTGATACCCAGGCAAACAGGGTCTGGAGTGGACCTTGAGCAAGTGACAACAGACCTGCAGCTGAGGGTCCTGACTGATAGTAGGAAAAATAACAAACAGAAAGGATATCCACACCAAAACCCCATCAGTACACCACCATCATCAAAGACCAAAGGTAGATAAAACCACAAAGATGGGGAAAGAACGGTAAAGAAAAGCTAGAAATTCTAAAAATCAGAGTGCCTCTCCCCCTCCAAAGGAATGCAGCTCCTCGCCAGCAATGGAACAAAGTTGGATGGAGAATGACTTTGATGAGTTAAGAGAAGACTTCAGACAACCAAACTTATTGGAGCTAAAGGAGGAATTATGAACCCAGCACAAAGAAACTAAAAACCTTGTAAAAAGATTTGATGAATAGCTAACTAGAATAACCAATGCAGAGAAGTCCTTAAATGACCTGATAGAGATAAAAACCATGGCATGAGAGCTACCTGGCAAATGCACAAGCTTCAGTAACCGACTTGATCAACTGGAAGAAAGGGTGTCAGTGATTGAAGATCAAATTAATGAAATGAAGTGAGAAGAGAAGTGTAGAGAAAAAAGAATAAAAAGAAATGAACAAAGTCTCCAAGAAATATGGGATTATGTGAAAAGACCAAATCTATGTCTGATTTGTGTGCCTGGAAGTGACGGGGAATATGGAATCAAGTTAGAAAACACTCTGCAGGATATCATGCGGGAGAACTTCCCCAATCTAGTAAGGCAGGCCAACATTCAAATTCAGGAAATACAGGGAATACCACAAAGATACTCCTCAAGAAGAGCAACTCCAAGACACATAATTGTCAGTTTCACTAAAGTTGAAATGAAGGAAAAAATGTTAAGGGCAACCAGAGAGAAAGGTTGGGTTACCCCCAAAGGGAAGCCCATCAGACTAACAGCAGATCTCTTGGCAGAAACTCTCCAAGCCAGAAGTGAGTGGGGGCCAATATTCAAGATTCTTCAAGAAAATAATTTTCAACCCAGAATTTCATATCCAGCCAAATTAAGTTTCATAAGTGAAGGAGAAATAAAATCCTATACAGACAAGCAAATGCTGAGAGATTTTGTCACCACCAGGCCTGCCTTACAAGAGCTCCTGAAGGAAGCACTAAACATAGAAAGGAATAACCAGTACCAGCCATTGCAAAAACATGCCAAAATGTAAAGACCATCAATGCTAGGAAGAAACTGCATCAACTGATGAGCAAAATAACCAGCTAATATCATAATGACAGGATCAAGTTCACACATAACAATATTAACCTTAAATGTAAATGGACTAAATGGTCCAATTAAA
>NW_012115344.1:2962136-2962486 GCF_000951035.1 Colobus angolensis palliatus | reverse complement strand
GCAAGAAATAACTAAGATCAGAGCAGAACTGAAGGAGATAGAGACACAAGAAACCCTCCAAAAAATCAATGAATCCAGGAGCTGGTTTTTTGAAATAATGAACAAAATTGATAGACCACTAGCAAGTCTAATAAAGAAGAAAAGAGAGAAGAATCAATAGATGCAATAAAAAATGATAAAGGGGCTATCACCACCAACCCTACAAAAACACAAATACCATCAGAGAACACTATAAACACCTCTATGCAGATAAACTAGAAAACCCAGAAGAAATGGATAATTTCCTGGACACTTACACTCTCCCAAGACTAAACCAGGAAGAATTTGAATCCCTGAATAGACCAATAGCA
>NW_012115344.1:2960913-2961247 GCF_000951035.1 Colobus angolensis palliatus | reverse complement strand
AGGCAATAATTAATAGCCTACCAACCAAAAAAAGTCCAGGACCAGAAGGATTCACAGCTGAATTCTTCTACAGGTACAAGGAGGAGCTGGTACCATTCCTTCTGAAACTATTCCAATCAATAGAGAAAAAGGGAATCCTCCCTAACCCATTTTATGAGGCCAACATCATCCTGATATCAAAGCCTGACAGAGATACAACAAAGAAAGAGAATTCTAGACCAATATCCCTGATGAAGATCGATGCAAAAATACTCAATAAAATACTGGCAAACCGAATCCAGCAGCACATCAAAAAGCTTATCCACCATGATCAAGTGGGCTTCATCCCTGGGAT
>NW_012115344.1:2946225-2958243 GCF_000951035.1 Colobus angolensis palliatus | reverse complement strand
TAAATGATGAGTTAATGGGTGCAGCACACCAACATGGCACATGTATACATATGTAACAAACTTGCATGTTGTGCACATGTACCCTAGAACTTAAAGTATTAAAAAAAAAAAAAAGAAGGAACATTTATCACCACCAAGTAGGATTTATCCTTGGGATGCAAAGAAGGTTTGACATATGCAAATCAATCAATGTGATGCATCATATCAATAGAATAAAG
This sequence comes from Colobus angolensis palliatus, assembly GCF_000951035.1. Taxonomy (NCBI): domain Eukaryota; kingdom Metazoa; phylum Chordata; class Mammalia; order Primates; family Cercopithecidae; genus Colobus; species Colobus angolensis. The sequence continues at coordinate 2,958,025 of NW_012115344.1, read as the reverse complement.
GGCAAAAACCATACAATCATTTCATTTGATACAAAAAAATTGCGAATATTCAACATCCCCTCTTGATAAAAACCCTAAAAAAACTGGGTATTGAAGGAGCATATCTTAACACATAAAGCCATATATGATAGATCCAATAGCTAGTATCACACTGAATAGGGAAAAACTAAAATCCTTTCCTCTAAGATCTGGAACATGACAAGGTTGCCAACTTTCACCACTCTTACTCAGCATAATACTGAAAGTCCTAGGTAGAACAATCAGATAAAAGAAAGAAGTAAAGGCCATCCAAATTGGAAAGGAAGAAGCCAAATTATCTTTGTTTGCATATGATTTTATATTTGGAAAAATCTAAAGACCACTGAAAAGCTATTAGAATTCATAAACTAATTCAGTAAAGTTGCAGTATACAAAATCAACTTACAAAAAGCAGTGGCACTTTTATATGCCAACAGTGAAAAATCTGAAAAAAAAAGTAAGGAATGTAATCCCATTTACAATAGCTACAAATAAAATAAAATTCCTAGTAATTAACCAAAGAAGAGAAAGATCTCTACAATGAAAACTATAAAACATTGATGCAGGAAATTGAAGAGGACACACAAAAACCTGGAAATACGTTCCACCTTGTGGACTGGAAGAATTAATATTGTTAAGATGTCCATGCTACTCCAATAAATCTACAGATTCAAGGCCATCCCTATCAAAATATCAATGACATACTTCACAGAAATAGAGAAAAAAATCTGCAAATTTATATGGAACCACAAAAGACCCAGAATAGTCAAACTATCCTGAGCAAAAAGAAAAAAAAAACTGGATTAATCATATTACCTAAATTCAAGTTATACTACAGAGCTTTATTAACTAAAACAGCATGGTACTGGCATAAAAACAGACAAATAGGCTAATGAAACAGAATAGAGAATCCAGAAACAAATCTATCTATACATCTACAGTGAACTCATTTTGAGAAAGGTGCCAAGACCATACATTGAGGAAAAGACAGTCTCTTCAATAAACAGTACTGGGAAAACTGGATATCCATATGAAGAAGAATGAAACTGGATCTCTATCTCTTGCCATGTATAAAAATCAAATCAAAATGGATTAAATTCTTAAATATAAGGTCTCTCACTAGGAAACTGCTAAAAACAACATTGGGGAAAATCTCCAGGACATTATTCTTGCCAAAAATTTCTTGAGTAATATCTCAGAAGCACAGGCAATCAAAGCAAAAAATGGACAAATGGGATCATTTCAAGTTTAAAAGCTTCTGAACAACAAAGGAAACAATCAACAAAGTGAAGAGGCAACCCATACAATGGGAGAAAATATTTGCAAACTGCGCATCTGGCAAGGGATTAATGAGCAGAATATATAAGGGCTTCAAACAACTCATCAGGAAAAAAAATCTAACCATCTGATTTAAATATGGGCAAAAGATCTGAGTAGGCATGTCTCAAAATAAGATGTACAAATGGTAAAGAGGTATGTGAAAAGATGGTCAACATCATTGATTATCACAGACATGCAAATTGAAACTAAAATGAGATATCATCTCACCCCAGTTAAAATGGTTTTAATCCAAAAGACAGGCAGTAACAAATGCTGACAAGGATGTGAAGAAAATGGAACACTCATACACTATTGGTGGGAATGTAATTTAGTACAATCACTACAGGCAACTTTTTGAAAGTTTCTCAAAATACTAAAAATAGAACTACTATATGATCCAGTAATCCTGCTGCTGGGTATATGCCCCAAAGAAAGGAGATGAGTACATCAAATACATATCTGAAGTCACGTGTTTATTGCAGCAGTATTCATAATAGCCAATAGTTTCCAAGATCTGGAAGCAAACTACGTGTCCATAGTCAGATGAATGGATAAAGGAAATGTGGTATCTACACACAACAGAATACTATTCAGCCATTAAAAAGAATGAGATCTAGTCATTTGCAACAACATGGATGGAACTGGAGGTCATTATGCTAAGTGAAATAAGCTAAGCACAGAAAGACAAACTTCTGATATTCTCACTTATTTGTGGTAAAAATTAAAACAATTAAACCCATGAAGATAGAGATAGAATGATGGCTATCAAAGGCTGGGAAGGGTAGTGGGTGGGGGCTGGGGAGTGAGGATGGTTAATACATACAAAAAAATAGAAAGAATAAGATCTACTATTTGACAGTGCAACAGTGTGACTATAGTCAACAATAATTTATTATACACTTAAAAATAGATAAAAGAGTATAACTGGATTCTTTATAACACAAAGGATAAATACCCAAGGTGATGGATAGTGCATTTACTCTGATGTGATTATTATGCATTGTATGCCTGTATCAAAATATCTCATGTACCCCATAAATATGTACAGGTACTTTGTACCCACATAAATGAAAAATTTTAAAAAGTTAAAAAATAATTAAATGCTGATCAGCCTCCCCTGAGTTGTATAATGTAATGGATTGTGCTGCATTGTGATTTCCTCTTTTCCTGTCTCCCTAGGTATTTATGGAGAGAAGAGGATATTTTTTATTGTTAGAGTATCACATAGCACAATGACTGACACCCAGGGGCTCAGTAAACATTTGTGTAATGTTGCATGAACAAGAATCAAGAAAATAACATGAATATAGAATTCTTGCAGATGATAGAATATAGTGAGTATTTGGACAGTATATATAAAATAGTCATTTTCTTATGGAACAATAGATCAGTGTTTCAATGTATAAGAGATGACAGTTGTCCAGACTCCAAGCCCTAAAGCCACCTGTCACCAGGAAATAAGAAGGAGCCAGAGCTTAATAGCAATGTCAAGTTCAGTTGATTCTGATTTGAAATGGGAGGCTGTCAAGTCACGGTGGAACATTTTGCTTCTGGTTGAATGAATCTTTGAAAAGAAAATATCTTTTTTTTTTCCTGAGGTATTTTAATTTGTTTTCTTTTTTAGACCAAAGTTAGGAATAAAATTAGAGAGTGATTGGAAAGTCATCTAAAGAAGTTTTCATCTTTTGAGTTATGACAAAGCCATAAGGAAATCATTTATGGCTATGAAAAATAAAGCAATGATTTAGGTTACAGCAAAATACAATATGGTACTGATATGTCTTTTCACATTTCGTATGTTTAGTAAGCATTTTATATATAAATAGAGAATGAGTTACAATAGTGTTTGCAATAGCAAAGCAAATGAGTGTGTGTGTGTGTTGGGGGGGGTTGTCAAAGGTAGTGAGCTATGGAATCACAAGATTCCTTCTGGGAGAGTAGAAGAGAGCTGAACTTAGGATTTCGGTTGACATTTCTCTCACTTATGATTTACCACATATTTCTTTGCAGGCAATTTTTCATTCGATCACTTGGAAAAAAGGTATCTAAAATTCGGATTGTGTAATTAACATAAAAGGCAGGTGACTTTTGTTTGGTGTTATTCTATGGATTGTGTTCTCAGTGCTTAAGTCATTCCATGGTTGTTACAACTCACTTTCCCCCTTGCCCAGTACTGCATCTGCTGATGCATGCTCCATGTCTGTGGCATACCCTGGAGTTGTTTTTCTACTGAGTGGAAGGTTTTTATGCATCCGCTCATACCCTCTCATCTGGTCATCATTGTTTTCTGGGAAAGCATTTTTTATTTAGCAAGCTATAGCTATAGAATAGAGGGAAGACATCTGATCCCAACATAGATTAGACTTGATTTCTAATCTTGATTTCATTAACTGGATGCTCTTGACAATTGAGACATGAGAGGAATAGGTGAAGTCATATCCTTAGGTTTTGATGATATAAACTTTGCCTGTGAGTGAAGCCTGGGAGTAGCCGGGGATAAGTACATAAGTGGTAGTGTTTTGGTATGGTGTCCAGCAATCCTGAAGATAGATATTGAGACTGGGAAGGCATTGGCTTCAGGTCTCCTTAAATAGGCAATTCCCCAAAATAGCACCACAGAAGAGAGAGAAAACTCCAAGGTAATTAATCTACCAAGAGCAATTTTAAAAAATTGCTTATGATTGTACTGTTTTACTCATCTAAATAGCCTATCTTTCTATCTAAGTAATTTACAGCTTTATGGAATTTAAAGAAAATAAATCTACTTATACTGTAGGAACACTGTTTAATGTCACACTGAGGAGAAGCAAGTGCTTGACTACTCAGGATTAGACATGTTAGAGTAGTAATGCAGCATTTATTGTATAATTTTATTCTTCCTATTCCTTCACACACTTTTTTCCTTTTCTTTACTAAAATAAATAAGGCTTTTCTTACAATCTGATCCCACCTGTCAGTTGTATAAAATAAGATTTCACATCAAATTTAGCTCTCTGGCAGTTAAGTCAAATAAAGGCTGGAACATGGCATGTCCTGCTATCCTACACATAGTAGGAAATCTTCTGCATTAGTAATGTTGGAAGCTTAGACAAAATAAAATACATATTCTCCCTTTGTTTTAATAGAATACAGTAGTAATCTGTGAGTTGGAAGGAATATATCAAACTGCTGAGCTATAAAAAAATAATCTAAAGAATAATTCTAGATTTCTGAAACCAATTTAAGAAAGTTTTGGCCACTAGCCTGATTTAATGTGACAGAGATGGACAAGAGAACAGTTTCTCTCCTGAACCTGGCAATGCACAAGACATTCTCTTCTTATGGGGGCAGCATTATTAAGTGATCCAAGTGTGTCCTGAGGATGTTAGCTGAGATTGACTCTGGCAGGCAGCTCCAGAAAACTTAGCCAGAATGCTCTCATTCAGAAAGGACCTTAAAGCATTTGTGACATGCTTGGAATGTTAAACTCCATCATAGACGAGGAGATCTGGGAGTAGTGACTATTTAAAACCTTCACAGTCACACTCAGGTAGATGCCTTTCTAGATCGGGTAATTCAATTCTCCTGACAGGTGTGAAGTGGTACTGGCCACTCTCAGAATGGCACTGACATCCTACTTTAAACCAGGGGCCATTTATGAACTCATTTGAATTCAGTTTTGTGATTACTTTGCTCTAATATATTTAAATCCATACATTTTGATAGTGAAAGAGTTCAAGGTATAGGTGCAAAGAAGCCTGAACATAATAGGTTAATGACACCAACTCTGAGGTACAAAATCAGTTGCTTGAGAGCGCAAGTCTCTAAACCATTAATTCTAATTCTACAGTCCATTCTAATTCTACAGTCAACCATTCTACATCTACAGACCGTTCTACAGAATTCTACAGAAACCATTCTAATTCTACAGTCAACCTTGGGGGCTGCTGTGAGGCTCTTTGGGTAAAGCCAATCACTTTTCCAATCACCAAAAGGATTTTTCAGGTACCTTGATAGGTTTGGTGTTCTGCATGAATGGTAAAACTAATTTTTAAAATTTGATTTAAAAGAAAAAAAAATGGCCCTTTAGTGAAATACTCTTAGAGGTATGTCACAGCTGAGAGGTTTCCTTTATTGAATTCCGAGCAATTTCTGCTAAGTACATTTAGGAATCTATTTACTTTGAGCCCTTCTCTTTGGTCTTGGCAGTTGTCCGCATAGGTATGTTAAAAACTGTGTTACCTGGCCAGGCGCTGTGGCTCAATGCCTGTAATCCTAGCCCTTTGGGAGGCTGAGGCTGGTGGATCACGAGGTCAGGAGATCAAGAACATCCTGGCTAACACGGTGAAACTCTGTCTCTACTAAAAATACAAAAAATTAGCCGGGTGTGGTGGTGGGCGCCTGTAGTCCCAGCTACTCAGGAGGCTGAGGCAGGAGAATTCCTTGAACCAGGGAGGCGGAAGTTGCAGCGAGCCGAGATCGCACCACTGCACTGCAGCCTGGGCAACAGAGCAACACTCCATCTAAAAAAACAAAACAAAACAAAACAACAAAAGAAAAAAAGCAAATTTATGTTGGCTATTCTGGGTCTTTTGACTCTCCATATGAACTTCAGAATAAATTTGTTGATATCTGCAAAAGAAGTTGCTAAAATTTTGGTTGGGTTAGCATTGAATGTATAGATCAAGTTGGGAAGAACTAACATCTTGACAATATTGAGTCTGCCTACCCATGTATGTGGAATATCTCTCCATTAATTTAGCTATTTGATTTTGTTCACGAGGGTTTTGTAGTTTTCCTTATACAGATCTTGTACACAGTTAGATTTATGCCTAATTGTTTGATAATGTAACCAGTATTTTTACTTAATTTTTAGTTTTTAATAATTATTTTATTTTTAAAAATTAATATATGTTAGATGTAGATATTTTGGGGGTATATATGATACTTTGATACATTCATATAATCACATCAGGGTAACTGGGATATCCATTACCATAAATATCTTTTGTTTACACTAGGAACATTAAAATTATTCTCTTCCAGCTATTTTGAAATGTACAATTGATTACTGTTAACTACACTCACCCTACTGATCTATTGAACACCAGGTTTTATTTCTTCTAAGTGTATATTTTGTAAGCATTAATCAACCTTTCTTTATCCTTCCTTGTCCAAAATAGCTGGAAGAGAATAATTTTAATGTTCCTAGTGTAAACAAAAGATAAATATTTACGGTAATGGATATCCCAGTTACCCTGATGTGATTATATGAATGTATCAAAGTATCACATATACCCCCAAAATATGTACATCTAATATATATTAATTTTTAAAAATAAAATAATTATTAAAAACTAAAAATTAAGTAAAAATACTGGTCCCTTGTCCCTTGTGTAGCCTCCAGTTACTGCAGCTCAACTCTCTATCTTCTTGAGATCCACTTTTTGAGTTTCCACATAGGAGTGAGAGCATATGATATTGTCTTTCTGGGCTTGGCTTATTTCACTTAACATAATGATCTTCAGTTCTATCCAAGTTGCTGTAAATGACAGGATTTCATACTTTTTAATGGGCAAACAATATTCCATTATTGTTTTTATCAAATTTCCTTATTCATTCATCCATCAATGGACACTTAGGTTGTTCCATATCTTGGCTATTGTACATAGTGCTACAATAAATATGGGAGTGCAGATATCTCTTCAGTACGTTGATTTACTTAATGAGATTGTTGGATCATATGATAGTTCTATATTTAGTTTGTTGAGGAACATCCACACTATTTTTCATAGTGGTGATACTATTTTACATTCTTACCAACATTGTACAAGGGATCCTCTTTCTCTACATCCTTGCCAGCATCTGTTATTCCCTATCTTTTTGATAAAAGCCATCCTAACTGGAGTGAGATGATACCTCATTGTAGTTTTGATTTTCATTTCTTTGGTGATCGGTGATCGGTGCTGTTGAGCATGTTTAAATATACCTGTTTGTCATTTTGTATGTCTTCTTTTGACAAGTGTCCATTCAGAACTTCTGCCCATTAAAAAATCTGAGTTTTTTGTGTGTCTTGAGTTCCTTATATATTTGGCTATTAATTTCTTATCAGCTGAATAGTTTGCAAATATTTTCTCCAGTTCTTTGGTTTGCCTCTTCACTTTGTTCATTGTTTTCTTTGCAATGTAGAAGCTTTTCAACTTGATGTAATCTCATTTGTATACTTTTGCTTTTGTTGCCTGTGCTTTTGAGGTTTTACCTATCCCCCCCACAAAGTCTTCATCCATACCAATGTCCTGGAGTATTCACCCAATGTTTTCTGCTAGCACTTTCATAGTTTCAGATTTTATATTTAAGTCTTTAATCAATTTTGATTTCACTTTTAAAATAGATCCCTATGAGAGATAGGGATCTATTTTATTCTTCTGCATATGGTTATTCAGTTTTCCCAGCACAATTTATTGAAGACACTGTCTTTCACCTATTGAATGTTCTTGGTATCTTTGTCAAAAATGAGTAGGTGTAAGTGTGTAAGTTTATATGAGTCCTGTACTCTATTACATTGGTTCATGTGTTTGTTTTCATGCTGATACCATGCTGATTTGATTGCTATAGTTTGGTACTATATTTTGAAGTTGAGGAGTGTGATGTTTCCAGCTTTGATCTTTTTCCTCAGTATTGCTTTGGCTATTCTGGGTGGCGCTGTACAATCTTTAGGATGTTTTTGTTTTTTGTTTTTTTTTCTATTTATGTGGGACATTGCATTGATACTTTTATAGGAATTGCATTGAATCTGTGAATTGCTTTGGATAGCATTGTCATTTCAACACTATTAATTTTTTCAATCCATGAGCATGGAATAGCTTTCTATTTATTTTAATGTCCTCTTCAATTTCTTTAGTGAGAGTTTTATAGTTTTCCTGTTTAGATCTTTCACATCTTTGATTTAATTGATTCCTAGGTGTTTTATATTCTTTGTAGTTACTGTAGATGAGATTGCTTTTTTAAAAATCTTTTTCAGATTGTTCGTGGTTGGGATATATAGATGCTACTGCTTTTGTATGCTGATTTTGTATCCTGCAAGTTTACTGAACTTAACAGTTTTAACAGTTCTTTTTTATGTGAATACTTTAGGTTTTTCTAAATATAAGATCTATCATCTGCAAACAAGGATAACTTGACTTCCTCTCACCAGGCCTTCCAGTATTATGTTGAATAAAATGGTGAAAGTGTGCATCCTTGCCCATTTTACCCTGTGCCATTTATTGTTGGCTTTGGTTTTGTCATACATGACCTTCAGTATTTTGAAGTATGTTCTTTCAATACCCAGTTTGTTTAGGGTTTTTATCAGAAAAGAATGTTGACTCTAATCAAATCTTTTTTCTGCATTGCTGAAAATGATCATATGTTTTTTGTTATTGGTTCTATTAATGTGATGTATGTATCACATTTAGCGATCTGTGCATGTTGAACCCTCTTTACATCATTGGGATAAGTCCCACTTGATTATGGTGAATTATCTATTTATTGTGTTGTTGAATTCTGTTTGCTGGTTTTTGTTGAGGATTTTTGCACCTGTGTTTGTCGGTGATATTGGCCTGAAGTTTTCTTTCTTGTTGTGTTCTTGTCTGTTTTTTCTGTATCAGGGTAATTGCTAGCCTGGTAGAATAAGTTTGGAAGTATTGCCTACTCTATTTTTTGGAATAGTTTGAGTAGAGTTAGTATTAGTTCTTCTTTAAATGCTTGGTAGAATTCAGCAGCGACATCATCCAGTCCTGGGCTTTTGTTTGATGGGAGACTTTATTATGGTTTTGATCTTGTTACTTTTTGTTGATTTCTTGAGGTTTTAAAATTTCTTCATGGTTCAATCTTAGTAGGTTGTGTGTGTCTAGAAAATTATCAATTTTTATAGGTTTCCCAATTTGTTGGCATATAGTTGTTTGTAATAGTTTGTAATGATTCTTTTTCTTTCTGTGGACTCAGTTGTTATAGCCCGTTTTTTGTTTCTGGTTTTACTTTTTTGGGTATTCTCTCTTTTTTTCTTGTTAATTTTTATATCTTTTCAAAAATACAATATTTTATTTCATTGATCTTTTGCATTTTTAAAATTTCCATTTCATTTACTTTTGCTCTGATTTTTAATATTTCTTTCGTTTTTCTAATATTTGATTTGTTCTTGCTTTTATAGTTCTTGAGGTGCATCATTAGGTTGTTTATTTGGAGTTGTTTCAAATTACTTTGATGTAGATGTTTATTGCTATAAACTTCACTCTTAGTACTGCTTTTGCTGTATTCCATAGTTTTTGATATTTTGTATTTCCATTTTCATTTTTTTGGTAAATTTTAAAATTTCCTTCTTACTTTCTTTACTGACCCATTGGTAGTTCAAGAGCACATTATTTAATTTCCATGTGTTTGTGTATTTTCTAAGGTTTCCTTTGTTGATTTCCAGTTTTATTTTATTGGGAGCAGAAAATATACTTGATATGATTTCTATTTTTTAAATTTATTGAGACTTGTTTTGTGGCCTTATATATGGTCTATTCTGGAGAATGTTCCATGTACTAATGAAAAAAAAAAACATACATATTGTGCTGCAGTTTGGTGAAATGTTTCATAAGTGTCAGTTAAAGCTATTTGACCAAGTGTGTAGTTTAATTCCAATGATTCTTTGTTTATTTTCTGTGTAAATGATTTGTCCATTACTGAGAGTGGGATGTTAGTCACCTGCTATTATTATATTGCAGTCTGTCTCCCTCTTTATATCTATTAATGTTTGCTTTATCTACAAGGGAGCTCTGGTGTTGGGTATATAGATGTTTGTAATTTTTATATTCTCCTGCTTTATTGATCTCTTTGTCATTATACAGTGAACTTCGTCATCTCTTTTCATAGCTTTTGACTTGTAGTCTATTTTATGTGATGTAAATATAGCTACTCTCGCCCTTTTTTGCTTTTCACTTGCATAGGATATCTTTTTTCCACCCTTTCACTTTCAGTCTATGTGTATCTTTATAGATGAGGTTAGTTTTTTGTAGGTGGCATAGAGTTGGATGTTGTTTTTTTATCGATTCAGTCATTTTATGTATTTTAGTTGGAAAATTGAGTCCATATACATTCAGTGTTATTATTGATATGTAAACACTTACTACTAAAATTTTTTGCTTGTTTTCTGGTTGTTTTATAAACCCTTTTGTTTTTCTTCCTTTCTTACTGTCATCCTTTGTGGTTAAATAATTTCCTCTAGTAGTAATTTTAACTCATTGTGTTTTCATTTTCAGTGTATCTGTTACAGGTTTTTGTATTGTGGCTACCATGAGGCTTACAAAAAATATCTTAAAGTTATAAAAATTATTTTAAAAGAGATGGAAACTTATCTTAGATCACCAAAAAAGGAATAAAAACAAAGAACCAACTAAAAAAACCCTCTACATAAAATGTAGAGGGTTCATCCCTTTACATTTCTTCATCCCCTCTTCATCCCCTTCATCCTCTCACATTTTGACTATTGGTTATCTCAATTTGTATATTTGTCTATGGCCTATCTCTTAACAGGTTGCTATAGCTTTTATTTTTGATAGATTTGTCATTAGGTTTCATACTAGAGTTATAAGTAGATTGCACACCATAATTACAGTATTGGCATATTCTTGGTTTATCTTTGTACCTAGTTTTACCAGTTGGTTTTATACCTTTAAATGTTTCTTAACAAAGACATAGAATCAGCCTAAATGCCCATCAGTGGTAGACCGGATAAAGAAAATGTGATACATATACACCATGGATTATTATGCAACTGTAAAAAATAATGAGGTAATGTCCTTTGCAGGAACATGGATGGAGGGGGAGGCCATTATCCCTAGCAAACTAATGCAAAAATGGAAAGCCAAATACTGAGTATTCTCACTTATAAGTGGAGGCTAAATGATAAGAATATGTGGACACATAGAGGGGAACAACAGATACTGGGATCTATTGGAGAGTGGAGGATGGGATGAGGGAGAGGATCAAGAAAAACAACTAATAAGTAGTAGGCTTAACACCTGGGTGATGAAATAATATGTACAAAAACCCCTATAACACAAATTTACCTACATAACAAACCTGCACATGTGCCACTGAACCTAAAAGATAAAAAAGAACTATAATTGACATATAATAAACTGTACAATTAGAAAAAAATAAATATTTCCTTTTTGGACATTAGTGTTTTCTCTTGTCACCCTGAAGAACTCCTTTAGCATTTCTTTGAAGACTGGTCTGGTGGTGGTGAATTCTCTTATCTTTTGTTTGTTTGAGAAAGACTTTATTTCTTCTTCATATTTGAAGGAGAGCTTTGCTGGATAAAGTATTCTTGGATAACAGTGTTCTTTACATTTAGCATTTTGAAAATTCGATTTCCAAGAAACCTCTGCAGATGCAAATGACTCTGTCTGACAGCTTTGAAGAGAGCAGTGGATCTCCCAACACAGAGGTTGAGATC
>NW_012115344.1:2911165-2940572 GCF_000951035.1 Colobus angolensis palliatus | reverse complement strand
GGCATGGTGGCTCAAGCCTGTAATCCCAGCACTTTGGGAGGCCTGGGTGGGCAGATCACAAGTCAGGAGATCAAGACCATCCTGACTGATACAGTGAAACCCCATCTCTACTAAAAATACAAAAAATTAGCTGGGCATGGTGGTGGGTGCCTGTCATCCCAACTACTCTGGAAGCTGAGGCAGAAGAATGGAGTGAACTCGGGAAGTGGAGCTTGCAGTGAGCCAAGATTGCACCACTGCACTCCAGCCTGGGCAACAGAGCGAGACTAAGTCTCAAAAAAACAAAAAAAGTTTGTTGCCAGATGAACTGGGGCTCTATTACTATTATTATTATTGTTATTGTTGTTGTTGTGATTGTTATTATTATTTTACTTTAAGTTCTGAGATAAATGTGCAGAACATGCAGGTTTGTTACATAGGTATACACATGCCATGGTGGTTTGCTGCACCCATCAACCCATCATCTAGAGTAGGTATTTCTCTTTTTTTTTTTTTTTTTGAGGCAGAGTCTTGCTCTGTCACCCGGACTGGAGTGCAGTGGCCGGATCTCAGCTCACTGCAAGCTCCGCCTCCCGGGTTTACGCCATTCTCCTGCCTCAGCCTCCCGAGTAGCTGGGACTACAGGCGCCCGCCACCTCGCCCGGCTAGTTTTTGTATTTTTAGTAGAGACAGGGTTTCACCGTGATAGTCAGGATGGTCTCAATCTCCTGACCTCGTGATCCGCCCATCTCGGCCTCCCAAAGTGCTGGGATTACAGTCTTGAGCCACCGCGCCCAGCCTAGAGTAGGTATTTCTCTTTTTTTTTTTTTATTTTTATTATACTTTAAGTTCTGGGATAAATGTGCAGAACATGCAGGTTTGTTACATAGGTATACATGTGCCATGGTGGTTTGCTGCACCCATCAACCCATCATCTACATTAGGTATTTCTCTTTTTTTTTTTTTTTTTTTTTTTTGAGGGGGGTTCCTCTCTTATTGCCCGGACTGGAGTGCAGTGGCCGGATCTCAGCTCACTGCAAGCTCCGCCTCCCGGGTTTACGCCATTCTCCTGCCTCAGCCTCCCGAGTAGCTGGGACTACAGGCGCCCGCCACCTCGCCCGGCTAGTTTTTGTATTTTTAGTAGAGACAGGGTTTCACCGTGATAGTCAGGATGGTCTCAATCTCCTGACCTCGTGATCCGCCCATCTCGGCCTCCCAAAGTGCTGGGATTACAGTCTTGAGCCACCGCGCCCAGCCTAGAGTAGGTATTTCTCTTAAGGCTATCCTTCTCCTAACCTCCCATCCTCTGACAGGCCCCAGTGTGAGATGTTTCCCTCCCTGTGTCCATGTGTTCTCATTGTTCAACTCCCACTTATGAGTGAGAACATACGGTGTTTGGTTTCCAGATTCATTCATGTCCCTACAAAAGACATGAACTTATCCTTTTGTATGGCTGCATAGTATTCCACAGTGTATATGTGCCACATTTTCTTTAGTCAGTCTATCATTGATGGGCCATTTGGGTTGGTTCCAAGTCTTTGCTGTTGTGAACAGTGCTGCAATAAACATACTGTTACTTGCTTCTTTCTTCTTGCTGTTTCTAGGATCCTCTCTTTGTCCTTGACTTTGAGAGTTTGACTATTATATGCCTTGCATTAGGCCAATTTGGGTTGAATCTGATTGGTTCTCTCTGACCTTCCTATATGTGGATATGTGCACCTTTCTTGAATTTTGTTTTTAAAATCCTGTTATTATTTCCTTGTATGTACTTTATCTCCCTTACTCAACTCCCTCTTGAACACCAGTAATTCTTAAATTTGATCTTTATAGTTGTCTGTGTCTTATAGGCAATCCTCATTCCTTTTCCTTGTTTTTTCTTTTTTTCTCCCTCTGTGTAATTTTCTTTCTTTCTTTCTTTCTTTCTTTGTTTCTTTCTTTCTTTCTTTTTTTTTTTGATGGAGTCTGGCACTGTCTCGCAGGCTGGAGTGCAGTGGCATGATCTTGACTCACTGCAACTTTCACCTCCTGGGTTCGAGCAATTCTCCTGCCTCACCTTCCTGAGTAGCTGAGATTGTAAGTGCCTGCCACCACACCCAGCTAATTTTTTTTTTTTTTGTATTTTTAGTAGAAGCGAGGTTTCACCATGTTGGTCAGGCTGGTCTCGAACTCCTGACCTCATGATCTGCCTGCCTTGGTCTCCCAAAGTGCTGGGATTACAGGCATGAGCCACCACGCCCAGCCTCACTGTGTAATTTTAAATAACCTGTTTTTGACTTCACTGATTCTGTCTTCTGCTTGATCAATTCTGCTGTTGAGAGCCTCCAGGAGATTTTTCAGTTCACCAAATGTATTTCTCAATTTCAAGGTTTCTATTTTAGTTTTTAAATTTTTTTTCAATCTCTTTGTTAAATTTCTCTGATAACTTTCTGAACTGCTTTTCTGTGTTATCTTGGAGATTACTGAGTTTCCTTTTAAGTGCTCTTTTGAATTCTTGGTCAGAGAGCCCACTTATCACTGTATCGTTAGGGTTAGTCACTGGTTATTTGTTTTGTCTGTTTGAGGAGGTCATGGCTCCCTGTTTGTTGTTGTTTCTTGTGGTTGTACATCTATGTCTTAGTACTGAAAGATAACTTATTCCATTCTTCTCTGTCTGGCTTGTTTTGTATTGGTTGTGTTTGTTTAGAGAGTCTTCATAATTTCCTGTTGAACTTTTTATATTTTTTTCCACTGGGTTACTGTCTGCTTTCCAGCACTGCATTGAGCCTAAAGTCCAGATTTGCCTCACCTCTAGCAAACACAGTGCTGACTATCCAGAATCGGGGAGGTCCCAAAGGGGATATACTGGCAGTGTGGAATGACTGTCTAGGGGTTCCTGGCCAGGTGCCCTGTGGAATGTACCTCCTAAGATGTGGTGCTTCCAAACAGCCACTCTGATTTGGTGTCTCCTTTGGTTAAGTTACAGATCAGAGTTTTCGGGGCTGGGGATGATAGTCCCACCTTCCATCTCTGTTTCTGGCTGTCCTCAGGGTTATGTTTCCCTTTAGGCACTCATAATATTTCCTGTGGGTATGAGCATGTACAAGTCTTCTGCCAAAGAACCCAAGATGGTGGGAAAACTGGTTGTCCACCTTGATCTCACTTTTTGCAGTGTAGAAGCTGAGTTGAAGGAAATTTTCTGCATGCTTGGTGCCAGGGGGATTGGACAGAGGGGCATCACAGATATGAAAATCCAGTTCTCTTATCATCTGCTTAGAGGTTTCTTTTGTTTTTATTCTCTGTGGCCCTGGGAACTGACTCATCATATTTGAGTTGTGGAGGTATTGCCAGTGATAATCTCAGTGCTGTATATTTGTTTGTTTTCTGTGAGGGGGAGTGAAGGCAGCTTGTTTCTACAGTGCCATTTTGGAAGTGGAAGTCAATACGTCAGTATTGTATTTTTAACTTCAAATTCCACTTGTTTATTGCTGGTATATAAGAAAGTGATTTACTTTTGTATGTTAACTTTGTATGCTGCAACCTTGCTACAATCATTTATGAGTTCCAGGAGATTTTTGTTGAATATTTCAAGCAAGTTTTATTTCTTTTTTCCTAATCTGTTTACCTTTTCTTTCCTTTCCTGTCTTATTGCATTGGCTAGGACTTCTAGTATAATGTTGAAAAACAGTGATGAAAGGGAATATTTTTGCTATGTTCCTCATCTTAGTGGAAACACTTCAAGTTTCTCACTATGAAGTATGGTGTTAGCTGTAGGATTTTTTATAGATGCTCTTTATCAAATTGGAGAAGTTCTCTATATTCCTAGTTTACTGAAAGTTTTGAAAAAATTTGAAAAATTCTCACACTTGTCAGCCCTGAGCATCCAGCAATTTGTCAATTACTCAATGAGTGACATTGTTAGTTAGAACATGATTTCTGTGTTTTTTTTTTCATGGTGGCATTCTCTATCAAAACTTTGTTGCTTTGAACTGCAGGAATTCATTTCAGAATGACTTAAATACAAATTAAATAAAAGCAATGCTTTTATAATAGTTTGTGGAATACAAAGAAATATTGAAATATAAGGCCACAGGAATATTTCATTAGTCCAAGGATGCTCTTGGATTTTCATTCTAATGCTGGGCTCATCTCCCAACTCTGTTTGTGTCTCATTTTAAAGATCTAAACAGATTCTGACTGGCTTCTGACAAGCCAATAAATTATCTCTCTTTGGTCAGGTTATAACTTGGTCTGGTAATATATGACCAGAGATGGGGCAGAGTCATACAGTACAAACATGCATAACTTAAGCAACCACATTCTGTGGGATAGTAACTTTCTCAGGATAAATATGTGGCAAGGAGGAGTACCTTATATTTGTGGCAAGCTGACATTGCTGCCTTGTGACTGTAACTAGGACCCACTTAGTCTGATATTAATATATCCTGATTCAGTATGCCTACAATAGAGTAGCTGCTTTCATTAGCTCTTACTATCACTTGTGCATTAGGGACTTAGTTTGGAGAGAGCATTCTCCGAAAAAAAAAAAAAAAATCACATTCTTAAAGAGGTTTGATATTTACACTGGGTAACTGGCAAACACTCATTGTTAGCAGATGAAAGTTGTTTTTGTTTTTAACTGATGTGCTTGCTTTCTGTATCAGATAGGAAAATTAGTGGCCTTAGACTTCTCTTTCAAATTTAATATACAGAGTGCTTGATATATGGAATGAGTTCTTATTTTCCACAAGCAAAAGTCTGTATTTTATGTAATTTTTAAATGAGGTTCTGCAATCACTGGTGAAATGTGTTGTTGTTCATTTAATGCTGTTACAGAAGCACTCTAGAACATATAAATGAGGAAAAAGACTTGGTGATTCACATTGGATTGAAGAGATGTCACCCCTACAGAAGAAATGACCAGAGCTTGAGAGGTATTGTAAGGAACCACACTTTCTTCTCCCTTATTCAAAGACTAGATTCTAAATCATCATATTAATTTATCATATAAGCAGGATATTTTAGTGCACTTTCAGCTTTAACCAGCATTGTAATTCCTGCCATCGTTATGATGTGGTTCTCTATGATGTATAGAAATGGATATCAAATAGGAACACAGAGCGAATGGTTTCAACCTATGCTGACTGGATTACATAACTCTGTTGAGGAAGAGGACCAGGTTGTTGGCTTAGTTGAAAAGCCTTGGAGGGCCTGACGTCAATAAGACCAGATTCTAGAGTGTAAAGCAAATACATCTTACGAGAAATACCTTTCCTAACAACGAGATAGATTATTTTTCAGAGCAGTGAGGGAAGTGTGTTCTACCATGAATCCAAATGTATTTCCTCTCCTGACTTTTCCCTTCTACTTCTCTGTCTTCCTTGCTATAGCTTGTCACAAATGTTAAGAGCCAAAGGTCAACTTTTAAAGTGTGAGGACTTTTGGATCATGGTAGCAGCTGAAGATCCTCACAGAAATTTACTTTGTGTGGCTTTCTTCTGAAATATATAGCCTTAGTTATTACCCTATGTCATGTATCATGGCTTTTAAGGACTAAGTGATTTGTCCTTTCGGTACTTTTCTGACAACATTTCTATACTCTCCCCCTCACTCACCCCACTTCAAGCATGTTCATCAAACATCTCAAGTACATTCCCAACTCAGGGCCAGTGGACTTACTATTTCCTGGCCTAGAAAGTTCTTTATGTAATTGGAAGACTTGGCCTCTCATTCTGCTCAGCTTTTTACCATCCTGCCAAGACCACAATATATAAAATGGCAGCCGTGTCATTTCTATTCTCTTCCTCTGGTTGTTTTTCTTTATTTTTTGTTTCAAGAACATTTTAAATTTATTTTTTATTTTGTAGAGACAGCATCTTGCTCTGTAATCAGGCTGAAGTGCAGTGGGGTGATCATAGATCACTGTAATCTCAAACTCTTGACCTCAAGTGATCCTCTCACCTCAGCCTCCCAAGCACCTGGGACTACGGGTGTGTGCAATCGTGCCCAGCTAATTAAATATTTTTTTGTAGAGATGGAGTCTCACTGCGTTGACCAGACGGGTTTCAAATTCCTGGCCTCAAGCTATCTTCCTGCCATGGCCTTCCAAAGTGCTGGGAATAAAAGTGTAAGCCATTGTGCCTGGCCCATAAAGTTATTAAATATTTATTTTTGTAGTTGTCTATCTCCCATTAGGAAAATATAAAGACCTATAAGGGCAAAGGATTTGTCAGTTTGGTCCAGTATTATATGCCCAATCCTAGAACAATGCCTGGCATATGGTAGTTTCTCAATAAATACACATTGAATAAATGAATACATAGGCAAAATAAAATTATGAACATATTTCCACTTGCATCAGAAAATGCATTACATTTGCATTAGGTAGTGTAAGACATTACCTGAGTAATACATTTTATTCACAGGTGTAAGATACTAGATTGTACTGCATTTCAACTGACTTACTTAATGAGTAGAATAACTTAATGTTGTCCTTCATTAGGTATCTATTTGCAAAATCTGCCAATATTATTTTCTGCAATTTTTCACTTTGGATTGTAGCAAGGATTCCAAACTCAATATATCACCTTATTCTGTGAATGTATCACAATTTTTATTTTGTTTTCAGGTCATTAATTAAGTAAACAAAAGAGGAGGGGATAAAGTACATTCTGTTCTCACATGCAAAGTTGCAATTTTATTTGAAACCAATGATAAAGACATTTTACTTTTCAATTTAGAGTCCCCTTAAAAATGATAGAGAACACAAAGTAGTTCTATATAAGCTGCTCTCAGAAAATTATACTTTAAGCACTTGAATTTAAAACAGATGATGAGTGTGAATGATTTGCTATAGAAGAAAAGTTAGTGAGAAATGTGAAGTAGGCATGGTTGTCTTTATGACTGTCCCTATATTTAGGTTTTTCCCATGCACAAGACGCTACATTTCTGATGGTTTATTTCTCAATGTTTACAGTTGCCACATCACTCCCACACCCACCTTTTTTGATATTTCCTTTCACTGGAACTTCATTCTTTTAGAATCTAGAGAACTTATAATAAAATACAAGTACTAACATTGATAACATTCTAAAATAATTCAGATAATTATTAACTCATATCTGTTCAGATAGTTCAGATGATTAATAATTACTTTGATAAACCATTTTTTTGCTGCTAAACTAATGTACTAATGAGACAAGACTTAAAGTCTGCAATCTAGTTCTGCTGGTGATCTGTCTTTGTTTGGCATTACTGGTACTCAGAAGTACTTACTGAGTGATTAATATTGACTATTGTGGCATTAGCTATCCAGTCATAGTAAGGATGTAATCATAACATACACCTAAGGAGGCTTTGGTCAGGTAATAGATATTGGGAAGAATTAGGACTTATGAAACCAGTAGGAAGACACTATGTGACAGATCAAATAACATTTCTACTTCTTTCAAATGAAAAATGATCATTTACTGTGTTCCCATGCATTCTTTTTCAGAAAGGAAATCAATTTATTATTGTCTGGCATAGAATCGAGTTTAGGTAAGGGGATAGTTTTCAGTTCTGATTCATCAATATTCAGGGGAAAAGTTGAACAACAGCAGTGATAGTTTTTATAGAGCTTTTAGCTTTACATCAATATTCATCTCTGTACTAAGTCTCAAGGATCTTAGCTGAGGAGTAACTGTATCCACTGCTGATGTCCAGATGGAGCTAATGAATAGAAAGGGCAGCTACTAGAATAAATTTACAAATAGGGCAAAATGACTCCATTAGTGAAGTAGTATATGATTGTCATTAATGTTTGTCTCCTTGTTCAGTCTTCCTATGGCTATGACTAAGTCCAACAAGAGCTAGCTTCATATCTTCTGCCGATTCAGAATATGTACTTGGACATTGATTTTATTTCTGAACTTCTTGCTTCTTACTCCTCAAGATAAAGGTAGTATCTTTCTGGTATATTTTAGCCTTCTTCTGAAGAAACAAAAATTAAGTAGCATAATGATCAAAACAAGGGTAATTTGATTAAATATTTAAATTCACAGATAAATTTAAGTCATATATTGTTACATAGAATGGGAAAATCCTTTTATAAATAATGTAGTTAGTTGACATGATCTAAATGTGATTTTGTGTCATTTTAGAAGTAGAAAACAAACATGGATTTTACATACACTAGTGTGGGATATTAAGTATCCTTAACATCAAATTGATGTGTTAGCAGTGCTATGGTTAGAAATCATAATCCAGTTCTATTGCACTGGTTCCATAGTTTGTAGAATTTTAACAGTGGAAGATGATGATATGGGAGATCTGTAACGTATTATATCAAGATGCTCAACTGGGACAGCTCCTAAAACAGTGATTGATGACAGTAAGGGTTTTATAATATTAGTTTAAAAAAGTTTTATTATAATTAGTATTTCAATGTTTTTCATCATTCTTTCAACCATAATTTTTAATGTGTATAATAATCTATCAATTAGATGCCCATTTATTTACTAAACACTCTTCTTTTAAGAAATATTAAATTCCTGCCAATATTTTAAATCTGTTTTATTGGTACATTTGCCCATTTCCTATTAGATTTGGGAGCAGTTGCTTATATTTTAAAGATGTTAATAACTCTGTGTCACGTTGTAAATACACTTTCAGTTTTAATTGTTCACAAAAGTTTTTGCCTTTAATCTTTATGTAGTTAAATTTATCCTCTTTCATTTTCTTTCTTCTTTATAAATTTAGGGTTTGACAATATGATTTTTAAAAGTCTTTTCCATCTCAATATATTTTTAAAAAGCTTAAATTTCTTTTTTATTCTTTTTTAAACATTGAAATATTTTTATTTGGGTTAGCAATCATATCATTATTTTGAACTCTATGTATGTAAAATAAGCCATTTTCCATATATTAACATTTCTGATATTGATATTATATTTTATTTTTTCTGATATTAATATGACACCAAGGATTTTGGTTTTTTTCTCTGACAAACTTCTTTTGTATTTTTTACTCATTCTACTAATTATTTCTAGGGTTTGTTTAAAATGAACTTTCTGGTGTAAGATCTTTATTTTCATGTTTATTTTGAGCCAACTTAATATCTTTGACATTAAGAAAGCTATCTGGCAAGTTAATACTAATTTTTGTAACTATTTAGTCTTACCATTTTTATGTTGTTATATGCTTTCTGTTTTGGGGAGGTTAGCTGTCACCGTTTTTTTATTCTGTATATTTATATTAATATATTTTCTCTGTACTTTTTCTTCTTCAGTGTTTGATGTGTGTTCCCTATTTTTAATTCCGTTGGTGCAGACTGATGGCGCGTATGTGCCAGACTTATGGCACATCGCTCAATCTGTTATGCAAACACATTTGGTTTGGATTCCACATACTGACTTGCAGAAAACTTTAATTCATGGTTAGATTAAGAGCTTTAACATCCAAAATCTAAACCTATTAATTCTCAAGAAATTGGAAAGATGACATAACTGGGCCTGCATCCTGCACATCAGCAATCCACGAGAGCTGATCACATGCTCTGAGCATATACACTTTCCACATTGTCAAGGTTTTAACAACTCTTCATTGTCACTGTGGTTAAGTCAATTGCCATGTACCATCACACTCGGACTGTTCCTTTTCTTGCTTATTTCACCCATTTGGGTTATTGTCCTGGCCCGTTGAGGTATTTAAATTGATGATGCCTAGACTAGAAGTTTATGTTTTCAACCTTTAGTCCTCTATTTATCAGAGTCCAAAGTAAAGCAGTATCTTCTTATGCCTAAGTCTTTGGGACAAAACGAGTAATAGAAGCTATTATCTTTGGATGCAGATATGACCCAATGCATGTACTCCTATGTGTTTCACAGCAGCTTCCCAGCAAGCTTATTGTTCTTTTATTTTTCGTATGAAGCATTGAGGTGTAATGCACCTATAAGATTTATCCATTTAAGTGTACAGTTTGATGATGACTGTTAAATGTATACAATCACATAACTGTCACAATCAAGGCATAGACAATTCTACCTTCTAAAAAAGTTATCTAATGCCCCTATGGAGTCAATCTGTTCTGCCTACCCCTAGTCAATGGCAACTATTGATGTGCTTTCTGTTCCTTTAGTTTTGCTTTTTCTAGAAGGTCATATAATCCCAATATGATAGTGCATATTTTTGTTTGTCTTTCATCATTTAGCATTTTGTGACTCATCCATGTTGTTATATGTATCAGCGGTTTGTTCCTTTTTACTGCTGAATAGCATTCCATTGTATGAAACAAACACTTAGTTTATCCCTTCATCAGTGATAAACATTTGGATTGTTTCGAATTTTGACCATTAGGAATTAAACTGCTCTGAACATTCATATAGCAATCTTTGTGTGGACATATGTCCTCATTTTTCTTAGGCAAATATCTAAGAACAAAATTGCTGGGTCATATTTTAAGTGTATGTTTAGCTTTATAGGAAATTGTAAAAATGTGTTTTTTAAAGTGGCTTATCATGTGGCATTCTTATCAACAGTTTATGAGATTTTTCATTGCTTTAGTGGATATGAAGTGGTGTCTCATGGTGATTTTTATTGGCATTACCCTGATGACTAATGATAATGAGCACTCTTTGATGTGGGAATTGGTCATCTGCATATTGTTTTTGGTGAAGAGTGTTCATTTTTATTATGGGTTTTTTGTTAATGCTATTGCTATGTAGTTTGTAAATACTTTCTCCCGCTCAGTCTGACACTTATCTTTTCATTTTTTAAGACAGTGTCTTTTGCAGAGAAGAAGTTCTAATGAAGTCCAGTTCATCGATGTTTCTCTTTTATGATTTTTGCTTATTGTGCTCTAAGAAGTTTATGATTAACCCAAGAAACCAAAGGCATTTTATATTTTCTTCTAGAAGTTTTGTAGATTTAGCTTTTATAATTAGCACTATGTTTTATTTCACATTAATATTTGTTTGTATTATGAAGTAGGATTGAAATCCATTTCCTTTTCATATGGGTATTTAGATTTTCCTGCATAATTATTAAAGAGAATGTATTTTCTCTACTAAATGCTTGGCATCATTGTCAAATACTGATTGTACTAGTCACAGTTCTCCACAGGGACAGAACCAATGGGATATATGTATATATAAAAGGGAGTTTATTAGTGAGAATTGGCTCATGTGATTACAAGGCAAAGTCCCATAATAGACTGTCTGCAAGCTGGGGAAAGAAAAGACTGGCTCACTCCAAGTCCAAATGCCTCAAAACCAGGGAAGCCAACAGCACAACCTTTAGTCTGCTGCTGAAGGCCCAAGAGCCTAGGGAAGCCACTGGTGCAAGTCACAGAGTCCAAAGACTGAATTCTGATGTTCAAGGGCAGGAGAAGTGGAAGCAAGCATCCACCATGGGAAAAGGAAGGGAGCCAGGAGACTTGGCAAGCAATACTATCCCATCTTCTTCCACCTGCTCTGTTCTAGCTGGCTGGCGACCCATTGGATGGTGCCCACCCACATTGAGGGTGGGTCTTCTCCCAGTCCACGACCTCAAATGTCAATATTCTCTGGCAATGGTCTCACAAACACACCCAGAAACAACACATTACCAACCATCTAGGCATCCCTCAGTTCAATCAAGTTGACACTTAATATTAAACATCACACCAATTTACCTGATGTTTGTAAGACTACTTTTTGGAATACTTATTTTGTTCTCTTGAGCTACGTAATTATTTTTAAGCCAACACCTCATTATTTTGATATCTGAAACTTTATAGTAAATAAAATCAGTTAATATAAGGCCTGATATCTTTGTTTACCTTTTGAAATATCATATCATTTTGGCTATTCCAGGTTGTTTGCTTTTCTAAATTAATTTTTAGATTTAGCTTTACAACTTTTAGTTATTCAGAAGCTGCTACTTTCTTGATGAGGATTACTTTGAATCTGTAGATAAATTTTGGAGAATTGACATATTAACAATATTGAATCTCTTGACCATAAACATGATTATATCTCCATTATTTTAGGTCTTTCTTAGCTTTTTTCAGCTTATTTTATAGTTTTTAGTATTCTATGGTGGTTTCGTAAAGGCTATATTATCTTGTGCTCATTCAAATACTTATCTAATATTACTCTCCACTTACAGTCAATATTTTCCAAAGAAAACACTGTTTATCTGATTCTTTTAAATATTGTGATTTTTGGGGGGATCTATGGGAAGGAGTTAGTACCCCTATGGGCAGGGGATGGTGATGAGAAAAGGCATGATGTAGAAGACATGTTGAAAATAGTGCTGATAAGATTTAGTGATGGATAGGGTCTATAAATTAGCAAAGAATAAAGATTTTGTCTTAAGGAACTGTTCAATTGTTGAAACTATTTACTGAGATGGATGCCTTTTATATGTCAGTTAGGCTGTTGTAACAGATAAACTTTTCTAGCTATTTTAAAACATGAACTGATTTGAAACTGGGAAGTGGGTGCTTGTGGGCTCCAGGCTAAGCTTTGGGGATTGACTCTTTTGAACTCTGTGCTACAGCAAGAATTAGAGAAGCCACTGTCCCCACTGCTGGCTCTGTTTTCAGGATTACCCCACCTTAGCTTAATCTGAATGTCAGAAAATTTGTGCCAAAACTGTCAACTCTGGGAACATACTGTGCCTGCTAGATTTGCACCAATAAAACGTGAGAAGTCTGCCATAGCCTTTTCCCCTGGTTAACTCAGTTTTCAATTCATGACTTGTGCAAGGATTACTGAGTGTCACAACTTAAACCACTCCCAGAACCCTGTCTCAGGGCAGTCTGGGAAATGCAGCTTTTAACTTACCAACTTTTGCACTATAAGCTTACATATTACACTGTCTTCAAAAGAGATTTAGCTGGTGTCTTAGTCTGTTTGTGTGGCTATGAAGGAGTACCTGAGGCTGAGTAACTTACAAAGAAAAGATCTTTATTTGGCTCGTGGTTCTGCAGGCTGTACAGGAAGCATGGCACCAACATCTGCTTCTGATGAGGGTCTGAAGCTACTTCCACTCATAGTAGAAGGCAAAGGGGGCCAGTGTGTGGAGATCACATTGGGAGAGAAGCAGCAGAGAGGGTGGGTGAGGTGCCAGGCTGTTTTTAACAACCATCTCTCACAGGAGCTAATAGAGCGAGAACGTACTCTTTACTGCAAGGACGGCAGGATGCCATTCATGAGAGATCCAAGACCCCCATGACCCAAAAATCTCCCATTAGGCCACACCTTCAACACTGAGGATCACATTTTAAAATGAGATTTTGGGGGATCCAACAAACCATATCCAAACTGGGCAGCAGCTGGGCTCCAAGTGGGAGAAGTCAGTATGCATGGAATTTGCTAAACTGCTTCACATCAACTTTGATACCAGAAAAATCCCTCACTGATACGTGAAGACAGTTTGTCTAGTAGCAGAATTCCTGGAAATAAAATGCCATTTTTTTTTTTTTTTTTTTTAGTATAATCCCATCCTCCAAATACCTAGTTATTGCAGAGAGCTCTTCTGGATCAAGAAAATGAGATTAATGTGGTGTCCCAGTTGGTATTGACTCATTTACTAAGCTTAGTGAAGTTTAACTCATCTGGGACAAATGTCAAGGCCATTTCATTTGAGAAGCTTTTTGAAAGGTCTTTTGAGGTGCGGGAATTATATTTTTTTCAGAAATGAGCTGTTTGTTAATCCAAATCTGTCAATACAATACTATTAGAACATGCCCATTTCTTATTTCTTGCTAAACTTATAAGAAATTTTTCAACATTCACACCTTTCAAAATTACTGCTTTCTAAATGGACAATGGATGCTTTTTCTATTCTTTCAAATCTTTCAGTTCTGCCATGATCTATGTGTTTATGTTTGGGAAAATTATTTTTTCTCTTTCAGTCTTGTTTTCCTCATGGAGGAAGCACCATCCATCTCATAGGATAATTGCAAGAACTAAGTGAGATGTTATATAAACAATGTACACAATAAGTGTTTGTTTCCTATTCCTTTCTCTCTCCCTTTCTTGGTTTTCCTCTCCTCCCGACTTCTTCTATAAATTTTGATCAGGCTTTTCCTGTATCTGCTAGTGGTATCTTTCCTCTTTAGAATCAGGAGGAATGGGATTTCTTATAGCGAGTCCAGACAGCATCTTTTCTCCTTTCTTAAAGGATAGAGAAGGTGACCTGCTCCCTAATATCTGATTTAAGATGCTGATCTGCAAAGAAACTCTGAAAAAGCAATTTCAATTTCTTATGCTGAGTTTCAGAGT
The DNA here is from genome assembly GCF_000951035.1 of Colobus angolensis palliatus. Classification (NCBI taxonomy): domain Eukaryota; kingdom Metazoa; phylum Chordata; class Mammalia; order Primates; family Cercopithecidae; genus Colobus; species Colobus angolensis. Next base: position 2,926,368 of record NW_012115344.1, on the reverse strand, counting down.
TTGGTTGCATGCCTATTTTTGTTAGTTTGTAAAAGGAGGTAAGACTCTGAACAGATTGAGAATTAGAGGTTCTGAAGACTTTAAAAAGGAAAAAAAAAATCTCTCATTTTTGCTAGGGGAGTTAAAAGCTGATTTTAAAACTTAAAATAAGCCTCATATTTCTGGGGGCTCATTCTGCATCTTTTGATGACCAATATGTGCAGTCTTAAAGTGTGTGCCACATTTATCTCAGCCTTTGTGTTCTCTCCTCACAGCTGTCAGTGGCACTGTGTGTGGGCTGATCTGTGGGCAAGATGCTCTCGGGTAGGCACTGTCTGTGCCCTTAAATGCAGGTGGCACTCAGGGGATGAAGCAGGCACTTGCTTTTTCTCTTTCCTCCCACTCTACCCTCTAATAAAAATTCATTCTCAGTATCTACAACATCATGGGAAGGTTAATTATACTGCGCCTCCATTCTCTCCCTTTACAAAGAAAATAAACATTTATATGGAGGTGATGCGAGTAAATAATTTGGAGTCACGAACCATGCAGGAAAGGAAGCTTGATGAAGTACACAAACCTGGAATGAATTGAAGCTTGAAAAATCATTGGTAAAGAAGAATGGAAATGCCTGTGAAAGGCCTTTCAAAGAGCAAATTCACAATCCTGGATGTTTTCTAATGCAGACTTTATTTGAGAGTTGTTTCTATGGATTGAATGCCCCTTCAAAACTCACATCTCGGGAAGGGGAACATCACACACCGGGGCCTATTATGGGGAGGGGGGAGGGGGGAGGGATTGCATTGGGAGTTATACCTGATGTAAATGACAAGTTGATGGGTGCTGACGAGTTGATGGGTGCAGCACACCAACATGGCACAAGTATACATATGTAACAAACCTGCACATTATGCACATGTACCCCAGAACTTAAAGTATAATAATAAAAATAACATTGAAAAACAACAATAACAACAACAACAACAACAACAAAGATTTAATGAGATCATAAGAGTGAGGCTTTAATATGATAGGACTGTGGCCTTATATTCTATCTCCCTGAGCCTTGTGAGAACGTGGCCATCTGTAAGCCAGGAAGAGAGCCTTCACCAAAACCTGACCATACTGGCACCATGATATCAGATTCCTAGCCTCTAGAACTGTGAAAAAATAAATTTCTGTTGTTTACGTAAAAAAAAAGAAAAGAAAAGAAATTTAATTGCCATCGTAACATTGTTGAGAACTGGAGCCTTTTAGAGCTGATTAGGTCATGAGGGCTCCACCCTCATGAATGTATTAATGTCATTATGGTGGAACTGTGTTAGCTATAGCAGGAGTGGGCTTTTGATTATTAGTTTGTTCTCTCCATAGTTAACATTCACTTAGACTTTCAGCATTATTTTATCTCCCAGGGAGATGAGCCAGAACTGCATTGATTTATATATTTGTTGGTAGCAGTTTAGGTCCTCCAGGAAGTGAACACCATGATGGAATTAGAAGTGAAAGAGACTTACTGGAGGAAACACCTATGAATGACAATGGGTGGGGGGAGCAGGGGCAGGCAAGGAGAGGCTTTACATTGCAGTGCATGTCTCACACCTGTGGAAAGAGAGGGAGACAGAAGACTGATTTGGTTGGAAGAGCTGAAGACTGCAGTGTTCCTTGGGAAAGACTTGGTGAAGCTAATGGGATGTTCAAAGCAAAGATTGTCTATTGAAGGAATCCTGCATTGGGCAGACATGGCCTGGCTCCAGTACCCACTCTGTGCTCAGGTATTGGCCAGGAGAAGTCCGGGAACAGTGCTGAAGTTGATCTCGAAGATGGTGGATCTGAACTGTTGGCTCACCACACTCTGTAGCAGGTCCTCTCTTGGCCAAGCTGGACAGTGCACATCTGTGGCTACCACACTATTATTATATGTTGGCCACTGTGTTAGTTAAGCTGCTATAACAAAAACCAGGTAGTTTATAAACAACAGAAGTCCATTTCTCATAGCCGTATAGGCTGAGAAGTGCAAGATCAAGGCTGATTCAGTGTCTGGTGAGGGCCTACTTTTTGGCTCTTAGACAATGCCTGCTTGCTGTGTCCTCACCTGTTGGAAGGAGCAAAGGATGTCTCTTGGGCTGCTTTCATAAGGGCACTAATCCCATTCATGAAGGCTCTCCCCGCATGACCTAATCACCTTCCCCAAACTTAGCCTCCTAAACCATCACTTTGGGGTTAGGAGTCTAACATATAATGTCTGGGGAGGACACAAATATTCAGATCACAGCAACCACTATTTGAATTCTGGCAACGTTGTCCCTTTCTTAAGCATTTTCGAAGTAGTCTTTTTGTTCCTGTATCGAGGTCTGGAAGTTTTAGAAAATATTTCTTAAACCGCATGCATTTATTGCTCTGTAACTGGCGTCTATACTCAGATGACTCTGCTCATTTGGGCTGAGTGTTTCCATGAGATGTGGGACTTAAAGAAATTTGAGAGTCGTGACTGATCTCTGTTCTATGGCTGAGTCTGTGCAAAATATGTACTATTTCTGATACTTTTTGTAGTGTTTTTCTTTTTTCTTTTTGGTTTGAGATGGAGTCTCACTCTGTCGCCCAGGTTGGAGTGCAGTGGTGTGATATTGGCTCACTGAAAGTGCCTTCCCGGGTTCATATCATTCTCCTGCCTCAGCCTCCCGAGTAGCTGGGACTACAGGTACCTGCCACCATGCCTGGCTAATTTTTTTGTATTTTTAGTAGAGATGGGGTTTCACCATATTAGCCAGGATGGTCTCCATCTCCTGACCTCATGATCTGCCCTCCTCGGCCTCCCAAAGTGCTGGGATTACAGGTGCGAGCCACTGCGCCTGGCCTTGCTAGTGATTTCTTAAACATCTTCCTCAAAGTGTGTCACACACGGTTCATCAAGTTTATCCTTTTCCCTAAGGTAAAGGCAAGTTGTTAGGAAGTGCACCCTCTATCTACCTTGAGCCTATTTGGGAGGATGTGTACTGGGGCAAGGAGGAAATGTTGGCTATAAGTGGAAGGAAGATTGATGGTTTTTCTATTTACAAGCCCAGTCACCTCCCCAAGATAATAATAGCAGCATTACAGTTCTAATATAATCCCATCGAGAAGAAGTGTCTAAAACCTTATAGACACAGCTCTAAATCCATGCACCCATCAGGCCTGCATGTCTGAGGGAGATGTTCAACCTGCAGACAATTATAGCATTTCACCAGCTTCTAAAATACAATCCATCAGTCAATCCAGACAGCAAGGCAGAAACAAGTTGCCCTGGAGTAACTCGGGCTTTGCTTACTTCTTCCAAGGACTCATCAGAACAGGATATTTTCACTCTGAGGGGGAAGAACTGTGAAGAAGCTTTAGGAAGGCAATTGTTAACATTGACATGACACGTTTCTGGATTAAAAATAAGATATGTACTGTGGGTAGTTGGAAGAAAAGGAATTAGAGAAACTGACTTTGGTGTGAATGCTTTTAAGGAGCTCCCCCCTAGCCCAGCGTTTAGAATTTAGTCTCATATCCCATCCATACTTTATCCCAGAGTCAAATCTGACTGTGCTTATTTGTGTGGACATTTTGCTAAGGGTTTTCAACAAATGACTTGACCATTCCCTTCTGCAGAGGTAAGGATGCTTTCCAAAAATGAAAACGCTTGGGTTAAAATAAATTACTCTGAGCCTCAGGATGACTCGTGTCCTTACAATTGGTATTGGAAGGAGTACTGCTAATAAAAAATACTGATTCCAAAATGCTGTTTCAGAATGTAGAATCAGAAAATTAGTTGCTGCCACTACTAATTTTTATCCATATTATTCCTTAAATTAGGCAACCACTAAGTCTATTAGGCAGGAGTCACACTATCTGTTCTCTCTACTGCAGCAGGAAAACTACTTGTCAAAGAATTTTGTCAGGTTGGTGCCCAGGGCAAATGTTTACTGTTGTAACAATTCTGTCAAGAGCAAATTTGGGACTGGACAGCACATTCACTGAAAAATTGTTGGTGCTCGAAACTGGGCTGTGAGTATGGGTCTGTGTACTTAGGTTTACTCAGACATTCAGCTAATAGGAAGAAACTCGATGTAGTGCTATTTTCATCAGCGGCAGTGCTTGGGAATTCATGTTCTGATTATGATCCTAGGCAGTCACTTAGCCTGCTTCTTAGTTGTCCATTTGGCATTGAAAATACACTACATCTATTATTTAACAAGGGAGATTCTTTTTTAAAAATTTTTAAAAATTAAATTAAATTAAATTAATTAATTAATTGATTTTGAGACGAAGTCTCGCTCTGTTGCCCAGGCTGGAGTGCAGTGGCATGACCTCAGCTCACTGCAACCTCCACCTCCCAGGTTCAAGCAATTCTCTCCCTCAGCCTCCAGAGTAGCTGGGATTACAGGTGCCTGCAACCATGCCCAGCTAATTTTTGTATTTTTAGTAGAGACAGGGTTTAACTATCTTCCCCAGCCTGGTCTTGAACTCCTGATCTTGTGATCCACCCGCCTCTGCCTCCCAAAGTGCTGGGATTACAGGTGTAAGCCACCGCGCCTGGCTGGGGAGATTATTTAGTGGAAAAGATTGAATATTTTTGGCACTCAGTAGCTTTGACACCAGAAGTATTTCAATTGTATTAATTGTTCAATAGATCTAGGTAAATATGGGATTTATTTGAAATTATATTCCCTAATAAAGTTAAAGAAATTATAATGCTTGAGAAATTAAGTTGATTCTTTGCTCTAGGATGTATGAAAGTAAGTAGGTCTTCATGTTACTTTCTTACCAAATTTCTAAACTGGGGCCATATTTTTTTTTATTCAGTTTGCTATTCTCCTTTTGGCACTTTGGTGGAATAGTACATATTTAAAGACTGGTATTTTGGAACTGTGCAAACCACATAAGTGTTTTTGCTAGGAGAAGTTATTTCTGTTAGTTGCCTTCTTTCCTTGCAAGTTGACTGTAAATGTCATGAAGTTTATGCCCTATATAAATATTTTTAATTATGTTAGGTTTATGTAATTTCTTCGTGTTTGTATAGGCTAAAGGTACGCACAAAATTTTTCTATAAACTCTAAAGGCTTGTTGAATATCATAGTAAATAAATACAACCATATTTAAATGAAAGTGTTTATTCTTACTGGTTTTACTTAAGTCTAGATCACCAAGACCATTGTCTTTGCATCATGATATTTGATTTTGGTAATTAAGTGGGAAGAACAGGCCAGTATTCTTGTTAAAACAATCCCAGATGGCAAGTGTAATTCTTAGACTTCCAGTTTACCAACATAAGAATACTTCCTACCCTCTCCTCTGTCCTACAGAAACAAACATGGCCCAGATGCCGCGATAAATGTGTGGGATTCATCCTATATTCTTGCTGAAACATTTGTCATGGCCAACTCTAATTTAAGACCAAGAAATGCTTTCAGCTGTTTCTATCCAGTTGCTAAATCAAAAGGCAGTACCGGAAAGAAATTTGAGGAATTTTGAAATGACTGAAAAGCTAATATATAATGAAAGTTCCTGTAGAAAATAAAAATGCAAACATAATACCTGTAACACATATTTTGGTTTGCCCACTACTCTGCAGTCAAGTATGACTTTGTTAAATAAAATATAACAAAACGTTAAGGCAGTTAAAATATCTAATCACAGCCCATGTTAACTGCATCGATTTCTGTCTGGTCAACTGATAAGACAGTTGCACACAGTGTTTAAGCACCTTCTGGATAGTCTCCTTTTGATATGTATCTCAGTGTCCTTTCTGCTTTAATTCTCTTCCACTTTACCTGTCTTAATCATTCACAGTACATTGAATATAAATATAAAAGAAATGTCATAATCTTCTCTCCTTATTTATGTACATTTCAGAGTTCTAATAATGTTGTCGTGGTGAAACTCCAAAAAATCTTATGCTACTATATGATATCTAATTCTTGGTTTGTCAAGGACTAGATTTATTTTGGTAAACATTTATAGAGTATTCAGAAAGTGGCCTGGTTGATGATAGAAGGAACATTGGGTTCATGAGTAGATAACAAAATAAGTGAAGTATCGAGGAGATGAGAAGTGATTGGAAAACAAATAACTTCTTAGTGTAATCCCACCCTGAACTATGCTTTCTGTTCATTTGCATGCTTAAATGTACTGAGTTCTTATTTTTATGCCTACTATATGCAAAACTTTGGTTTGGGTGGGTGAAAAAAATCTTATGACCAGAGGATTTCCATGTTACAGATACATAATGAATTTCTTTTTTTTTTTTTTTTTTGAGATGGAGTCTCACTCTGTCGCCCAGGCTGGAGTGCAGTGGCCGGATCTCAGCTCACTGCAAGCTCCGCCTCTTGGGTTTTACGGCATTCTCCTGCCCCAGCCTCCCAAGTAGCTGGGACTACAGGCGCCGGCCACCTCGCCCAGCGAGTTTTTTATATTTTTTTTTAGTAGAGACAGGGTTTCACCTTGTTCACCAGGATGGTCTCGATCTCCTGACCTCGTGATCCACCCGTCTCGGCCTCCCAAAGTGCATAATGAATTTCTTAAACAGATAATATGACTAATGGTTATAATTGTCTTTAGCAATAGTTCAGATATTTCCTAGGGCTGCCATAACAAAGTGGCTTAAAACAACAGAACTTTGTCTTTCATGGTTCTGGGAGCTAGAAGTCTGAGGTGTTTCCAAGGCCATGCTGTTTCTGGACCCTGTGGAGGAGATCCTTTTCTGGTTTCTAACTTCCGGTGTTTTGTAGCAATCCTTGTGTATTAGTCCATTTTCATGCTACTGATAAAGTCACACCTGAGACTGGGCAATTTACAAAAGAAAGAAGTTTAATGGACTCACAGTTCTATGTGGCTGGGAAGGCCTCACAATCATGACGGAAGGCAGGTCTCATATGGCGGCAGACAAGAGAAGAGAACTTGTGCAGGGAAACTCCCCTTTATAAAACCATTGGATCTTGTAAGACTTATTCACTATCATGAGAACAACATGAGAAAAACCCATCCCCATGATGCAATTACCTTCCACTGGGTCCCTCCCATGACATGTGGGAATTGTGGGAGCTACAATTCAAGATAAACTTTGGATGAGGACACAGAAAACCATATTGCCTCAGCTTTTGGCTTATGCAGCACTTCAATGACACTCTTTCCCCTATGTTTGGGCTTCACATGGCATTCTCCTCCCTGTGTTCCTCTCCCTCTTTTTCCTATAAGGACCCCAGCCATATTGGATTAAGGACCCACTCTACTCCAGTGGACCTCATCTTATGCTGGTTATGTCTGCAGAGACTTTGTTTCCAAAAATAAGGTTACATTCACAGGTACTGGGGATTAGGACTTCAGCTATCTTTTATAGGGAACACAATTCAACTCATAACATATATGTTTCGATTTCTCATTGGTCATTTTAGTTTGGTACCATAGACATTATCTTGGCTATAAGAACAGAAACAACCCTGGCTATCTTAGCCAAAGGAAATTTGTCATGAGGATATTTGGGATTGACATAATAGATGGGATTCTGGAGGATGGAATTAGGAGATTAGATAAGAACCAGGGATCCTCTGGGGGATGGGCAGGCAAAATTGACCCCCATTCTGACTTCCATTCTGCTTCTGCCTCATGATTAATCTGCTCTCAACTGTTGAATCAGCATCCCAGGAATGAGTGTCTCATTGATTGAGTTTAGGAATCTGCGTGTGCCAAGGGTGGGTGGAAGAAGAATCTGCCACCCTTGGCTTATACAGTGGGAGTCAGTCAGCTGGAATTCCTTTCTTGTCAAAACTATTAATCAATGACAAATTTATCAAAATCATGATGGCAATGCCAATAGGAAAGGCAAGAGGGATTCAGACAGTGGGTGGCCAAATATGACAAATGTCTGCTGCAGGAAGATAATGTCTATGGCACCAAACTAAAATGATTAATTTCTCTGGGTTTAAGAATATCCTCAAGTTCATAAATAAGTTACATTGGGCTTTGCCATCTTCTTAGTTACCCATTGGTCACCAGTACTAGAAGGCATACCAGTAACAAACACTTAATATTTTGAATATGTTTCTATATCGATAAAGCCATCCATCTAAGATTATTGTGAAGTTAAGATATATAAAGTAGCTTTCACAATGACTGTGAATAAAGAAGACAACCTCCAAGTGATAGTTATTAGTTGTTTCAAAGCAGGATGGTATTTCACTTTTACACAGAGAATTTTAATTTGTGTAGTTCTTGAAAAAATAATTGAAGCTTTCCAAAATGAATGACAGAGCAAATTTGGCTTTAAAATATAGAATTCAGGCATAATAAATTACCTCAACTGTAAATGAATGGTAGATTATTTCAGTAGAATGTTTTTTATTTTGGATAGGAATGAATGTTTTTGTGCCCACCAGAAAATCTAAATAACTCAGAGAATTTGTTGAAACAAAAAGTGGAGCAAATGATATCGTTGGTTTTCTAGAAAAGGATGTCCAAAATGCCAAAGTTTCAGCCTACCTCCCAACTATTTTGTATGCAGGTAAGAGGCTTGTCCAAAAGACAATGTGAACAGTATGCTTCAGAAGTTCTAAACTTTAGGTTTTCTTGTTCAAGTTGCTTTTCTTTTTTTCCATGTTGCTTTTTTAATGGAGAAGTGCAATGGTAAAGAATTTAAAAATTAAAAATTTCCATAGTTTTATTACCTAACCTAATTATTATTTCTTTGTTTTTCCAATTCATGTTACCATGACTATATATTTCTACATAGCTATTAAAATGTTCATTATATAATGTTGTGTTGTATTTCACACATTGAATTATAAACACTTTTCTACATAGACCTTATAATAAGGTGACATTGAGTACCCTGTTCCCTCACTCTTTAAACTTTCCTCACTTTTCTTTTCCCAGCATTTATCATTGCCTGGCATTATAGTATATAATGTCTTTAATGGCTGTTTCTCTCACTAGAATAAATTCAGTGTAGAAAGGCAAATAGAGTGCCTAGCATATAGTGAGCACTCAAAAAACATTTGTTGAATAAATGGATTAATAGATAGTTAAAGCCCTGTTATTAGATGTTTAGATGGGTTTTGCTCTTCTGCTATTACAGTTAATGCACTTATGAACATCTTACGGGATGTATGCTTTTACTTCTTTTGAATTTTTTCTTTATGTTTATACTGATAAAAAGAATATATATTTTTGTTCACTCTTTTTATTTAGCCATCTGTTTACTCACTTATTCACTGATTTACCAAGTATTTAAGCATCTGTGTTATCCATTGTTTTATGTCTGGAGACACAGTGGTGAAAATGGTGAATGAAGTTCTTGCCTTTATTGAGTTTTTATTCTAGTGAGGGAGATCTACAAGAAATAAACAAATTTTTTTTTGAATCTAAAACAACATATCTAGCCATTTTTAAATTTTACTTTAAGTTTTGGGATACATGTGCAGAACGTGCAGGCTTGCTACATAGGTATACACGTGCCATGGTGATTTGCAAAGGATATGAACAGACACTTCTCAAAAGAAGACATTCACGCAGTCAACAAACATATGAACAAAAGCCCATCATCACAATTAAATTTATAATAGATGATCAGATAGTAATAGGTGCTATGGAGAAAAATTAAAAGATGAGAGAAAGGTACACTATTTTAGATAGGGATGTCAGGGGAGGCCTTTTAGAGAAGATAACTTTTGAGAGAATTTTTAAATGAAGTAAGGAGTTGAGGCATATGAATAGATGAAGTAGACAGAACAGCAAGAGCAAAATTACGTTGCAATAAATATTTTCTGTATGTTGCCATATTATGTCCCAATGGAATTGTATCTCATCCATTTTATTTGCACTTATTTAAAACTTTCATTTTTCTGCTAATTTATTAAGTGCAAATTCTATGTTAGGTTAGCTTTAATTGTTGTGTCACAAATGAAGATAGACATTTGTTTCATGTACTTGTTCACTTCTTATATTTCTTCTTAAAGAAACATTGTTTCCTGTCCTTTGGGAATTTACTACTGGAATCTTTTTTTTTTTCTTATAAATTTGAACGTGATCCTTATATGTTAGAAATGCAAATATGTCTCTCAATGTGCCATTACCATTTTAATTTTGGGTTTGCTACTTTTTATTATATGGCTTTTCTTTGTGGTTTTGTATGCATTTTAATGGATGAACTAACATCAAGAAATGTCTGTGTTTGATTGCGTTGAGATCTGAATTTTCACCCCTCCATGTATCCACATCCTTTGCCATGTACTTTTTATTCTCTCCCACGCTGACTGTGGGTCAGCCATGTGACTTATTTTGGGTGGTGACACGTCCAAAATCAATATGACAACTATAGAGGCTGGAAAATTACTTGTGCAATTGCTATGTCTCTATTGTTCTCTGTAGTTTCCAAGAGACTGTGCCTGGGCTCCACTGCTGGTAGAAAGGAGACATATTGTGCAGAGCCAGGTTGTAAAGTCCTGGCCCAGGCCATCCTAGATCAGCACAGCCAGCTGACTACCAGTGATATCAGCAAAATCATGCCCTTTCCCCTGCAGCTATCAGCCCATGGTACTCAGTGACAGTCAAGTAACTAGTCTCATTTCAAGAAGAGCTTAATGGCTGGGCATGGTGGCTCACGCCTGTAATCCCAGCACTTTGGGAGTTTGAGGTGGGGGGATCACCTGAGGTCAGGAGTTTAAGACCAGTCTGACCAACATCATGAAACTTCGTCTCTACTAAAAATACAAAAATTAGCTGGACGTGGTGGCAGGCGCCTGTAATCCTGGATGCTCGGAAGGTTGAGGCACGAGAATCACTTGAACCTGGGAGGCAAGGGTTGCAGTGAGCTGGCATCGTGCCATGGCATTCCAGCCTGGGTGACAGAGTGAGACTTTGTCTCAAAAAAAAAAAAGAAGAGCTTAATTCCAGCTGTCCATGGTTTCTTAATCAAACCTGTAATGGCCCCCTGGTCTTAAGAAAAACTTGGTATCTAGTGCTGAGGTAAATAAAATGGATTAGAAGACTATATTAAATTTCTTGAATGGGCTATCACACTCCAAGAGATAAGATTCTGCTTGAAGTACTTAGTGACAGGAGTGCTTTACTGCTCAGACTCATAGTCTAGGAAGGAAGTAAAATAGATTTCAGCAAATGATATTGTTCCTCAAACTAATTAGGGCTACCTATTAGTGTTCAATTAATCATTTTTTTTCCTTGGCAGATCCACTATATTTTAAAACTGAGAATGTTATAATCCAGCCACAAACTTGATAAATGTTTCATTTGGTGTCAGGTTTTCTAAAATTTGTTTTACTGTGACCTGGACCCTCAAAGCATGGTTTAAGTCAGATTATAAGGTTATTAATAATGAGGGTCTAAACATATTTTAAGAGGAAATAATCATACTCATCACAGTCTAAAATTTTTATGTCAAGAATAGAGCAAACAAAAAAGAACCCATCAATGAATAATTTAATAATGATGCCTTCATGACAGATGTAAGTGAAATTCTTCCTGAACTTGTGATTTGCTATTTTTAGATTTTGATGAAAAATGAGTTTAATGAAGGTCATTTGATTTGATGAAATATCCGTAGAAAAATGACTTAAGCAGAATCTAGATTCCACAACTAGGTAGTCAATGAATAAAATTTTAGTTCTACCTGTGGTAATACAGTAGTAGCATTTAAATTTTCCACTTAAGGTATAAGCTATTAATATATTATGTAAAATTCAAGATGATTTCAAATTGATTATGAACATCTGAATAATCTGATGAACATTGTCTTAGATTGATATGAAATTTGTACTTAGGAGGAATAAGTTATTTACTTTATGAATCAGGTAACCCAGAAGATAACCTGATAACATTTATTCATTTAATAAACATCAAGTAAGCGTGTGTTTTGGTGAGAGTGCCTGAAATAAGAATTGAGTAGCAGGGTTAAAAGATTGGAAATTTTAGATAACAAAAATGTTATCAGATAAAATTCTAATCAGTGAAAATCTGAGTTAAATTTAGTATAGTGGTATGACTCAGTGTGCCAGTCAGAGTTCCATCAAGGAAACAGAAACCACTGTAGATATTTTAATGAAAATGGAACTTAATAAAGTGAATTAAGAGTTTATAAAATCTTTTAAAGACCTAGAGTAATTGGTTCAGGTTAATATTAGCAGCTAAGATCCAGAGGTCATGAAGCAGCTGCGCCCATTGCCACCATCAATGCCATTACAACTGCCTTAAACCCATGAAACTGGTGACAAGATGCTCAAATGTGGATTTCATTGGCTACAGGCACCAACCTGGGTCTGATCTAGCCAGCTACTGTGGCAGTGGGGAGGTGCTCCCTGTCTCACCTCCATTTTTCATATCTCCCATAAGACTATCTCACGGGTGGGCTGTATACCATATTGAACCCTTACCTGCTGGAGAGCCTCAGAAATGTATACATTAGCCTTCTAGCCCCTTTAATACAAGGGGTTTCATAGAAGGGGGTGGAAATGGATTCTGAATCTGCATCCAGAAGACAGTCTATTTTGGAGACCCATGATAGCCTCCTGCCTGTTTTTAGAGAGATGAACAAAAATATCAGTAAACCTTCCTCCAAATACTCTACATCCATCAGGCCACTTCATAAATGGTCAAAGTTTAACTTTTTTAGACATATAGTCCAAAATTAATTTTCAAATACAATTTGAAAATTTTAGTATTTGTGTTTAGTACAAACATAAATATTATCACCTCAATTGTAAAGTCCCTGATAACGTTGAACCTGGCTTTACCTAATTGTTCATTGTATTTTAAGATAAGCAGTGACTAATAATGATGATTTTGAAATAATAGTAATCCAGTGTTGACTGAGCATTAGCCACGTTTCAGGTATTTCATCAGCATTACTTGTTTCATCTTCACAACTACCCAATGAAGTTGCACTATTATTAGCTCCATTTTGCTCATGAGCAAATGGAGAATCAAATTAATTGACTTGGCCAATGTCATACAACTCACACAAGCTTACTATCCTTTATTCTCCATTGTAGTAAATGATGCCATCATCCACCAAATTGATCAAGTCAAGAAATTCAGCCATCATCCATACTCTTCTTTCTTACCCCTACATCAAACCTATCAGCAAGTCCTGTTGACTATATTACCAAAATATGTTTAAAATACACTTCCTCTCTCTATCATTTCTTATATCACTTTGGTCCAACCTGCCATTATCTCTCGAATACCACACTTGTTCCCGACTGGTCACTTGCCCCTACTCCTGACTTTACAATCCATTCTCCATTCTGCAATAAGTTTGATTTTTTCTGGTTAAAAGCAGTCAATGGTTTCTCACTGGACCTAGAAAAATATCTAAACTTCTTACAAAACGTTGCTGTTACTCACCGTTCTAAACTCATTTCATCTCTGTCATCCTAATCCACTACATTCCAGTCACACTCGTTGTAGTGGTTTGCTAGGGCTGCCATAACAATAACAGAGTCATGCAAGCTGGATGCCTTAAACAACAGAAGTTAATTTTCTCACAGTTCTGAAGACTAGAAATCGGATACCAAGATGTCAGCAGTGTTATTTTCCTCTGAGGGTCTTGAGGAAAAGATCTGTTTGAGACCTTTCTTCTTGGCTTATAAACGGCTATGATCTGCCTGTGTTTTCACATCACCTTTTCTCGGTATGTGCCCATGTCCAAATTTCCTTTTCTTATAAAAACACCAGTCATGTTATGTTAGGATGCACCTGAATAATGCCACGTTGACTTAAGTCCTTCTTTAAAGGCCCTATCTTCCAAATATGGCCACATTCTGAGGTACTATGGGTTAGGATGTCAACATGAATTTTTTGGGAGACACAATTCAGACCATAAAATTGATTTTTCAGTTTGCAGAAAATATTCATCTCATTTCCCACCTTGTGGCCTTTGCACTAGCTGTATCCTCTAACTTTCCTCCAACTTTAATGCTATTCTCACTTCTCATGGTTGCTGGTATCTCAGATAGATGTCTCTTCTTCGTCTTCTTTTTTTTTTTAGATGGAGTCTCACTATGTCATCCAGACTGGAGTGCAGTAGAGTGATCCCAGCACACTGCAACCTCCGCCTCCCGGGTTCAAGCAATTCTCTGCCTCAGCCTCCTGAGTAGCTGGCTTACAGGTGCCCACCATCACACCCAGCTAACTTTTGTATTTTTAGTAGCGACGGGGTTTCATTATCTTGGCCAGCCTGGTCTTGAGCTCCTGACCTTGTGATCTACCCAGCTCTGCCTCCCAAAGTGCTGGGATTACAGGTGCGCATCACATGCCTGGCTAATTTTTGCATTTTTGTGGAGACAGCCTTGGCCAGTGTTGGCCAGGCTCCTGACCTCAAGTGATCTGCCTGCCTCATCCTCCCAAAGTGCTAGGATTATAAGCATGAGCCACTGCACCCAGTCAGATGTCTCTTCTTAAAGAGATCTTCCCTGGTCACCTAAACTGAAGTAGCCACTGAATTACTTTCTTTCTCATCAATAAATTTTACATTTTTGAACAGCACTTATCATTTTCTGATATTTTCTATTTGTTCCTTTGTATGTTGCTTATTATCTAGTCTTCCTGAACCTTGCTAGAATGTAAGCTATGTGAGGGCAGATATATTGACTGTCTTGTTCACTGTTTTTTTTTTTTCCTAGCACCTAAAACAGTGCCTGATCTGGCACAGGGGAAGAAAAATGAGATAATTAATGACATAGAGAGAGGAGGAGATGAGGGAGGATGGGAGTGAAGAGAGATTCAAATCTAGATCTACCTCCTACATTTTCACCAGTGGGCTCCTGCCAAAAAAAATTTAAAAATGTGCTCCAAGTATTAAATAGAACTTAAAGTGCCACTTTATCAGGGACGTAATCAGTGATTTAAAATTCAGAAGGTAAAATTTGATTTTCTGGAGTTTTCGGTTGTTTTCTTGGTATCATTGCTACTAGTGTTAGATTTCATGATGAGTCTTCATAATTTTGAGAAGAACCCCAACTTGGTAAATGTAATGCAACCTGCCAAGTTCAAGAAAGTCATACAAAGAGCTTTTTATTTGAGCCATTTATTTTAGGGTTGGTTAGTGTGATGGTTAATATTGGGTGTCAACTCGATTGGATTGAAGGATGCAAAGTATTGATCCTGGGTGTATCTGTGAGGGTGTTGCTTCCTTCCTTCCTTCCTTCCTTCCTTCCTTCCTTCCTTCCTTCCTTCCTTCCTTCCTTCCTTCCTTC
>NW_012115344.1:2906081-2911115 GCF_000951035.1 Colobus angolensis palliatus | reverse complement strand
CTTCCTTCCTTCCTTCCTTCCTTCCTTCCTTCCTTCCTTCCTTCCTTCCTTCCTTCCTTCCTTCCTTCTTCTCTTTCTTTATCTTCTTCTTTTCTTTCTTCATTTCTTCTTTCTTCCTTTCTTCTTCTTGCTTGTCAAAAAGAGATCTATGCTGAGCAAGTTGTGGTGTCGAAGAAAACCACTTAGCTCAACACAAATGGAAAAGCAGATGCAGGTAGAAATACAGTCAGAAAATACTGGAGGAGATATGCCAAATTACAGTACTGAAAAATAGCAAAAGATTAAAGAGTATTCACATTTCTTGGTAAACACTGTAAGAAAGTAAGTTGATTGGTAGTATGGAGAGGGCATTATGAAGATCTCAAAGAAAGGTATCTTCTCTTAGCAATATTCTCATTAACATGTAAAAATAAGATCTGTGGGCAGACATGGTAGCTCACGCCTGTAATCCCAACACTTTGGGAGGACAAGGCGGGCGGATCACAAGGTCCGAGACCATCCTGGCTAATACGGTGAAACCCCGTCTCTACTAAAAATACAAAAAAAAGCTGAGTGTGGTGGCGGGCATCTGTAGTCCCCGCTACTAGGGAGACTGAGGCAGGAAAATTGTTTGAACCTAGTTTTTGGAGGTTGCAGTGAGCCAAGATCGTGCCACTGAACTCCAGCATGGGCGACAGAGGGAGACTCCGTCTCAAAAAAAAAAAAAAAAAAAGATCTGTGTAGGAAGGTCCCACTGGTACCTAGAACTTATTTTCAAAAGTTTGTAATATAAAATTTAAGTGTTTTGTAGTAAAATAGGCAAAATTCTGAGGTGGCACTCATGATTCCTGCTCCCTGGTATTTATCCCCTTGTACACTCTCCCCCTTGGGTGTGGGTGGGACCTTTGACTTGCTTCTAGATGACAGAGTATCTAGAGATTTTTCAGATGTAATTAAGGTTCCAAATTAGTTGATTCTAGAATAATAAAAAGGAATATAACTGTGTGCAGGCCTGAGCCTCTTCCTATGAGTTTCATGAAGTAAGCAGCCATACTGAGGAGCCTACATGGGTGGGAGGTAATTCCACAAGGTCTCTAGGACCTGAGGATGGTTTCAAGCCAGGAAAAATCTGGAACCCTCATTCCTAAGACCACATAAAAAATGAATTCTGTCAACCTGAATAAGCTTGAACAATGGTTATTCCCCAGTTGAGCGACCAGATGAAAACCCAGCCAGGTCAACACCCTGATTGCAGCCCGTGAAACCCTGGGCAGAGGATCTGCATAAACCATGCCTAGACACATGACCATGGTACTTTGAGATAGTAAATGTGTAACATTAGGCTGCTAACTTTGTGACAATTTTTTTGTGCAGCATAGAACTAATATGCATAGCTTCAAAATTAAGAGGCCTTGTACTTGGACAATTGATTCTTCTCTGGTTTGCTACATCCTCTTCACTTTGTTTTGCCTAGTGCAGCTGGAGGGTTAATTTTTTAAAAATGCAAATATGACATTTGCTTTCCTTAGAACTCATTTATGATTTCCAGAGAAAACAGAATCGTCATTACTGCCCTGCATGGTTTGTCCTTACACTCTATGTTTCCCTTTGCTATCTGTGCTCTAGTCATACCAGGTTTATTTTAGGTTCTCAGATGTTCTTTATTTTCTTCTGCCACAAGGCCTTGGTACTTGCTGTTCTCTCTGCCTGCAACGTTCTTTTCTATGCCTTCCCTCACTTAATCATCATTTAATCTTCTCATCCTTTCTTCATATCTCATTTCTACTGTCTTTTCCTCAGGAGATTATTACCCTGAGTTTCCTAATTAGGTCAACCCCCACTTCCATAACTCTCACAGCACCATGTACTCTTCTTCATGGCTATTCATACAACTAAAATCTTACATTCATTACTGTGCTTATTGTTTTTCATATTCCCATGAAAGCAAGCAACTGTTTCTGTTTTGGTTTACCACTTTATTCCTGTACCCCTAGCACCTAGTGTTTTGCCCTGCAAAGATTAATAAAATATTCAAATAATTATAGTAATAAATAGCATTCATTGAGAATCATATCAACCCACTTTAATCACATAAAATCTATAAGGAAGATAGAGATTAATATACTATTAATATTTGCAGTTTAGAAACTGAAATAGAAAAAGTCAATTTTCTAAGGTCACATAACCAGTAAGTATTAGAGTTGGGTTCTGAGTCCAGGCATTTGCAGCTCACATCATTAAATATCCTAACTGAGTATTTAGCAGTACTGCACGCTTCCTCCTATGGAAGGTGATCCATACATATATATTAAGTGGAAATGAATGCATGGTGTATTCATGGAGGTGATTTGTTGTCTGTTTGCTTGCATGGCAGCCTGCTGCCTGAGACATGTGGATGTTACCCTCCTATTGAGTGGAAGAATGTATTATATGTAGATATATAGTTTGTATTAATATATTTATATATATTTATTGGAAGTTTACTTTTATATATCTTTATAATAAATGTAAATAATAGAAGTAGCACCATTGTTCCTAGAAATAAACATGTTCTGTATATATTATTCTACATATATATCCTATAGAGTATTATCTATATCTCTCTTTTTTCTAGGACCAATGGTGTTACTTCCATCATTTTTCATGGTTTTAACTGTTTTTCAGATAAATGTTCTGCCATATTCCAAAGAAGGTTGCTCTTTTTCCATTCTCATTTTAGAGGCCAAAATTTCACAAATGTTTTCTTTTCTGGATGCAGAAGTGGCTTGTTTTCAGGAAAGTATAATGCTTGCATATATGTTACCTTTTTCAAAAAGGTGAGGAAGCAGATAGTTTTCATAGTCATAGATGGATTGTTTGCCATTTTTTGGCATGGTTCTTTATGTTAAATACAAAGAGATCACCCATGATTAATATTCAAATGTGAAGGTATACAAATATCTCTGTCAAGGTAACACAGTTTATAGAAGCTAGAGTGAGAAGCACAAATGGAGATCATAAGTAAGGTTCTTATGCCCTTCCATGTCACTGTTAATGGCAGGTCATCTGCCAGGATTCCCCTGGTCAGCTGATGCAGAAGATCTGGTAGGTACGGGAAATGACTTGCCATGTCTGAATTACTGAACACCTGATTTTACATTATGACAAATGCCAATGTCTTGCAAGAGAGCTCAGGGGTTCTTAGCAGATGCTTTCATTTTAGTGCCAGGTTGAATGCCAAGACATCAGTTCACACTTCCCTGAATCCCTTGTCTTTCTTTTGCTTGAATGAAGACAAGAGAAAACACTAGGGGCAAAACTGAGGCACCTTTATCATTATTCATATGACATGTCCATCCCCATCTTAAGAAATGAAAGAGACAATCTTTTAGAAATTGTTAGTTGATTTGACAATGGAGAATACCTCTCTCTGAGGGTCACCTATTGCTATAAAGGGCAAAAAGGCAGTCTGAACAAAGCAACTGTGACACCAGATTCCATGGAGTGGGAAATTGCTTCAGTGTTTGATGAACACTGAAGAACATTGTGTTCTACATTTCAATGTAGAGCATTTCTTCATGGTCTCACACCAAGTTTGAGTGGAACCAAGCTTGATGTTGAAGACATAATAAAAAGGATCATATAGCAGAAATTATAGTGTTTTATCTAGGAACATGTTTACTAATTCAGTTGTTCGAAGATAAAAGATACCTATCAGCTTAATTTTATTCTGAGAGAACCTAACTTTAATATTTGCAAAATTCAGAACTTAATCTTTACTTTATGTTAACCAGGTGCAAATCTTGAGTGCCAAATAAATGTCATGCATGCCAACATTCCTCCCACCCTCCACACTATTATCCATTGGCAGACATCACTAGTTGATCATGACACAGGTTCCCACTGAACCCACTGCATTTCGACACGTCACTCCAGTCATCCCTCAGCAGTCTTTCTTTTCTCACTCAGTGGAAAATGAGGCCAACTTACATATATGTAAAATGTAAGCTAGTGTTTCTCAAACTTAATGGGTTTCTTTATTTCAGGATTAGTTAATTTCAATACTCTGATACACATATAATATGCTATTTATAATGAAATAAAATACTTGGTACTTCAATAACCCACATGATCACAGAATTTCATTTTAATGCAATACCTGCTACCCACTGTGCCCATGAATTCCTTGGAACACCACTTGGGAGATATTGCTAAAGTACCTTACCAGTCCTGGAGTTTTCTACTTGTGGCTTCTGATCTTTATTGGTGATCCAGGTGGTCATTCAATATTTGTAATCATTATTTTTTTGTAATGGTATAGATTTGAATCAAACACTATAAGGCTATATATGGTACAGATTTGAATCAAATGCTGTAAGGCTGTGTATAAGAGCCACTCAGAAAACAAGCCAGCTTAAAATGTCACATCGTACTAACATTTCAAAGAGGATTATTTCTTTTCTTTCCTTTTTTTTTCTTTTTTCTTTTTTTTTTACTATTGTTTTTGTTTTTATTATACTTTAAGTTCTAGGGTACATGTGCACAACGTGCAGGTTTGTCACATATGTATACTTGTGCCATGTTGGTGTGCTGCACCCATCAACTCATCAGCACCACCCATCAACTCATCATTTACATCAGGTATAACTCCCAATGCAATCCCTTCTCCCCCCCCCACCCCATAATAGGCCCTGGTGTGTGATGTTCCCCTTCCAGAGTCCAAGAGATCTCATTGTTCAATTCCCACCTATGAGTGAGAACATGCAGTGTCTGGTTTTCTGTTCTTGCTATAGTTTGCTGAGAATGATGGTTTCCAGCTTCATCCATGTCCCTACAAAGGACACGAACTCATCCTTTTATATGTCTGCATAGTATTCCATGGTGTATATGTGCCACATTTTCTTGATCCAGTCACTGAAGGACATTTGGGTTGATTCCAAGTCTTTGCTATTGTGAATAGTGCTGCAATAAACATACATGTGCATGTATCTTTATAGCAGCATGATTTATAATCCTTTGGGTATATACCCAGTAATGGGATGGCTGGGTCATATGGTATTTCTAGTTCTAGATCCT
>NW_012115344.1:2896778-2903021 GCF_000951035.1 Colobus angolensis palliatus | reverse complement strand
AACAGTCAGGACCCTCAGCTGTAGGTCTGTTGGAGATTGCTTGAGGTCCACTCCAGACCCTGTTTGCCTGGGTATCAGCAGCAGAGGCTGCAGAAGATAGAATATTGCTGAACAGTGAGTGCTGCTGTCTGATTCTTGCTCTGGAAGCTTCGTCTGAGGGGTGTACCCCGCCGTGTGAGGTGTGTGTCAGTCTGCACCTAGTGGGGGATGTCTCCCAGTTAGGCTACTCAGGGGTCAGGGACCCACTTGAGCACGCAGTCTGTCGGTTCTGAGATCTCAACCTCCCTGCTGGGAGATCCACTGCTCTCTTCAAAGCTGTCAGACAGGGTCATTAACATTTGGACAGGTTTCTGCTGCTTTTTGTTAACTATGCCCTGTCCCCAGAGGTGGAGTCTACAGAGACAGGCAAGCCTCCTTGAGCTGTGATGGGCTCCACCCAGTTCGAACTTCCCCGTGGCTTCGTTTACCTACTTAAGCCTCAGCAATGGCGAGCGCCCCTCCCCCAGCCTCGCTGCTGCCTTGCCCTTAGATCTCAGACTGCTGTGCTAGCAATGAGGGAGGCTCCCTGGGCATGGGACCCTCCGGGCCAGGTGTGGGATATAATCTCCTAGTGTGCCATTTGCTAAGACCCTTGGTAAAGCGCAGTATTAGGGTGGGAGTTACCCGATTTTCCAGGTGTTGTGTGTCTCAGTTTCCCTTGGCTAGGAAAAGGGATTCCCTTCCCCCTTGCACTTCCCAGGTGAGGCGATGCCTCGCCCTGCTTCAGCTCTTGCTGGTCGGGCTGCACCAGCTGACCAGCACCGAATGTCCGGCACTCCTCAGTGAGATGAACCGGGTACCTCAGTTGAAAATGCAGAAATCACCTGTCTTCTATGTCGCTCTTGCTGGGAGCGGAGGCTGGAGCTGTTCCTATTCGGCCATCTTGCTCCCAACTCCGAGGATTATTTCTTGCAAACTATCTTCCTTGACCATTTACACTGAACCAAAGTTCTAAGAACTTACATCACATTTAAGTAGAGTGATCAGGCATCTCTGTTTATGCCTGGTTTTTCACTATAATCATTAACAGTACTCCATTTTATGATCCAAAGTGTCTTCCTTGGATGATAAATTAATTACATGTCCTCCCTATCTTTAATTCCCAAACAATTTGTGCCATTGTTGGTATTATTACTGCCATTTTATCAATGATAAAATAGGGTTCAGGATATGGAAAAACTCTTTGTTCACACAGCTAGTGCATAGCTGAGACAAGATTCAAACTAATTTGGTTTTACTTCAAAGTTCATGCTCTTGAATGTAGTAGTACACTGCTTATTTAAACACATAATGTCACTAAATACCCACAAAGTTATGTAAGGAACATTATCATCTGCATTGTGAAGATGAGAATATTGAGGAAATGATACACTATCATTTATAAATTTGAGGTCTAAGGTATTGAGAATCTTACCCTTTGTGTTCTTTTATGTGGTTGCCCTATTTTTATGATTGAACTCCACAAAATAAGGCAGGCCAACAAGTATAGCTGGCAGGTATAGCTACAGAGAGGGCTGTGAATAGGGGCTCATATCAGCTTTGTGCTCATCAGCTGGGATTCACTAAATTAGGCTTATGATGCCGTGCTCTCTTCTAAATATTCATCCTTTAGAAAAGCAGTATAAAGTGAAAATTCAGGTAAGTCCCAGTTATTAAAATCGGACACCCTGAGCATTAGAGAAAACAAGAAGGAACTCAGATGAGCAAATACTTTGTGCACAAATAGAATATAATGACTCAGATTACAAGGCCATTCTCATGAGAAAATACTGAGAAAATACTGAAAATACTGAGAATACTGAGAATTTTCTAAAAATTAGAGGTTCCATTGGCAGAATACTTGTAATGTTGATTTATGAAAATGTATTAGACTCATCCATTTTTTGAATGCTGTTTTTAGTGATCCATTTAAGCTTAAGCCATGTGCACTTCAGAATAATGACATTCACTTATTCTATCATAGGGGTTTCTACCTTCAGAAAATTCTGTATAAAGTTAACTGATTTTATTTTAACAACATAGCTTTAAGGATGAGTCCCATTTTACTTTAGTCTAAATCAAGGTTTCCTAGTCTCAAAACTCTTGACAGTTTGGACTGGATAACTCTTTCTCTTGCATATTATAGGTTGTTTATCAGCATTTCTGGTCTATACATACTAGATGCCAGGAGCACCTCTTCCTCAGTCATGAAAATAATAAATGTCTCCAGATATTGCCAAATGTCTGGAGCAGCCTAATTATCTCACTTAAGAATCTACCAGTTTAAATGCTTCCTCTTTGTTATCCTAGAAAATTGACTAGGTTGAAAATAAGCAAGTTAATATTCAAAATAAAACTCTTTTGATAACATTTAATACCTGTTCAAAGTTCTCTAGAACTCAGAGTGCTGGTAAATTTAATAACCTAAGGAAGGGGATGGCTCTTGGCTTAAGTTAGAAGTAATGGCTTGGGAATATATTTAATTTGAAGAAGGGATGATGAAAAAGATATGATATACAAACTCTGAAAATTCAGTTCAAAATCTTCAGAAGATTTTACATTTGGGCCTTTCCTTTCTGGCAGTGGCTATGGCTCTTTCAGAAATGCTCCAAATCTCCAAGGAAATGTCTTATTTCTTTTTCTTATCTTTGGATGGGACAGCCCACAGAAATGGAGGCTTAGTGTGTGAAAGGACATACCAGTTCTTGAAATGTTGGATGTAAAACTATGGACTGAATTTCCAAATATCATAATCAAAAGCACTTTCTGTTAGGGATTAATCAAGCTACTATATTATTTTTTAAAACTTGAGCTTATTTTGAGAATGTTAACAGTTATAAGAATCTCATGACAAGTGTTTCGTAACATGGCTTTAAATATATATTCTTGTCACTGTTTAGAAGCGAGAAAAAAATCAATTGTGTTTACTATATGAGCCCTATACAGTAGTATTAATCAAGTTTATTTATTTTAAACAATTTTTGGTAGACTCCCCACTTTAAACGGTTACCCGAAAAATTCATTGGCCAATACTCCACTTGATCTTAGCCAAAAGTCCGAGAAGTGATTTTATTGGCTAATTCTCATAAATTTACTTTAAAAACTCAGACATAGCTTTAAACATTCAATTTATTTGTGGCATTTGTACATGAAAATTATAGTATGATAAAATTGCATTGTATTCTAAGCTAGTAAATTGTTTCTAAGAAATAGGTTGATAAAATTGCAAGTCTTAATACAAAGGTAGGTTGTGAAAATATGTATTAATTTGAGATATAGAAAAGTTTTCAAATAATAATGTTTTCAGGGTTACATGCAAATAGACACTAAATAAGACAAGTTTCTGCAAACATGATGTCAGAACTCTGAATGTGAGAAATTCAGAAAATGAACCAGATACTTAAAAAGCAAAAACGTGCTCAGTAAATTTGTATTTTCATGGTTATTCTAAGGAAAGGAGGAATAATCTGTTGAGGTTAGTGCCCTCAAGCAGACCCCATAACTTTGCTACACAGCATTTAACTTCTCTGTGCTGTTTTCTTTTAATTTTAAAAATGGAAATTAGCTGCTTCAGTGGTGAAGTGCATTGTAAAATGCAAGAATTTTCACATAATGCAATTATTCTATGGTATTGTGTTTTAATATTAATATACCCATATGAAGCAGGTATAATGACAATAAATTCTGCCAATAACAAATTCTGAAACCTGAAGGTTTGTTTCTGCTTTCATAGTATGGATTTGCTCTAAAGAGAGCAGGCAATCCAAATGCAAGCTTGCTTCACCCTGAAAGCAAAATGTCCGTAGATTCTTGAGTTTCATTATAATAACCTGGAAATGAGATAATAGGAAATGTATTAGTGAATAATAGCTCATCAATTTAAATTGATTAGTTGGCATTAAATCACCCCTATACATAAATCTTTCTACAGGGCAATAACCTTTAGCTTGAAAAATACATGTTAATCCTTTCAGGAGGAGACAATGAAATATTTAAAGAATTCTGTTTTTTAGACAAATGATTCCTTTAAGTCCCTAACAAGGCTGCTTTAGGTTTTCTAAAAAATATACATAGCTAATATTTTACCTTCTTCAATGATCTTTCTTGCAACAGAAACCAAATTCCTTTTCAACTTGGGGCTGAGCAGGAAGCTGGAAAAAGAAAAAAAAGATACATAGCTAGCATTTCTCAATTTGTCTCTATTTTAAGGTTGAACAAAGAAATATGACAAAGTTATAGTTGCCTTTCACAGCCATGGAAAAACAGGTTTGCAGAGACAACTGGCAAGACAATCTTCCATTTTAAAAGGAAACAGAATCATTGTAAAGTTCAACTGCACCCAAGTCCTTGAATTCAAATTTTCTTTCCATTTTGAAGGAGAACAGTTTAAGCATTGGGAATGTGTATTCTTTTCCTCTTATTCAAAATCTTCTCTCCAAAATATATGCCATGTTTGTGCAGTCCTTCAGCTCTTATAGAAGAATCTTTGGTTGATATTTTCATGAGCCCTAAGGCCATAGTGTACCCCACAATTTTGCTACATTCGAATGAGTTTAATGAGTCTATAGTATACATATTATATAGTGTATACATATATATACATACACGCAGCTTGGTGGTGGGCTACAGAAGAATAAAGAATGCAAATACTTCAATTAGTTTTTAAGGGTGAATGATTTTATGATTACTTATGACTTATTTGAAATATACAAGGAGTTTAAATGGTTATTAAACTTTGGAAAATTAAAATTCTTTCATTATAAGAACTTAGCAAAGACTCTAATTCAGGATTTTAGCAAGAAATCCAGCTGCTACATTACCCTTGATAGCAGTGCAAGTGTGTTACATCATATATGCAGATAATTGGAATAACGTTATTTTTATGAAGAAAAATTGTAGTCAGGACATTATCAGTGTTGTCTTGAATTGGTCTTGGTTTTCCATTGCTGCTCTCTTTGCTTAGTGGCATCATTAGCTTCTCGTTAGCAGTTTATTTTCAATTAACTCTAGGATGTGAAGTAATGCATATTTAAATCAATAATATTTTGGGGCTATATTTTCCCTACTAACGTCCTAGTGTTTAAGGACTATATACATTGTGATTCAAACACAGTAGACTCATTATATTTCTATTGTTAAAATACATGTATTGATAATGCCTCTAAGATGTTTTTGGTCTGTATATGTTGAATTTAGCCACACTTTAGCCTCAGTGGCTTTTTCCTTTGAGTTCCCTCTTTGTTTTTTTCCAAATAATTTCCTTAAATTACTGCTCATAGATTTTGTACACAAAGGCACACCTGACCTATTTTGTTCATATTTGTTAGAATGTTCAAAAGCACAGACAGGATAGAAGGCTCTCATGTTCTTTTTTAACCAAGTTATTTCTTTGCATTTTATAGAAATCAAAATAAATACAACCTACCTTATTGCTGAAGGGTACGTTATAAAACATATTTTCATTGTGGGCAGTTTCCTTACCTAGAAATACAAACTTAGTTATTACCTCTTTCTTTATTCACAAATTCGATGATTCATTTATTCAGTACTTCTTAAAAATGATCTCTACAAAGGTAGGATATGGGTGAAAAGAAGAATTACTAGAAAGATAAAAGGGGGATATTGAAAAGGCACCCTTGGCATGTGCTGTTAATTTATCCTGCCCATGTGGATTGACTTGGATAGGATACTGAGGACCCCCAGGAGTCACTTGAGTTTAGAAACAATCTTTCCAACACCTCCACTTGATTACTCCTTCCTTTTCTTTTCCACGTTCACCACGATTGGCCAATTACAAAACACACTTTTCCATGAAAACCTGTGCCTTCTACTCCCTGTTCTCCTAGACTACTGCTCCTCCTGACTTTATCGCTGGTATTCCATTTCTCATCCCAATCACAGGGCTCAGTTCTATGTTTTTTTCATTCTTGCAGTCAGTGCTTTGGTTCAGGCTGTGGACAGTTGCTTCTAGAACATTCAACAGCTCCCTAGCTGACCTCTAGCTCCTCCTTACTCTCCCAGTATTCAGCACGCAATCACTCCATCACATGGAAATGAGTGGAAATGAATTACCCTCTCAAGTGTTTCTCAAATTTCATTTGCTTTATCAATAACTCCCAAGTATCAAGCATGAGATTCCATTTACATATATCATTATCAGTCTTTATAGCAATTCCTCATTGTACAATGCCTTTTTTTATTCAGTATGATGATGATGATGATGAT
>NW_012115344.1:2891588-2892016 GCF_000951035.1 Colobus angolensis palliatus | reverse complement strand
TCAATTCTTCCACTCTTTTTTCAAGATTTTTAGTTTCTTTGCGCTGGGTACGTAATTCCTTCTTTAGCTCTGAGAAGTATGATGGACTGAAACCTTCTTCTCTCATCTCGTCAAAGTCATTCTCCATCCAGCTTTTATCCGTTGCTGGCGATGAGCTGCATTCCTTTGGAGGGGGAGATGTGCTCTGAGTTTTTGAATTTCCAGCTTTTCTACCCTGCTTTTTCCCCATCTTTGTGGTTTTATCTGCCTTTGGTCTTTGATGCTTTTGACGTACTGATGGGGTTTTGGTGTGGGTGTCCTTCCTGTTTGTTAGTTTTCCTTCTAACAGTCAGTACCCTCAGCTGTAGGTCTGCTGGAGATTGCTTGAGGTCCACTCCAGACCCTGTTTGCCTGGGTATCAGCAGCAGAGGCTGCAGAAGATAGAATAT
>NW_012115344.1:2877986-2890863 GCF_000951035.1 Colobus angolensis palliatus | reverse complement strand
TGGTAAAGCACAGTATTGGGGTGGGAGTTACCCGATTTTCCAGGTGTTGTGTGTCTCAGTTCCCCTGGCTAGGAAAAGGGATTCCTTTCCCCCTTGCATTTCCCAGGTGAGGTGATGCCTCGCCCTGCTTCACCTCTTGCTGGTCAGGCTGCAGCAGCTGACCAACACCAATTGTCCCGCACTCCCTAGTAAGATGAACCCAGTACCTCAGTTGAAAATGTAGAAATCACCTGTCTCCTGTGTCACTCACGCTGGGAGCTGGAGACTGGAGCTGTTCCTATTTGGCCATCTTGCTCTGCCTGTACAATGCTTATCTACATTTTGCATTTGAGAAAATCGAGGCCCATAGAGCTTAAGTGACTTGCCATAGGTCACAATTAGTAAGTTGGGAACAGCAGGATCAATCAATAATTCCAAACTCACGGTCCTTTTATTATGTTATGATGCCTTCAGTGTTTCTGTTTTATAGTTGCTTCATGTTTATTTTGGATGCCAAGTCTTTTTGCATATAAATATAAAATCTATGCAAATTTTTACACTGACTTGCCTAATAACATTAGGCTTACATTAATATTGAAATTGATTTACTCTGTACTTTGTTTTAGTCTTTTATCCTTCAATAAATACCAAGCACTTACCACCTGGATGGTGCACAATGGTGAGTTTATCTAGAAGACAAAAAAAAAAAAAAAAAAAAGCATGTTCTACTGAGTTTTTTCAATATTTATCTTAAATTCTCTCTCTCTTCTTTTTTCATTGTTGGACTACTTGTGTTTGAGTTCGCCATAAAATCTCACAATCTGATCTAAAAATATCAACCCCAAATTTCTCTACCTCCAGCCACTGTGAGTGAAACCATGCCTTTTATTACTTTTGTCCTTTTCTCTCCCAACCTTTGTCTCAAGGTATTATGATTTTAGATATGTTTGATATTAACACAAGCTTGTTGCCCTGCCTTGATATTCCCCTAACTTGAGCTACTTCATTCTTTTTTAAAATCAACTTTATTCAGGAATAATTACATACAATTCAACTATTTATAAGGAAAGAGGTTGATGATTTTTGAGAAATATATATGGCCATGTGCCCACCAACTTAATTAGGATAGAGACCATTTTTATCTCCATAATTTATTCCCTAATTCCCCCTTATGTCAATCTTCACTCAAACATTACTCATGGCAACCCCTGATCTGATTTTGTTGCAGTAGGTAACTAGCCAGGCATGAGTGAGGCAGGAGAGGACTCCACATCACCCACCAGGAATGTCAGGCGAACATCAGGTGGTTCGCCAGTTATCATACTGCCTTTCTAAAAATGATAATTGGCAGCCTGTCCCACGGAGAGGCAATTTGCTGATGGTCCAGAGTTGTCTCACTAAAGTGGTAACTCATCACAGATGCCAGGCAGAGGCAATTTCCCAGTCAGATAAAAACACTTGAAATTGGTAATTAAGTTCCAATAAATTCTCAGGAATTAGGTGAGTGAGCTCCAGCATGCACATTAAGAGACAAAATGGTGGAGTATGACCTTCCGGGGGCATTACACTGGAAAAGAAAAGAAAGCCTCCAGTGGGGATGCATACAACTTTCTGAACACACTGCGCATGCTCACCTCCCAAGTGTAAGGAGGACACCGTGCATGTGGGCAGCTCACTCTTAGGGAAGAACGAAGGGAAATGTGTGCAAGATGCTGGAAGTTGGCCAGCATATAAAGTCTTAGGATCAAGGTTAAACAGGGAACTTGACCTCCACAGTGCCTGCTTTGGTCTCTTTCGAGTGTTACTTTTCTTTCCTTCCTCGTCTAAAGCTTTTTAATAAACTTCCACTCCTGCTCTGAAACTTGCCTCAGTCTCTTTTTCTGCCTTATGCCCCTCTGTCAAACTCTTTCTTCTGAGGAGAGAAGAATTGAGGTTGCTGCAGACCTGTATGGATTTGCTGCTGGTAACCTGGATATTCACCACCCCTAACAATGTCTACTTCTATAATTTTGTCTAGATTAGTTTTATCTAGAATTCCAGATAGATGGAATACCACAGCATGTAGTATTCCTTTGTGTCTGATTCCCTTGTGTCTGATCCATCCTTTTTGTCTGTTATCTTTCACTCAGTATGTGTAATGTTTGTGAGATTCATTTATATTGTTGTTACAATAGTAAGTATTCCTTTTTATTGCTAAATAGTATTTCACAGTATAAATGTATCACAGTATAATCATGTATTCTTCTATTGGACATTTGCATATATTGTAATGACCCCATTTAATTGTTTCTAGTTTGGATATTATGAATGAAACTGCCATGAACTTTTGTGAACAAGTCTTTGTGTGAACACAGGCATTCTTTTTTTTGGAAGAAAACCTGGAGTGGAGTGACTAGGTCATATGGTAAGTGCATATTTGACTTCTCCACAGTTATCACTGCACTTTATATTCCCATAAGCAATGCATACAATGCATATCCAGTTCCACATCCTAACTGACAGTCTTCTGAAATGGTAATTCATTATACTTTTTGTGTATTGGTATATCATTGTAGTTGAATTTGCTTTTGCTAATGGTTAATGATATTGAGCATCTTTTCACATGCTTATGGGCCATTTGCTTTCATAAACTAAGATTTGGGTACTAGATGTGCTCTTTGGTGCTGGGCTGTCACTGCCTCTAGCTCCTCTCAGCTGAAAGAGTTAAAGAAATATGCATACTTGTGTACACACAACCATATTTCTATATTTTTCTCTCTGTAATTATTTGTCATACTTTTACTTCCAATTCCAGTACAATACCATAACAGTCATTCTAGCCCTTCTTCTTTCCTTAATTATAACTGATTTCTCAGACAATAAAAAACCTGGCTCTCATTATCCATAATACCTTTTTATTGCCTGTATTCCATTTTTGCCTCCTATCTCTGCCTTGTCTTCATTTACTGAATATGCAAAATATTAACAAAGTTCTAAAAGTGAGAATTGTACAAAGAGGTATACTCAGAGGAGTGTGGAATTTTATTTTTTGAGTCAATTTTGGCAAGTTTTTTTTTCAAGTAATTTGTCCTTTTTGGTCTAAGTTGTTAAATGTATTGGCAGAAAGTTAATTATATATTTTCTTAGTATCTTTTTTTTGAGATGGAATCTTGCTCTGCCACCCAGGCTGGAGTGCAGTGGAGCAATCTTGGCTCACTGCAACCTCCGCCTCCTAGGTCCAAGCGATTCTCCGGCCTCAGCCTCTGGAGTAGCAGGGATTACAGGCGCATGCCACTGTGCCTCACTAATTTTTTGTATTTTTAGTAGAGACAGGGTTTCATCACGTTGATCAGGCTGGTCTTGAACTCTTGACCTCAGGTGATCCACCTGCCTCGGCCTCCCAAAGTGCTGGGATCACAAGCGTGAGCCACTGCACCCGGCCAGAGCCACCACACCAGGCCCTTAGTATCTTTTTAATGTCTGTAGGATCTGTTGTAGTAACCCAATTTAATTCCTAATTTAGGTATCTTCTTGTCTTTTTTTTTTCCTTGATCATTCTTCCCATGGGCTTATCAAATTTATTTATGTTTTCAAACAACTCGCTTTTGATTTTATTTTCTTTTTGTTTATCTCTTTCCTTTTTTACTGATTTCTGATCTTAATTATTTCTCTCCTCTTACCTCTTTTTGAAGGTTTGCTTTTCATTTTCTGTTTTTCTAAAGTGGAAACTTAAATCATTGACTTCAAGCTTTTTGTTATTTTCTAGTATAATACTTATAGTAATACATTTCCCTTTAGTTAACTGTTAACTACATACTTGTTTTACCTGCATTCCACAAATTTTGATATGTTTTTTTCATTACTATTCAGGTTGAAATACTTTCTTATGATTTCTTATTTGACCCTCATGTTATTTTGAATGTTGTATTTAATTCCGAAATATATTGGGAGATGTTCTAGAGATATAATTCCTAACTGATTTCCAATTTACTTCTGTTGTGGTAAGAGAATATAAGATTCTAAAAGATTAAAATCTTTTAGAGAATATACTCTGAAGATTTCAGTCTTTAGAAGTTTACTGAAACTTTTTTGATCATCTAGCCTATGTTTCATCTTGGTGAACTTCCATGTATATACCTTTAATAAATAAGTATTCTGACTTAAAAAATTTTTTTGTAAATGTCAGTTGGGTCAAGTTAGCTGATAGTGTTGTTTAGGTCTTCTGTATCTTTACTGATTTTTGTCTATTTGTTCTATTAATTAGTAAGAAAGAAGTGAAAACATCTCCGAGTGCTGTCAGATTTTGCTTCAGGAGTTTAAGTAAAATTCAAATATATAATATAAAATTACTTTATATTATGAGATATTTAGAATTGCTCTATCTTTCTAGTGAACTGCCTTTTTATCTGTATGTAATATCCTTGTTTATCTTTTGTAATACTCTCTATTTTGAAATTTATCTTGTGTTATGTTGATATATCCATGCCAGCTTTCTTATGCTTATGATTATTACTATTGTCATAGTAACCTTTTACCATACTTTACTTTCAAACTATCTGTGTTTTATATCTAAAATATATGTCTTTTAGACAGCATGATATTGGATATTGCTTTCATTTCCAGTCTGAAAATGTCTGCTTTTAAGAAGAAGTGGTTAATTCAGTCACCTTTAATATAATTATGATATGGCTTAGTTAAATACTACCATCTTGTTCTTGGTTCTTCACTTATCTATTTTGTTTATATTCCTCTTTTTCTACTTTCCTGCTTTATTTTTGGTGAATCAAACAGGTTTTTTTTAAATAATCTATTTTATTTCCTCTATGGGTTTCCTAAGTATACTTCTTATCTATTTTTTAAACTGATTTCTATTTTTAAAATAAAATGTGCATCTTTAACTTAGATTTTGAGACAGTAGTATACCCCTTAGTACTTCATGCCTTATAGTTGACACATCACACTTCTTACTTTACCCTCTCCACTTCCTCTCTCCACTTCCTACTTTGTAACTGAATCTTTATACTTTACCACATAACAATTTTGGAAACACATAATTCTATTTATCTGCCTCCATTGTCCTTTGCATGATTGTTTTCATATTTCCTTCTCCATACTATAGAACTTCTAAGTTAAGTTTTATTATTTTTGCTTTAAACAGTTGTCTTTGAAGTAATTTATGAGAAAAAGGAAAACATAATATTTTCTATCTACCTCCTTTCTATAATTTTCAGTATTCTTTTTCCCACAGATTCCCTCGGTGAGAATCTTAGTTTGTTTGTTAACATCCCTTTACCTTGTATGATATTTTTAAGCATTTATTCTACTGTAATTTTGCTGTGAATTATCTCATTTCATTTATCTTAAATGTCTTTATTTTATCATGTTTTTGAGGTATATTTCCTCTGGATTTAGAATTCTAAGTGGTCATGTTTTAGGACTTTAAAGATGTTATTGTATTGTCGTCAATCCTCCATTGTTTCTGATAATAAATTATTGATTTTTTTTCCTTTATATGTAACGTGTGTTTCCTCTGGCTGCTTTCAATAATTTCTTTTTACCTTGGCTTAAAGTAGCTTGAAAATAAATCAGCTAGAAGTCCTTCTTTTAACAATTATGCTAATTTTGTTTTTGAAAAGTTTTTTCAACAATACACAAGTAGTTTGCATTAAATTTGGCAAGGTTTTGGTCATCATTTTTTAAACAATGCTTTGCCTCTTTTCACTCTTTTCTCCTTCTGGGTTCTAATTACATGCATTTTAGAATGCATTATATTGTCCTAAATGCTGCTGGGACTCTGTTCATTTTTGAAGTCTTTTTATCTCTCTAAAAATCAAATTGGATAATTTCTATTGGTTTGTCTTAATTTTGTTTACTAACTCTTAATTTGTCATCTCCAATTTGATAATAAGTTCATCTGATTAATTTTTATTTATTTTATTGTAGTTTTACTTTCTATACTTTCTACTTGGTTCTTATATAGTTTCAATTTTTTTTTTCTGCTGATATTCTCTATTTATTCCCTCCTTAAAACCACATTTTTCACTAATTCAGTGTTTATAAGAAGTGCTTTAAAGTCTGTTTGCTAAGATCAACAACATCCAACATCTCAGGTTCCGTCTATACTTTCTTTTTCTTCATTAAGATTACAGCTTCCTGTTTCTTTGTATGTCTTCTTTTTTTAATTGAACACTGGACATTATAGATAATGTGTTGTATATTCCGGATTCTAGAATATTCTTCTGATGACAGTATGTTCTTGTTTTAGTAGGCAGCTCAATTACCAGCAAGAACTTGTATAGACTTAATTTTATTCTTTTTCACAGTGGGCTTTTTGTGCCCAAAGTGTTTTCTTTTTAAGGCCCTGAGTTTGTAGATTCAGTCAGCCTACAAACTCTGTCTCCAGTATAGATCTCGTTGGGGCTTGGTTTGAGATTTTGTTAGGGCATGTCTAGAGTAGATCTTACTCTAAATCCTGGTCCTTACTCATTACATCTTTTGGGTGCCACAGCAGAATGTCAGATATTTTAAAGAGGTGTTAAGATCTCCCTAATTTGACAGTGCCAGAACTTAAAAATTCCCAGGCTGGCTTTTCCTCAACTCTGCTCAACCTTTAGTGTCTCTCTTTTGCTCTCAATGCCCCAGAAGTTGCTGTCTTGCATGCCTTGACTGTCTTGCTTTGCACAGGTACAGCTCATCTCTCAGCCACAGACTTGTGGAGTGCTTCCCATGGACCTCTTAGGCTACCTCTCTACACAGTCACCTGCTCTCAATGACCCACCACACACATTCTAGTAGCTTCAGCTGCCCTGAACTAGGATCTCTGCCTTCTCAGTTCAACAGAACTTCTTTGGTTTGCTCAGAGTGTAGTCAGGAAATATTCCTCTGGCAGAGAACTGGGCCATAATAAGAGGCACCTCATGAGTACTGCTTGTCTCTAGAATTATTCATAGTCTTTGGCTACCTATTGTCTGCCTCCTAATATCACTTGCTTCATATATTTGCCCAGTAATAGTGTCCTGTGCAATAGAAAGATTTGTGTAGTATTATTTATTTCAGTGTGACTCTAAGGAGAACTAATTGATTCATAATTAAGGCACTGATAATTAAGAGCATTGATTTTGAATTAAACAGAAATGGTTTCTCACTTCTTATGTGTGTCCTTTAACTTTTTAGTTTATCAGGACCTCAGTTTCCTTATTTGTAAATCAGAAATATTGCCCACCTCATAAAGTTATTATAAGAAACAATAATGTATAGGAGATAATAAATGTTAGCTTTTTAATGCTCCTTGGTAAAATTATTTATATGACTTGTAACTTTATAAATCGTTAAAATTTTAATCTTATTCATATGAGAATGGAGGTGTCTGTCACCTATAAGATGGCCCTGTCTTTATGACCTTAATTATTTTAGAAAGTACATTTGTGTTTTACAAACATTTTAAGGTGCTTAAAGAATTCTCTCTAGAAAAATACGTAACTGTATAATATGAAGAGAAATGAATTTCAACATGAAAGACTAGCTAAAAGCTATGCAATATTAATGAAAATGGAAGAGATGGAAGCTTTCACACTCTTTTAGTGGCTGCTAGTTTTTAATTATCTATGCAGGGGTAGAGTCTTGGGGAAACAGTGGTCAGATAGTGATAACATAATTTCTTTTTAATTTTTGAATGTGTTGTTTATTTTAGCAAAATTTTACCATCTTAATAATGTTTGGCTTAACATAGAATATCCCCTCCCCTAACCTCCACTGCCAGAGCAACTTTTAATTATTAGAAATTTTAAAATGATACACATGTTGACAATTGTGAGAACTCACTGCATTAATATTTTAACTTATTCAAAAGCATGTCTCTTTAATCATTTGTTTTTTTTTTTTTTTTTGGAGATGGAGTCTTGCTCTGTCACCCAGGCTGGAGTGTAATGGTGTGATCTTGGCTCACTGCAACCTCTGTGCCTCCCGGGGGGTTCAAGCAATTCTCCTGCCTCAGCATTCTGAGTAGTTGGGATTACAGGCATGCACTGCCATGGCTGACTAATTTTTATATTTTTAGTAGAGACAGGGTTTCACCATTTGGCCAGGCTAGTCTTGAACTCCTATCCTCAGGTGATCCACCCACCTCGGCCTCCCAAAGTGCTGGGATTACAGGTGTGAGCCACCACACCTGGTCTTGATTTCTTATATAATGGATTATTAAAAAATTGAGTAGAGTTGTTCTATTTGCAACTTACATAGACATCAAAAGAAAGAGAGTAACAAGCATTTATTATATTTATAGCATATAAAATACTTATAGTCTCTGGTTCATTATGAACTTTCATTATGAACTTTCATTATGAACCAGAGAATATGATAAGTATTTTATATGTTAACTCACACAAGCACTCTCAGATGCATATATAATTATAGATGTGTATTTTGCAGACAAGGAATTTCACTACCAGAGATTAAGACCCTCTCTAGGTTAGACAGTTGGGAATTGTTGAGGTTTCGATTTGAACTCAGGCCCATTCATCTCCACAGTCCCTGAATTTTCAACTTAATCACTCTATTATTTTTGAATAGCAGGTGAATCTTACTTACTATAGACATTTTCTTCTTCTGGCCTTTTTCCAATAATGCAATCTCGTAGTTGTCGTAACTTCTCCTTAATGTAGAAACAACCAGGATGTAGTTATGATTTTCAAATTTTTATGGATCAAGATGAAAACATCAACTACTGTTAGCAATACCACTGCCGCTACTTGATATTATTTGCTACTTACGATGTCTCAATTGAAATCCTTGATACTTTCCATGTGTTATCTTACTTAATTCTCACAGCTTAATGAAGTGGATGTAAAATGTCATCATTCCATTTTGTAGATATGGAAACTGAGGTACAGAGAGGTATAGTAACTTTCCCAAATCATAATTTTAAGTGGTAGAGTCAAGATTGGATCCTAGAGTGCAATTCCTTGGGAAGCTGTTTTCCCAACCTGATGCTTGTGGAGTCTATATTTGCTATTTGGTGTCCAAAAGCAGAAGGGTTACACAGTGATGGTTTGCTGCTGCCTGAGCCCATCTCCAGCCCCTGTATGGCACATTCCTTCCCAGTGTTCTAATTCTAAAAATCAGAGACTTAATAGCAGATGAACATAACAGGATTCTTCTTCTTAGTACATCTGTGATCTTTCTTTGATTTCCAAATATTGAACATTATCTTTTTAAGCAAAATGTAAAACAAGCTAGCATTTAATAATCTTGTTTTAGAACAGAACTTAAGAGTAGCACTCTTTCCTTAGGATTTTCCTGGAAACTTAGAAACCACTTTTCCTATTTAGTTGTTTCCATTGCCTTACAGATCTCTCCTACCAGTGGTGCCAAACTCTTCTTCAGGCACTCCGTGACTATGAGTAGGAGTGAGGAGAGTGAAGGGCAAGGTTTTCCCTTCTCCACTATTTCATCTTCAATGCCAGGGATTCTACATGATTCTTAGTTATTCTGGAAACCAGCTTCCACTATTAACTCCATGTTTGTGCCATTTTCTTTCTTAGTTTCCTAGGATAATTCCTTCATCAGTAATAATATGATTTCAGTTACCTCTGATAACTTCATTTATATTCATAGGATACAAACAAATACTTTTGCAAGCTGCAAGAAAAATATTGAAAAGTACATAGAAATGCATATTTGTTTGCATGTGTATGTGTTGAATAAACAGGAGGAATATTCATCTTTTTGTTGTTTGGATTTTGGCCCAGTCCCTTATATTAAGGACTGACTGATTCCTCTGACAGAATTCAGACCAAGTCATTAAACTCTGTTGCTTATGGAAAGTAATCTTAGTATCTTTCAACCTTTATTTTAAAAATATATATTTTTAAAATAAACATGAACAATATTCATTATCCCACTATCACCTTATTATTAGATGAGTCAGATCAATCTCTAAGTAGTGAGTATGAAGCACCTTAAATTCTTCCTAAAACAAGATTAAGTATAAATATACAATAAATATAAAAATAGGAACAACCAGGGTTTAATGAAACAACTAGTGAAATATTTCAAAATGATATTTAGGTTGGATAACTGTAAATGGAAAACGTTATTATTTAAGAGTCTCAGGAGGATGAAATACAATTGGCTTAATTCAACAAAATCTATACAATCTAACATTGCTAGGAATGTGATTTGTAGGTCTGCACCTAAACACATGTGTATTGGTGATGACATTGACATGATTGAGAAACAATATTGTAATTCTAATCATGAACAATGAAGACTTGCAGAACTCTACAATCAGTATTCTTTAGCATTTATTTGGCAAAATAATTGCCTTTGCTTAGTGTCAGAAAATCTGGATGAGGTTCAGCCACCAACCCACAACCATAACTGCTCTTAGAGACAGCTGGTTTCTAAAAAGGCACGATCTCAGATGCACTGGGAAAGTCCCCTGGCCTATATACTGTATTGTTTGAAATTTCTCTATTTTGATTCTTTTTTATTGTTTAAAAATGTTTTCCTAAGCAATGTCTTTTAAATAAAAATTATCTCTTGGAAAAGTTACAATATTAAGCTATCATCAAT
This sequence comes from Colobus angolensis palliatus, assembly GCF_000951035.1. Classification (NCBI taxonomy): domain Eukaryota; kingdom Metazoa; phylum Chordata; class Mammalia; order Primates; family Cercopithecidae; genus Colobus; species Colobus angolensis. Next base: position 2,880,333 of record NW_012115344.1, on the reverse strand, counting down.
TATTTATACTTTGGCCTAAATTTGCTTATTAAATGTGTTTAATCAAACAGCTATCTAGAACTGGGTTTTGAAGGAATGAGATTTCCTTGATAAGAAGAAAAAATTGTTAAAATATTTTTGGAGTGAAAAGGGATGGAATATGGGACTATGACTGTGTTATCTCTCACTGAGGAATGCCAAAGGGTGTGTGCGGTATATTTTGTTTTCATTCTCATCTCAGAACCATGTCCTCCAATCCCATCTCAGGAGGTAAATCATATTTACAGAAAACAAGCTTATTTGAACTTAATCTTGGTATTTCTCTACAAACTGTGACTGATATATATATACACACACACACACACACACATACACACACTCATATACATATGTAAATGTATGTGTTTGTGTACATATATATAAATAAAAGTTTAAGGAGAAAGAAGATACAACTTACTGCATTTTATTTAGGACTGTTGCTTAGTGTGATTTTAATCATTGTCTCATTCCTTTCCTTTTAAGCCTGGCATACATAACACACTCTTCAGTGTAAAGATGCTTTAACTGAATTTCAGCAACGAGATTCAAAAAACACTCACTATACTAAAGACAGGTATTATAAGCTGATTAGGTATTAGCTTTGGTATACTGGGTTAGAGGATTGACTTCATCAATGGCTGGTGAACATAATATCTGGATATTTTCAAACATTTAATTGATTTCTTGAAGTATCTTTCTTAGTGACTAGTTAAAAATAAAAGAACAGTTACCTGCATTCCTTGTGAAAATTAAACGTTAACAAACTAGGGGCTCCACAAGTGACGGAATGTCCCAGAAAACACTGGGGCCAATATTACCTGCTGAATCATTTCCAGGCCACTTTTCTCCATCTGCCAGTGTTTAAACTTCTCCAGAGCTTCATCCATAGACATTTTCCCATTCTTGACTTTCTCTTGCAGGAGGATGAGTTCTTCCTGACCATCAGTTAGACAGCCCCTGAGAGTAGAAAAGGCTGGACTCTCTATCCGAGCTCTGTCTAAAATACAAGGGGAGGGTGCATTAATAGAAAGTCCAGGTGTAGACAACTGGGAACAAAAGCACTCTACAAATAAGTCATTGGAGTAACTTCTTCTTAACTCTCTATAAGCAGTTAAAGAATAAACCAGTATATTTTTAATGAGTTTCTTTCTAAGGATGGAGGTGCCTGGAACCTAGTCTTAAGGGTTACAAAAATGTGTCTCATTACTGAGAAACGGAAAGGGACAAGGAGAGAAAGGACAGTAGCAAAAGTTATACACTTTGCTAGTTGAGGGCAGTGCCAATTTTGTCTTATTTTTCTGAGGATTATCAGAGATCATGTGCACAAAATACTTAGCATAGTGCTTGCCACACAGTAAGCTAAATAAATGTTAACATTAATATTAACAATAAATATCTTTAGAATAAACAGTCTTCCGAACTTTGGGCAAAGAGATGTCAACCAACATCCAAATGTCACAAAAGGCTTCACATCATTTGAAAAGTTATTTCGGAAAGATTTGAAATACATGATCAGTTATTTTGTGTTGAAATGCTTCCTTTTCTAAAGAGTTTATTTTGGAGCATGTCCTGTATTATTTGCTCAGCACAAAAGGAATAGTAGATGGCCTAGTTTGAGGCACAGTTGTAGCAAATTGGCAGACCGTGGGTGAATTCAGTGTTTCCCTTGTCCACCACGGTGTTTAAAGACATAAATGGGCCTGCATGACTTTAAGGATGCCATGTGCTCTCTAGGTTATTGCAATCCTTGCCACACCTTAGAGTTGCTGGATGACAACACATGTCTGCTACCTGCCTAGCTGCTGGAACTCATTTGAGCTTGTACCTTCTCATTTACATATTTCCATTAAGTGCAACATACTTTTTGTATTATTTCAGGAGGGGTAGGTAACATGTCTTAATATACTATCAAATCTAAACATGCCCACAGAGTCTGAAAGGAGAGAATAGCCAGTCCTGCCTAACTGTATACCAGTGAGCTGTCCTTGGAGGGATCTGCCCATTTCTGGGAGTGCTTCTTCAAGAAAGCAACAGATGAATTTGACTATCCAGACAATATTAACAAAGATTTGGGAAATGAGGAGGACATTCAAATTCTATAGTAATAATAATTTGTTGATATAATTAGAATTGGTTGTTCTGGAAAAGACGTTTCAAGTATTTGATAGCAAATTTTATATGTCTAAAGAGGACTTGAGCCTTGGGGCTGTTCTGGAATGACCTCTAATGTTTCTCTCAGTTTCGAGAAGGACTGTAATAGTGAATCTTGGAACATGGACGCACCGACGGTTTCTTTCCAAAAAGATTCACATGCACATAAAATTTCTCT
>NW_012115344.1:2875182-2877400 GCF_000951035.1 Colobus angolensis palliatus | reverse complement strand
TTTCTTTTTCTTTTTCTTTTTTTAAACTTTTTCCCTTCTCACCATTTCCATTCAACACAGGGGCTTTCTTGACTTGTCTTTTCTTGTCTTTTCTCTTCAGAACCTATTCCCCCAGAACTAAGATGTCAACAGATTCTATACTCCAAATCTTCCTCCAAGGATGATGGAGCATGAAATCCCAGAGGAATTGGAGAAGCACAAATTAGCCAGAGCGCTAACTTGTTCAGCAGCAAAAAGCACAGATAACAATTGAGATCTTGCTTCTTATACCATTTGCTTTTTATAGGCCTCCACACTAAAATGCAGTTCATGAAATGCAGTTAGCAGTAGAATTCTATATGGCATCATCTAGAATGATGGCATCATCCCTGCCAGAGGAGAGAGGTTGAGCATCACCATTTAACAGCTATGCCATTTAACTATCACCTCACTTCTGTCATCCTTTTGCCTAAGTGTGAATCCATCTTTATCTCAAGTAACCCAGGCAGCTGGATTTTCTGCTGTTCTGGAAGTTAGCTCAAGGAAAGTTTTCCCAGAAAACCGTACCAGTTTTAGTTTTGCTATATGTACAAGTTTAACTTAACAAATACTAACTCCTTTTAATAATATTTATTTCAATTACCCTTTCCTTTTTCTCAATCTAGCTATTAAAATATAAGTAAGATGACTTTTTGGGGGAGTATGGTGTTCAGTTGTATGATTGTGCAGAAAGAACAAGTTAGGAGCAGCAGAGGTTTTAGATATTGTTTTGAGAGTGAGTTATTTACAACTAAACTAATTTTACATAAATCTACTTTTACCTTTTTTTAAGAGCAAAGAGATTAAAGCATTTGTCTTGATAAATTAGGAATAGGCATGACAAGTTACAAGGAAAAATGATTTAGGCATCTCACTACCTTTTATTCTAAGGGTATACAAGTCAAACCAAAACATGCAACCTGTAATTTTTGGTAGAGTTTACAAGATTACTTTATTGCATTTAGATAACAATTTGATGGGGAAAAGGAGGTAATGAAAGGTTTTCCATCTTCCTAATTTTGTATTTTTTTTGGTTTACCTTCAGAAGAATTAGTATGAATTTAATATAATTTTCATTAAAAAACATTTGTCAGACAGCTAACTGTATATATGGTAGACTCTTGTCTCTTAATGTAAAAGCTTCAAGGTAAACTACAGTTTTTAAAAGTTAATTCCTTTTAAATAAATTTCTCTTTACAAGTATTTCCATTTGATCAAATATTGGTCATATAAACATTAACCAACCCACTGTAGTGAGTATATAAATATACAGATTAGGTAAGAATGTAAATTGGGATTTTCATTAAAATTATTTACTAGGTGACTGGCTGAAAGGACTTTGTTGAAAATTTGAAAGAAAACAACTTGATTGCCCAACAAAAAGTAATTTAAAATAGAAAATATTTACTTAATAAAATTATGTAGTCATTAAAAAGTAAAGATTGTGGCAACATAGAAAGTGCTTATTATATTATAACAAGTACAAAGGCAGGATACAAACTTATACACACGTTAAAATTTTAAGTGTCAAAGTTAAAATATACATATACATAATAAAGCATGAAAAGAAACTTTAAAAGATAATATATGTTGTTCTATTGTGATGTCATATTACATATGTAATTATTTTCTTATGATCTCCAACTTTCTATAATAATACTATATTGCTTTTACAATATAGAAAATTTCTGCCACTTTATTAATAGGCTTTCCCATGGAATGCATACCATTTCAATCCATGCCAGATATACCATGCTGTAAGTACCATGTCATACTATAAATACCATGTGATGTCACACCATACTGTACCATCATACCAAATTAGTTTGTGGCACTTGGAAAGAACTTCTCATAATAGGACTTAAATAAATAGTGCTGGGATTACAGCAGTGGCTGACACCTGTAATCCCAGCACTTTGGGAGGCCGAGGCAGGTGGATTGGTTGAGCTCAGTAGTTCCAGATCAGCCTGGGTAACATGGAGAGATCCCATCTCTATGAAAACTAGCCTGTAGTCCCAGCTACTTGGGAGGCTGAGGTGGGAGGATTGCTTGAGCCTGAAAGATCAAGGCTGCAGTGAGCTGAGATCACCACTGCCTTCCAGCCTGGGTGACACAGCAGACCCTGGCTTAAGAAAAAAAAGAGAGAGAGAGAGAAAGAGAGAGAAAAAAAGAGAGAGAGAGAAACAGAGAGAGAGAAAGA
>NW_012115344.1:2858897-2875132 GCF_000951035.1 Colobus angolensis palliatus | reverse complement strand
AAAAAAGAGAGAGAGAGAGAAAGAGAGAGAGAGAGAGAGAGAGAGAGAGAGAGAGAGAGAGAGAGAAAGACAGAGAGAGCAAGAGAGCGAGAACTAGTGACCAAGATTTAAATCTTAAGTTATTTTTTGTTATTTAGTTTGGGAATTGGTAGGTATATAAGTTCAGGTCCATATGGGCAAGTCAGGATATGTTTGGTCTATTGATTTATTTGTAAGTTCCAAGTAAGGACTCTGCATCCCCTTAATTTTAGAATTGCATATATTCTTTGAGATTTGTTTGTTTGTTTTGTTTTGTTTCATTTTGTTTTTGTTTTCGTTTTGAGGCAGTCTCCTTCTGTTGCCCTGGCTGGAGTGCAGTGACACGACCTTGGTTCACTGCAGTCTCCGCCTTCTGAGTTCAAATGATTCTCAACCTCTTAAGTAGCTGGGATTACAGGCGTGTGCCACCACAACTGGCTAGTTTTCGTATTTTTAGTAAAGATGGGGTCTCACAATATTGACCAGGCTGGTCTTGAACACCTGGCCTCAAGTGATCTGCCCGCTTTGGCCTCCCAAAGTGCTGGGATTACAGGTGTGAGCCACCACATCTGGCATTTGATGTTTTATTTTAATGATTGTGATTTTAGAACATGATTTTTTCCCCACCACTTGGAAAATACAGAAGAGTACTTAAAACTGAAATAACTGCCACTCATTATTATACTCTTCAGAAACAGGTACCATAAACATCTTGGTGGTCTTTCTTAAGTATACATTTCTTTCCTTTTTTCTGAATTAGGGTTATACTGACATAGTTCTTGCTCTTTTCTCTTAGTCATGTAGCCTAAGAATCTTTCCATGACATTAAATATTCTTTGAAAAATGGTTTTTAATGGGAGCATTATATTCCAAAGTTTGTATATTCAATAAAGTATTTAATCATTCTCTTACTAAGGGATTTTTTATTGTTTCCATTTTTCTCCACAATTATATGTTTTTGGAGCTTACAAGTCTTTCATATGAATCGCTGGCTGCATTATTTATTTGGTTGGCATAGACTCATAAAAATATAATTTTTGAGTACGATCACCTTTAAAGCTATTAATGTATACTTAGTGCCAATCTCCTTTCCTGGAACGTGTTGTCGTATACACTCTCACCAGTAGGCTGAGGGAGTGTTTGTACTGTTTCACTTTTGATAGTACTTTGCATTATCCAATTCAAAGAAGTACACAAACTTTATAATAATTTTATAGTCTAAAGCTTTCTTTCATTGCCAGTGATTCTTGTGTCATTATAACTCTGAGTGTGGTAGCTTCAAGCATTGAATAAGTAACAGACTTTAATATCACATATGGCTACTAGTCCGGCCCTAATTTTTTTTTTTCCAAGTGATTACCTTTCACCTCTTCTTAATTATCTTCTCTATCAGTTTAGAAACATTCTTTCAAACTGTCATTTCTCTCTCCCTAAAGGAAAAGTATCCTATCAAAATGATTGGGATTCCCTTACATGTATAAGTTATTATAGAAAGAGTTGAGAGTATTTAATCTCCCATTAGGAAAATAGCATTATTCTATCTTTTTAATAGGTACTTTTTGTATATGTTTTGAATTTAAAGTGAATAATTTCTTTTCTTTCATGATGTTGCCAAACTAATATTTCTGGTATATCAAAAAGTGAATTATTTATTAATTACATCCAGCTAGTTAAAATAATTTTTAAGAGTCTTATAGTTGATGTTTTCAAGTCTTCTGGCATGTATGTATATCATCTAAAAATAATGGAGAAAGTATCTCCTTCCCAATAATTACATGTTTTATTTTAGATGCATGTTACTGCAGTTGCCAGAAACTTCCAGGATAATGGTAAGTAAAAATGTTAATAGCGGGTATTCTTATCTTGTTCCTATCCCTAACAGGAATACCTCTACTTCTGAACTAATCAGATATTTCTGATAATGTTAAGAAATTATTCTCTTTCTTATTTTACAAGATTTAAAAAAAATTATGAATACTTGAACAATAATTTTATCTTCTTAATCAACTGAAATCATCATGTTTTTTAAAATAAAATAACTAGTACATTAATATTTCTACTCCATGAGATGGTTCATATAATATAAAAATTCTCTTTTATTTGAATTTTAAATAACTCACTGGCAAAACTTATTCTGGTTAACTATTGAGTTAAAATGTATACAAACATGTGTTGGTCATTAGTCTAGTGATATTTTAAATTTTTATTTATCACTTGACATAATTTTATTAATGAGTATTTCCTTGGTATTTTGGGGGATGTATCTTTTTAAAGCAGAGCATAGTTTTGGCTTGAGGAAGTTAAAAATACAGCACTGTGGCACATCAACTATTTAAACTGAAAAACAGCAGGTGCAAGAAAGATCATTCTGACCTTTCAGTTGTTTCCCAAAAGCAGAAGACTAAATTCCCACGGTAAAGACACTCACTCTATACAAGAAGGAAAAGCAATATCCTTAGCTTCAAAGAGAAGTTGAGACTAAGAGGATTCTGTACATACCTTGTTAGAATAACTCTTGTCTTTTAAGCCTCCCATTTTCACAGTTTACTATTGTTTGTCTAATTCAGTAGCTAAGTAACTGGCTAACTGCTTTTTTGAGTCTTCATTTTCTTTGAGGGCTCCAGTTCCATGGGAAACTATTAAGCTTTTCTCTTGTTAATCTATTTTACATCAATTTAATTCTTAGTCCTGGCTGGTACCCTAAGAAGATGGAGGTGGAGTTTTTCTGCCACTACAGTCTTTTGTCCACATTTCAGTGTGTATCTTTTTATGAGGGAGATTGTATAACACGGTATTTGGAGCCAGGTACATGAGGGCTTAAAGCTCTTTCTCATTCCATTTTTGTAAACTCCAGTTTCTTTGTGTATAAATGAAGGATGAAGGTAAATAATCCCCTTGTAACAGCGTTGTTGCAAGAGTGAAAGGAGCTAATATGTGTAATGTGCTTTGTTGTGTTTCAGGCTTCTGTTAAAGCTCAGGAAAGTTGTAGTGAGAGTTGTTAAAATGATTACCTGAAATAGTACAGAAGGTGATTACAAGTTTGGCCTTCAGAGTATGACAGAATTGAGTTCAAATTTCACCTCTACCATTTCTTAGCTCTGTGTCCTTGGTTACAAATAATCAATCCATTTTAAAAAGGAAAATAATATCTATCTCATATCTTCGAGGTTTTAATGAACTATTGCTATGCAGATGATTAACACATTTGTCCTCAATGACTGTTCCTGCTACGTGAGAATGTTTTAACTAATATGAATTTATTGTGATGACTGCTGTTATACATAATCTTGTTTTGTATGTGGTTATAAAGACTATACATACATATGTATTTGTATATACATATATATGAAGGAATTTGAAAGTAGTGGTTACTTTTTAAAATTGCAGATTTTTAAATCTTTTTTTATTAATGAAGTAATGAATGAAAACACATTTTCTTTCTAGTTCCTAGGTATTTTTATATTTTTTGGTCATTGTAGCCAGATTATTGCTACTCAATTAGCAATAATTATGTTACGTTACATATTTTTATCACCAATACTTTACATCATGTCTTAAAAATACATTTACAATAATTATTTAAGTTTACTTCAGTAATTTTAATACTGTAATTTCTTTTTAAGCTTTTTATTTTGTTTAACTCCTCATTAGTTAGAATATGTTTTGGTTGATACTTTCATAATGACAGAATGGCTATCTTTTCTAAAATTTTGGATATCCAAAAATTATTTTATTTTCTTCTTACATGAACAAAATACCTGACTAAATATAAACTTCTTAAGTTGCAGTTTTTTTCTCAAATAGACTTGGTATTCCATTATCTCAAGTTTCTGTCACATAGATTCTCTAATTTTTTAATTGATTTTGTTAATTTAGTAGAAAATCTAAGTTAAAATACTTGCTCAATACTTTAAGATTGTTTCTTTTTCCTTATAATCAAAAAGATTCACTAAGGTGCTTTTAAACACAAGCAACGCTCTTTACTTTTTCCTGTCTCATAGTGAGCGCACTCAATCTGCATTATTCATCCTCCAACTTCCCACTTCTCCAAAGATGAGCTTAATAAAGTCATTGATTGTATTTTCTATTCTAGTTTTAAAAAACCTGTCATACTTGAGTTGTATCTCTGTTCTCCACATCTAACTAGTTTTCGGTCTTTCCATGTACTGAGAACAAATCCTTCTTCAATATGTTCTCTACTTTACTGATTTATTTTCACCTAGTGTGAGTCCCTTTTGTTGTGACCGATGTGGATTTTAATTTGCTGTTGAAACTTTAGCTTCTTATTTTATTTTATTTTTATCATACTTCCTCTTGTCAATACCTTTTCTTCATGTCACATGTTTAATCTCATTCTGGTATCTCATCTCAAACGTCTTTCGCATATTTTGCTTTCATCTCAGCCTAACCTTGACCCTTGACTTTCTGCTGCTATTTCCTCTCCATATTTTCCATTTGTTTTATGAGTTCAAACTTTTCTGACATTTTGTTTTTTGGCCCCTGCATTTTGTCAGCAACTGCCTAGTACTGAACCTGAAAGTGGGATACTCCAGTTGAAATTAACACATACTGCCTTAGAACTTTTGAAAAAGTTAAAATATTTATAAAAAGCTTCATATTTAAGCAGTTATGCATTGATAGCTGAAAAGTTCTTTGTGTGTGTGTGTGTGTGTGTGTGTGTATTTCCCATTTTTTCCATGTTGAAAGCTTGGTGCTTTTGATATGGTATCTGACAACCTTCCTCATTAAATACATAAATCATTAACAGAAGTATAATTATTCTGAGTCTTTACAAAAAAAATTCTCCTTCCTTTCTTCTGGAGTAGTTTTAGTTTATGAACTTTTTGTTTGTTCTCATCTTTAATTACTTCTGGCGCAGTGGCTCATGCCTGTAATCCCAGCACTTTGGGAGGCCGAGGTAGGTGGATCACGAAGTCAAGAGATCAAGACTATCCTGGCCAACATGGTGAAACTCTGTCTCTACTAAAAATACAAAAAGTAGCTGGGCATGGTGGTGCACGCCTGTAGTCCTAGCTACTCAGGAGGCTGAGGCAGGAGAATCGGATGAACTCGGGAAGCAAAGCCTGCAGTGAGCCGAGATCATGCCACTCTACTCCAGCCTGGCGACAAAGCGAGACTCTGTCAAAAAAAAACCCACAAAAAACAAAAAACAAAAACACATCTACGGAATCATTGTTCACCAAGGCTTTTGGTGCTTATCTGTCCTTTGGTTCTTTCCCTGTGTTCAGGTCAAATTCCTGGGACGGACTGCAGAAATCTTTAATAGGTGCGGTTGACAACTCAAGATCCCAGGATTTAGCAGGTTTTTGTCTAATGCAGCTGCCACGATAGAGGTGGGACATGATTCCCTGGCACTATGTATCTAAGTCCGTGCATAAAATTTCTAACAGACTTCTTGACCTTCCCATCCCTCCACTGTAGAGCTTTACTTTAGAGTCCCAGGACCAGCCAAGTGTAGCATTACCTTCCTACACCCCACTTTCAACTGGAAGGAATATTTTATGCACGTATATGGAAAGATCAGAGCTGGGACACAGAGCACTTGTAAAAATTAACATTTATGTAGCAGAGAGGTAGCTGGGGTCAGGAGGTAAGGGAGGGATTAAATATCTTTCTACCTTCTATTATGAGCAAAGGACTGATTTGTTTTATAGACAGTAGGGGTAGACTACTGATTTTTAAATTTACCTCAATTAACTTTTCTCAACTTTAGAATTAATTGGAATTAGTTCTAGATGCCAGTAAGCTTATTTTCCAGTCTTTGTTCTCCCTATTATTAAGAATTTCATCTTTTTTGTGTGTGCTTTGACTTCATTTCTGAGAGACAACACTGTGGGTTGCTAACATATTGCTATTTCAGACAAAAACTGAGCTATTACACAAAATTTTCAAGGTATGAGTTTAACAACAACAAAAAACTTTTGTGAGCAATATGACAAATGGAAATGTAAGTATACTGGAAAAGAGAAAAGAGGCCATTATTCTTTTATGGAGTACAAATGACCACATTTTGACAATTTTCCCTCTTTTCTGTTTAATATATCCAGTACTGGCAAAAACAGCCTGATGAAAATATCTCAGAGATCAGCATTCTCTTTTTCCCATGTAAGGGTAATATCTTCCCCATTTCTCCAGGTCTCCTGCTTCTAGACAATTTTATTATTTACCATTTATCAAAGCGCTACAGCAATGTACACTTATAGAACACAGAAAGGATATGTTGCCTGACTACCTCTTTCCCATGAGTATGCATACTCCTGCCCTACAAAAGACCAGCCAATAATGGTTTTGTAGTCTGGAGTGAGGAATTGGTGGGCAGGGACTATACTAGGGGTTACAAGCTCATAAGCCTATAGGGACTATGCAGATAAAATTACTGAGCAAATAAGATTTAGTACCTGCTTGTTAAATACATTTGAATAGTTTTCATTAGCAAAAATAAATATGTTCTTTCATTTTTTTCATAACCTGACTCTCTTGATATCTCTTTTATTTTCTCACTTTTGATAGAATTATGACTTTAGAGAAATGTGTTCCAAATATAAGAAGACAATACGGAAAGCATGATAACAAATGATAAGAGTCATTTGTTGCAATTTATACATTTATATAATAGGGAGTGGTTGGAAATTTGAATATTTCAGGAAACAGGGTCTTAAATGCTGGCAAAAGTTTTAAATTAGATTGTGTGGGTTATTGTTAAAATATAATTTACTTAGGGGCTAAATTTGACCACACGTGGTCTCTGAAACATAGTTTCTTTTGGTGGGAATTTTTTACATGTTGATTCTGAGATTATTGCTGATTGCTATCTCATCTATTCGACTTTTAGTCCATATCTAAGGTAGGGCTAGGCAACCAAAGTTTAAAAGCTCTGCAAATAATTCTTATGCTCATCTGAGTTGGAAGTGACTGGTATAGGCAGTTGGTTAGGGTGGATGTGTTCCTTCTACTCACAGAACCTTACCCTTCAAAGAAATGGTTTTTTTAGTAGCAGCCAATCCATACAGATTGGCAGCTACCTGATTCTTGCCTGTTGGGAGGCAAGAATTCGGCTGAGGGGCATAAGGCACAGGAGAGACCAAGGCAAGTTTCAGATAGAGTAGTATTGAAAGTTTATTAAAAGGTTTTAGAGCAGGAATGAAAGGAAGTAAGGTACAATTGAAAGAGGGCCAAGTGGGCAACTTGAGAGATCCAAGTGCACTTGACATGGGGTTTTAAACATTGGTATGGTTCTGGGGTTAGTGTCTCTCCTCCCTTGATTTTTCCTTGGGGTAGGCTATCTGCAAACGCAGTGCCCTGCCAGCACCTGGGAGGAGCTACATGTGCAGTATGTTTACTGAAGTTGTGCATATGCTCATTTAGGTGTTTTTCCCTTACCAGTTGAACATTCCTAGAGAAAAGTCATATCCCAGTTAAACCCCACCATTTTGCCTCTTAGTGCACATGCTTGCGCCCACTTGCCCAACTCCTGAGATCTTACTGGGAAGCTGCTGATCACCAGCTTCAGGTGTTTTCTGTCTATTGAGAGACTGCCTTTTGCTGGCACTGGCTGTGACCAATTATGGTTTTAAAGAGACAGTTTAACAACTACCTAACCATAATCTGGTGGTCGTCTGATATTCCTGGGTGGGTAGCCCTCTCCTGCCGTGCTCGTGTCTGCCTAGCTGCCTACACTAACAGTTTGCCCTCTAAGAGTGAGAGCAACAACACACCCTTGATAAGGTTCATTTGCCTATATGGCTGAGGACATCTGTGGATGTAATCCATGATCACAGGGAGGCAGCTTGTTCAGAATGCTTGAACCACATCAGTTGCCACATGTCATATCCAAGGTAAGACTATGCTAGTAAGATGGGGATGATCTTGATATAGATAGAAAAGGCCCTTCTGTACAGTCCAAGATGTGAAAAACTTGACCCTAGACTATATATGATTTTGTAAAACAAGGGAAATTAGTCAGATATTCCCATCTTTCAACAAGGAGCACTTAAATTCTTTCAACATTTTTGACTTGATCATGTTCACTTAGAAATCTTCTAATGACTAAGTATATTTTATAGAAACTTTATTATCTGGCAGAGACCAAATAATGCAAGCAATCTAGTCACTGGAAAGCCATCTTCCTTTATTATAGGTTTAATGACTGCAATTGGGGGTATGAATCAGTCTTCTGTGAGCTTCGATAACATAACCCAGACTTCAAGATCCTTATCAGCTCCAAAGACACTGGCAAAATGCAGTTCTCTGGCTTCCAGCATTGAAGAACAAACCCTTGATGGCTCTGTAAAGCTCAGTTTTGGGAAGGAGGATGGAAGTGCGCTTGTTCATCTATCATAGCACTCCTTAGCATTTTCTAATTTCAAATCCAAATTGGGAAAATTGACTTTTAAACTGTTTTGATGGAAAATTTTATCTGTGATCCAAAGTCTTCAGCATTTTTCCTTATATTTTTTCAAGATGTGAAAACTGAGTTAAGAAATCTGTTGAGTTTCCATGGAAATAGTGCCAATTAATTATTTTTTTCTTCCTTAGGAAAATTCCTTGACTTAGCAATAATGTAACTTTCTGGCAATCCCTTGACAGTCTTAAACTTAGTGCACTTGAAATGCTTATATTTTCAATGGGAAAATAGTTGAACCTCGTAATCCCTTTTCCCTCCAGCATATAGAGGAAGAATTAAATAATAATTTCTATTTACCTTCTTTAGAGAACTTGTCTAGTCCCTTTAGAAAATCTTGCCTCTGACAAACATTATATAAAAGGCCCTTTTTATTGTTTTCTACCAAATAAAGAGATTATCACTGGTGAAGTATGTACTGCTTTTCCTAGTACACCATGAAATCCCAGGATATTTGAAGAATATTCATTAATTAGGTAATAAGCAGTTTTCATTGCCTAGTATGTTACATGGACTGAATGGTCACAATATCTGCAACAGTTTAGAGAAATACGGTTGGATGAAATCAGCCTTTTTAGGTATTTAGGTACTTAATTCTTTTATTTCTAAATATTCCAAAGTATTCCTAATTATCTTTTTTTCATGCTAACTGCTGATTTCCTGTACACTATAGTCATCAGGGAGGTTTTTAGAGAAACATTTGGTAAGGATTGATGTTCCCTTAGTCCTTACAAATAAAACAATGTTCTGTTCCATTCTGGTACATTACTGATATCCAGAAATAAAGGAATCTAAGAAAACTGCTCTAAGATGACTAATCAAAAATATCATCAATAAGTTGGACTTAAGTATGTACAGAGAAAAAATATTACAGACAAAATATGATTAAAATGTTAGTGTCTGAGTCCCCACAGAATTTTAAAAAAATCTAGTGGTAATTGACCTTGATTATGTAAATTAGGTAACAAGATATAGACAGATAGTAATCAATACAATATTGCATAATTAGGTCCTCGTTTCCCTTTACCACACTCTCCTCCCCTTTTTCTGTGTGCAGATGGGTACTAGTTGTCTACACAAGGTAGAATAATGATAGGGCTGTACTAAGCTTAACAGATACTAGCAGCCCTTCCAGGCATTGCTCTCTGTGGGATGGCCAGAAGGATAATTGATATAATCAAACATTCAAAGGATCTCTTCATTACACTTGATACTCATCACTTTCCTTCATCTCCTGTGGCCCTCTTTGCATTTTCCCCTTACTTCTAACATAATTTAATTAAAAACATCGTAATTGAATAACTTATAAGAAAAACACTTCAGGGATTTTTCTCTTAAAAAGCTCAAAGCATCTCCTCTCTTCATTCTTTCCAAAGCTCTGTGAGGTACGTAGGGGAAGCCAGGTAGAAATAATCTTACCTACTTCGTTTAATTCTTTAGTAGCTCTTCTGATCCTAATTGTACAATGATCTCACATGGAGCTTTGCATTTATTTCTTGAGAGAGCTGAAGGCACAGTGGGAGGATAATAGTAGACTTAAAAAGGATCTATCTTCCTCCTTAAATATGAAATCACTAAAAATGGAAAACTGTCAAATAAAGAGTTTTTTGCATGTAAATTTACAAGCAGTGTATTCAAGTGTTTCATGAGAGAATAAAAGTTCAGCTTCATCATGTGTTGCATTCAAACACCATGTATTAATTGGAAGAATGATCTAAGTACCACCTTGCTCTTGTGAAATAATGCCACTTGAAGTGATGGGTGAGGGTTACCCATTTAAGAATGAACCTTTGTTTGAAGGATGATTCATAATGTCCTAGGAGTAGGTTCATTGAGGGTCTGTATTTAATAGTTCAGTGGGTGTTAGAATTTGGTGCAATCCATTCCCAGCCATCATTAAAATTGCAAAAAAGGAGCCTGACTTAGTAGTTGCTGTGAAATAATATCCTGGTTTTATTCCAGTGTCCCTCTCAACAATTTAGTGGCACCAATTTCAAGGAAATATTAATTTGGACTGAAGTTATTTCAAAGATGGGCCTGTATATACACATTCGTTATCATAGGCAGCTAATGTTACCCCCACCTCTGCCACCTTTAATGTTTTTCATTTTTGAATGTTGAATAAGGCCTTATTGTCAGATTAAAAAATCATAATAAAAATTCTGCTAGAGTCTCTCTTTTCAGTAGAAGACAAACATTTCAGGGAAAACTGGAGGCAGAAAATATTCTGTCTGTGGAAGATGTTTCTGTGGCTACAGTTTTCAGCTTTTCTCTGCATAACGAATAATTTGTTCGACAAATGTTAGACCAAGTGCTGAAGGCAAGAGAACAGTTGAAAAGGATGCAATCTGTGGTTGGCATTGAGTGCAAACCATAGAAAACTCACGCTAGCCCCTTTCTTTGGAGGAATCAAATCATTTGCCACTCCTACCAAGTTAGGTTCCAGAGGCTTCCCTTACAGGTCTATGAAAACATGGCCTCTGATGCATCTTAGAGAAGTTTTCTTACTTGATCTTCCTGGAACCCTCAGGATAACATTGACAACACTACCACAAACATTCTGACAAGGCCATTTCATGCCTTTGTTAATTAAAATAATTTTCTTGTATTAACTGTATTATGGCAAAATTATATTGTGTGAGATTGAGAGTAAAATTTATAAAGCACACAATTACATACTTCTGTCCTAGGAGGCTTTATTCAGTATTCATATGATTTCTTGATATTTTACTTAGAAATTACTAAATAGACTGAAGTTAGTGTTAGTACCTTGTTTCTTAGGAAGACCACGGAACTTGTCATCATCAGATTGTCTTTTGGCTGTCTTTTGTTGAAACACTGTAAAAAATAAAGAACATATTATTTACTGAACATAAACGTTCAAAAAATCCATACTGTAGAAGTCTCCAGGAAGCCAGAATGCAATATGTCATTTTCCTGAGTATCAGTTCCTGCACTGTATTATTTTTGAGTAGGAAGATTATCAAATTTACAATTTTCTCATTTGTGCAGCTTATCAGTCATTTCAGAAAGCATTTTCATTCAGTAGAGTAGTATAATGCTGATGGAATGCCTCATTGAACTATTTAAATCAAGATATGATTCCATTTTGATATCAGGTAAGAATAAAAGCTGCATTATGTTAAAAGCGATAAATGTTAAAAATCATATGAAAAATTTCATTTGCACAGAAATTACCCATGCTGACTTTTTGATGATAAGCAAGGATAATGACTCTTGTATTTCACAGATGTAATAATAAAAAAGACACTTTATTCTTGCATCATCTATCTAGACACAGACCTATTAAAACAGCTTATTCGAATTACTTCATTATCTGAAAAGTGCTTTGTTCTCATTTATTATTTCTCACATGAAATTCTGGGAGACACGTCAGCATTACTCACCCCGTTTTGCAGATGAAAGATAAAATTGATTGTTTAATACTTACTGAGCACCCACAAAGTTCCATATAGCTTCTGGCATTTGTTAATAAAAAAGTCCAGACTCTTTACAACTTTACTTTAGAAAATGAACATCCCAGAGTTACATTTATTTTTTATGGGCAGTGTGAATTACAGGGTTGGGGAACTGGAAAAGGCTTTGGAGATTTAGTCCAACCTTATATGTTTATAGATGAGGGAGTTGGAAGTAACTAGCTTGTAAAAAGGCTAAGTAATTTTGCAATGATCTCAGAGTTGTTGTTAGCAGAGATGTGATTTGAACCCACAAGCCTTGAACTTCCATCTATTACTTGGTTCCTTACAGCACTGCTGCCTCTTTCCTTCCATAACTATTCTCTTATAAAGATAAAGAAGGAGATAGAGGGAGAGGATTAAAAGGCAACTTAGAACATTTCCAACACAGTTGTATCTCTTGTTCCTTTTAGCAGTTCGACAGAATTTCCTGGGATAATTGAGCTGAGGCCTGTGGGAGTGAATGTGTTTTAGCTGGATGGTGCTGGACCACTGTGATTGGCAGAAACATCCCAACAGTTACCCTAGATTTCTGTCTTTGGTTTTAATATTCTTTAAACCAATATAAGATCAAGGACATACCTGTGATTAACCCCAGAGACTTTTTTTAAATGAAATTTCCCCCTCATCTGATCAACAATTAGTTATTAAACATGTATAATTTGCCAGATGCTGTCAAGACAAAGAGTATTCCCTTCAACTGTGCTCTTTTAAACAGAAGAGGCAAAATATGTTTCAAAGTTTAATGTGTTTGAGAAAAAGTATACACATAAAATAATGTTTTTGGTTGAAAACCAGTTTTCTACTTCAAGTTAGTACATGGAAAACATGCTAAATATAACTAACTGGCAAGTTCTGGGTTTGTGGCTTACCTACATTTTTCCTAAAATAAAATATACTGAGGAATATATAGCATATGAATATATGTTAGGATATTAAAATAAGTGTTATAAGAGGTACTTGATTTTTCTATTTGCTAGTTTTAAAAGTCTTTAAAATGCAATGCTTTAAAAATTTTAATAACATGCAGTCTCTGTGCGTTTCTGCCAATATTGTTAAGATATAACTGAGAATGTTTAAGATGAAAAAGCTGGCATCATTAATATGGGAAATGACCTGAATCCAAAGATCCATGCAGACAGTAAATTCTTCAAATAAAAATTACATTAATTGATAAGTTTTTAAAATTCTGCTGAGGTTTGAAGCTACAAAGTACTTGGAAATGAAATTATTTTTCCAGCTTTTTGGCATTAATTTGTTACAAATCACTTTACACCCTATATGTTACTGGAATCCTTTTTGCTGACAACAAATGCTCAGCTTGTGTGAAATAACAGTAAATGTTAAACAAATAAATGCTCTCTTTCAGTTACTAGATTAAGAAGTTACAAGGAGTGTATGTATTATTGTCGCAATTTCACCAGGGCTTATATTCGGACAAGGGCAGAATATTGGGATGGGACAGTAGGATACTTTCTACTGAGTGGGGTGATTGTGAAAATGCTGATAATAGGACTCTTTAAAAGCAGACGTGTAGTAGGTCATGCCCACAGTTTAAAGGTTCCCTCTACCTGTTTTACCCACCTCTGAGTTCTCTTTTAATTCACCTGCAGCTGCACCCATACCTCCAGGTTCCCTTTCTCCCACCTACAGATGAGTTTCACTTTCTAAAAAGAAAACAACTAGCAATCAGCATATTGCCAAACACACTGTCTTCCCATCGCTTTCAGTTGAGGAGGTATTTTTAAATATGAGGCAACCTTGGGAAAAGACCTATTCTATCTTATTTTCTGAAGAAAGCACTAGCCCATCAAAATTATCACTGAAGCAAACACACCTGTCAAGGACACATATTCCATTAGCCTTATGAAAATAATAGATACAGGTAAAATTTCAGAATATGTTCATCTCTCTATTTTTACAGTTCCTAATAACTGAAACATTTAAAATTGCTTCAACTAGCAAAACCTTTGTTCTAAAAAACTTTATGTACTTTATATTTACCATGTTCAGCCACCCCACACCACCTTTACGAGAGGTAGATATAAAATCCATAACAGGGTGAGAACTGAGTGTAGGGTTATAGGTCACTCGGATTTATATACAAAAGTACATTGTTTTGTAAAGCAAGAGTTGTGGTGAGTTAGACAAGAATTTGTTTTAAACGTATTGTAACCAAAAAGTTGTATACCAGAATTCTAGCCAATTTGGCACAGAAGATGGGCTATAGTTTTCTTTTCATATCAACCACATGAGTGACATGGAAAACGGGTGTTTCTCTCTTTCTCCCCAACTCCCTTCTGGCCTTTATTTTCTTGTCAATAAAGTTAGGGCTTAGATGTGATGATCTCTAATGTTTCACTCAGCTCTAATATTCTGAGATGTTACCATCTTGTTTCCCAAGACACTCCAGGTCCAATGATGCTGGGAAAAATTATTAAGTGAGTATGAATTTAAGTAGAATGCTATGTTTTGAGGAAAACATTATTTATAACCTGGGGGCATAGACTAACATAAAAATGAGGAAGTTTTAAATCACAGGCCAGTGCTAATTTTTTATCATATATTGAGACAATCCTTTCCCTGTGTGTTTGAATTCTTAAAAAATTTACCACATAAATGTTCAAAACATGCTATCAAAGTAATTACGATATATGTCAACTTTGCTGACTCTCTCCCCCGTGAAATCTTATTTTTCTCCTCCTACCTAAAACTGAAATTTGAGAAGAAAGAAACATGAATGCATTATTAGTTGTTGTTACTACCTTTAAACATAAAAAGTCCAGACCAAACAAAACAATTTTTGAGGTTTAAAACAATCCCAAAGAATACAAATTTCCCAAATAACACCCTTTTTTATTTTAAATATTGGTGGAATGACTTCTGTAAAATTTTCTCTAGAATATGACATTGAATGGAAAAAATTAGCATATCATTAAATATTCAAAATGTTAAGCAAAGCAGAACTAGCAGAAGAGCAGAGGAGGAGGAGAAGGTGAAATTTAATGAGTTCACTCGCACTACTTATCTTTCCAGGCTGCATCTGCGAGAATATTTTTCATGTCAACCTCATTTGTGGTCTATTTCAAGAAAAGGGACCCTTCCATAGCTGCCCTTCTTAGAAAATCTGATAAAGCTTATTTTGAATTATTTCATAAGTGGCTATAGTGATTAAAACCTGTGCAATTAACAACAGCATTCGTTTTGTGAATGATAAACCACAGACCCCTTGATGGTTGTCCATGAGATGTGAAAAGTGAAATGTTATTTAGAGCTGTACAGCTATCATTGATGATAATGCTTGAAACTAGAGATTTTATATAAAATAAAATACATAGATTTGTGTTGTGCTCTGGGCTTTCAGGGGATGATACAGTACAGGGTGGTAGCAGTGTGTTTATTTTTCACCAAAACACCTTTCATTAGGTTGCTAACTACATAGCCAAGTCCTGAGGGTACAAAGGTAAATAAGACACAGTTGTAGTTTTCATATTGTCCTCTATTTTGGTGTGTTCATTTAAGTAAAGGTCAAATGTGCCATTAGTGCCTAATGATAAGAGGGAATAGGGATGAGGAACCATCAGGAAGGGCCAGAATCATAACTCAATCCTTGTAACTTTCTATTCTCCCTGACTTGTTTCCCCAATTTCCCAATTTATACTGTTTAAATCTAATCACAAAAGACACAATAAAGTAAAAAACAATCAATCAAGCAACCACAGTGTAAACAACCCCTTTGTCTAGCCAGCAAATACAGGAAACAGAATGTTTTTACCCTGTAAGCAGTCATATTGACTAATCTGAAGCTTAGAGGAAAGATGTGTGTGGGTAGCCTCTTTGCAAATCAGCAAGAGAGACTGAGTGCTCCAGTCAGTTCAAAGCCACCATTTAATTGTGCTAGCAGTACTTATAGGTTATTAACTTGAGAAACTTTATCAAATACAGGCCATTACATTTCAATGGGTACATTCAAGAAGGTGTGGACACAAATAGACAGCCACATCAGCCACATAGTATAAAAATCTTTCACCCGAAAGTAGTTTACCGCATGGCAGACATATGCAGGTGGAGTTGTGGCATTTTTTTTTTTAAGAAGAAACTGTAAATGGTCAGCCAGAACATATGAGATCACTGACATGGGTTACAGTTTACTATTCAGATAAGCAGAGATGGAAAGTTGGAAAACACATTGCCGCATGAAGGAAAATGGCGTAAAAATTCTAATTCGGTGGTGGTATTAATAAATGCTGGGCGGAGCAAGATGGCTGAATAGGAACAGCTCCAGTCTCCAACTCCCAGCGCGAAGGACACAGAAGACC
>NW_012115344.1:2833699-2853322 GCF_000951035.1 Colobus angolensis palliatus | reverse complement strand
TATACCTGATATAAATGATGAATTGATGGGTGCTGATGAGTTGATATGTGCAGCACACCAACATGGCACAAGTATACATATGTAACAAACCTGCACATTATGCACATGTACCCTAGAACTTAAAGTATAATAAAAAAAAAATGCTTTAGTTTCCAAAGGAGAAAACATTAATTTTCCTTTCAAGTTGTAACAAAAACTTTGTTTGATAGAAGTGTTATCATTGAAAACATCTCCTAAAGGAAGATTTGTGAAATCCCACTATAATTTTTTTTTCTACTACTAAGGGACCTAATTTTTACCAGAGTATAACACATATTGTTTTCATTTGCATATGTCGTCTTTCGATACAAACACAAATATTTACATTCTAGAAATGTTTATAATCCAGGAAGGTGAGTCATTCTGAGCGATGACAATTGGTTTGTGGACCTTGTTCTAATTATAGCTTGAGATCATGGCAATGAGTTTATTAGTGAAGCCTCCAGTCACCACTGGGTGGGCAGTCTTCCTCCCTCCTGTTAGCAGGAGGTGGCATGTATTGAACAACTATTGCTTGTATAGCACTGAACTGGGGGTTAGTCTCTTCCCATGAGACTTCATTTGGGATCATCTGTTTAATTCTCTTGCTACCTGTTTGTATTCAATAAGGAAATGGTATTAGTATGGACATAACTCTAGTAACATTTCCAGCAATTTTCTTTTGTTTCAAAGAGAAGTAGTTTGGGTAGCCAATGGAAGACTCTGCAAACTATAATGAGTTTACTTTTTGGCTCATGCTCAGTGATTATCAAAAGCAACTTCCCTTCCTCTCCCCCTAATCAAGAAATGTTGCTATCCCAAGAAGCAGCAGTGGGATCATGATTTGCACTGTTATATTTCACAGGATGATAAGACTTGGTACTCTAATATTTTGTTCTCCCCTAAATTTAAAGATAAGCTATTTGATTATGCTCACTTTGAACAAACATTAGAGTTTAATTCTGCTAACAAGACTCAAATTATATAAACGCAGATTGAAAATTCCAAAATGATAGGGCTGGCCCCTTTGTTCTAGATAGTATTCAATAGTGGAAGTTAATAAATACTTTGAAAAAGACATGCAAGATGATATGTTGGCATATGAAACCCATGCAAAAGGCATCTTAACTGGGGTGACATGCTAGGTCTACCTTCACCTCTGCGTCTACAGAATACCTTCCATCACAGGAACTACCATTTCCTACATGCTACCCTGTGCAGGCCACTGTACATATACAATTTTAGTTCTTATGAAAACCCTGTGAAATAGATATTAACATTTCTTTAAAACCCAAACCAAAACCACGTGAAGCAAGGTTATGTACTTTGCACAAAGTTACACAACTTTAAGTGTCAGTCTTAAGTCAAATTCCATTCCATCTGGTTTCATAATCCTCATGAATTTCACTACACTGTGCTGCTGGTCCATTAGGGAAGACTCTTTTCAATTGTCCAACCTCAGGAAGCATCTTATTTTTCTCAAATAGCTACTTATTTAGATTACAAAGAATCACATGTTAAAAGTCCTGGTGGAAAATATTGTGAATTCAAGAAATCTAAAGTGACTAAAAAGACAGTAGGTATGGATAGCTGTTTAATATGGTTGTTTGATGCACCTGTGATTTCATATTTAAATAATCATTCCCTAAAGTATTTGTTTACTCTGGCTTAACAATGGAAATAATCCAGGTAAGAGTCTCTTAACAGTGTTACTGTTTACACTTTAGACTGGATAATTCTTTGTTATGTGGCTGTCCAGTGCATTGTCGGAGGTTTAGCAGCGTTCTTGGTCTCTGCCTAGTAGATGTCACTAGTATTGTTCTTAGTCCTGACAACCAAAATGTCTCCAGACATTGCTAAATGTCTTATGAGAAGCAAATCACTACCAGTTAAGAACTACTTTTATAGGTCAATTAAACTTCTTCCTACAGATGCTTTTAACAAAGAGTTTAGTAACATCATACGTTAAGTGGAAAAAGACCAGAATTCATTCTGCTGTCGAATGAAAATCTAAGTGCTTGATAATATTTGCGTTCATTGTCTTGTGTAATGAAAATCTTTTAATGTCAGTTCACACTACAGCTGATTATTGCCTCTTTTCCACTTCACTAATATAAAGGAATTGAATTCTTGAAAGATGAGGCTGGAAAATTTCATCATCATTATGTCAACATGCTAACAGATGGTCTGCAAAGCACTTCTCAGGTTTCATTCAGTATTTCTGTGAAGAAGCCAGGGAATCATGATGTTCCACTGTGAGAATGACAGAAAGAGCAAACAAGAACACCTGCATTACACAGGCTGACTTGCTCCTCTTCAATGGACAGTATGAATACAGGTCAGAACAATTTCTCCTTTGCAGAGCTACACCAGCACTCTCTCATGGAAAAGAATGAGGCAGAGAGTCAAGGAGGAAAACAGGAACACGAGGCTTACAAATAATGATACATACGTCACTATTCTGAGAGCACCTGTGATATACATACTATGTCCTTAAGCTAAATGGTTTGGACAAGGTCACCTAGCCAGGGAGTAGGATCGAAGGCACTTGATCTAAGACCTACTTCAATCCACTTGACCATATTTTACAAATGAGGACAGAGACCATTATTCTCTGTCACATTTACAAGGATATGAATAAATTTCCCTAACAGTTTCTACTAGGTCTTTTTTCTCTTTTTGCATTTCAATTGCATTGTATGTGATCAATTTCAAGTACAAGTGAATTGCAAGTGGAAAATTTCTGAGAGCAACTGAGTTGCACTTGACATTTTGGGGTCCCTGTAGCTGAGTAGCTCTCAAAAAGGTCAAATACAACTTTGTTGCACTGCAAAATGCCAAGGGCAACTCAGTAGCAGTTGGAAATTGAAAGGGAAATTATATTCTACCCGAAATCAGTCACATGGATTCTGAAGAAGGATCTTTGTTCTATTAATTGTGTGAGAGGAAAATAGAAAATTGCCCATTGATGCTGAAAAATTTTACCCAATAGGCATTCATCTCTTTGTATGATTTATGGACATAGTTTTACTACCAATGTGTCTATGCCATGCCAAGAGCTCATTTTCTTTCCCTGATTTGACTTAAATCAAGAATTCTGTCACTAAAGACTATAAATCCGTGTTAATTCCTCTGTATTCTTCAAGCTTAATGAACCTGATCCTCTTCAATATTACAGGGATAAAAAAAGTAGAGGAAAATATATCTGAAAACAGGAGGACTTCAAAAAATTTTACTTATGAAAAATGAGTTATTCCTGTGATTGCTAACCTAAGATCAGGTTTAGTACAACAGCAATGTGATAAAAAATCAGAAACATATCTCTTGATAAAATGAATCAACATGGGTTCAGTTTTGCATTAATAAGTTATGCCTCTGGGGTAAGGGGATGATGATGATGATGGTGAAACAGAGCTTCAATGCCACATGTTTTAAGCTTTGTGAAAGCAGTTAGAGTGCTTAGCTGTATATGAGCAACATAGAGCTTTGTCCAATTCTATGTGGGCTCTTCCCTTCAAATGGTAGTGTTTTAGACATAAGATGGTTTAAAGCAGGAAAAATTTAGGAATTAGAGACTGATATAGTCTTCTGATTACCTTCCAGAGTGTTAATGAAGTCTTCTGTTCTAGTCACATTGATGTGGATCTTGTCATTTCTATCATTTCGTTCAGTTAATATTCACCAAATATTCATAGTTTCTACTGTGAATTCAGCACTGATCTTGGCACCAGAGATACAATGGGGAAAAAAGATTAGTTTGGTCTCTTCCTTCATGGATCTTATAGGTTAGAAGGAAGAAATAAATATTAACAAACAATCCAGGAATAAATATATCAGTGATGGAAATTTGTGGTGCCATGTGCTCAGGCATTAGATCCAGATAAATCTCGGTCCAAATCTCTCCTCTTCCTCTTCCTGATTTTATCACCTTGGGCAAGACACTGACACTTAGTGAGCATTAGTTTCTTTATCTCTAAAATGAGGTTATTAATGCCAACTATGCAGGGTTATTGCATGCATTAGAAATTATCATGAAAGCTGCCTAATAATAATTATTATAAGAAGATGACTAAGCCAACTTGTTCTGTTAGAATACAGGGTCTTCCTTCCCTGACACACTCCAGCGCTATTATTTTCCCTAACTTCTGATTCCACCAGAATCCAAGAAACAGACACTAAACTGAGAAAAGTAAAAGTAGAATTGTTTTAATTATAATGCATTGAACATATACCACATATCAAGTATTGCGTTGGGTATTTTCTAATTTTATCTCATATAGAGATTAACAGTCTTTGAAATATATATCATTTGTATCCCCAGCTTACGGTGAAGAAATTCAATCTCAGAAATGTGAATTTGCTTGCTCGGGTAACATCAGCTAAATTTGAATACAAGTCCTTCTGCAAAGCCAGCATGATTTTCCTTTGCCTAATTCCTTTGCCATTACTTCTTCAGTGTCTGAAATAGTAAGCTGGGATTCTGCATTCCTGTATTTTTCCTCTATCTCCTATTCCAAATCCTTCAATTCTAGCTATGTTAACACAACTTGAGTATACCAATATACTGATACCATTTTTGGACTCTGGAAAGCAATGGGGCCAGAAATTAATCTTCTAATTGAGTGGATGGTTTTCTGGGAAATGGTGGCAATTTGACTTAATAGATCTGCCCAAGCTAGGGGGGAGAAAAAGGAAAGATGTGAGAAAAGGCTCTTACTCTGTGAAATGCAAAGAACATCAAGAATGAATTAGCTGATGAGGTAATCTCTTTCTAATGTGGGAACACAATGATCAACAATCAATTGCATAAAAGAAAAATGCAGGCAAGTATATCCCAGTGAAAGAGAAAAGGAATAAAAATGGAAGAGGATTTTGGTGACCTTATTTGTAGTCCAGCTTTTGCTACTTATTTGGGATACAGTAAATAACCGTACCTATTTTATATACTTAATTGCAAAAAAAAAAAAATTATAGCACTAGTTTTCATCTCTATGTAATACAAAGATAATGAGAGCAAATTATATTGCATTAGAGTTAGAAAGACATCTTATAAATATTGAAGGGTGCCAGTCTTGGGATGGGTGAGATAAGTAATCTTTAAAATTTATTAGAAACTCAAAGTATTTAAGATTCTTTAATGTTTCTACGTGTGCACACACCTACAGGACAAATTGCCACACTGCACGTTCAGAATGTACAGACTTAGTACACAGATTTTATCACTGGCACTCAGTCAATGTTTATGTAACTGATAAATAAATCCATGAGAGGAAAACCATCCAAATGCACTTATTTAACTTGGGAATGGGTTGAAAACCTAAACCAGTCATAGCCCCAAGTTCTTTCTCTAGTCCTGTGAAATGAGGCACTCATCCCTAATAGGAGGTTTTTTCATTAGAGAAATTGAGCAGAATTAGCTCTGGACATGGGACACAAGGCACACTGGGTGGCAGGAATTACAAACTAGACTGAAAACAGGGAGAACAAGTTAAATTGTGCATTCTGAATGGTGAAATTTCCCAGTCTTCTTCTGGCATTCTAATCTCAGTGTGCTGGGAACTGGATATGTAAATGCAGACTATAGTTGGTTGAAGCGTATCCTAGAAAAAGTTAAAAGCATAGGCAAATAGAGTTACATAAATAATATTCTGGGGCCATCCAATGAAAAAGCTGGTTACCTACTTCCTAATTACCCTACAATGCCATCCATAAGTTAACAACTAGAGTTTCCAGTGAGGGCATTTTGTGCTTCATTCTTTTTTTTTTTTTTTTTTTACGGAGTCTTGCTCTGTTGCTCAGGCTGGAGTGGAGTGGCATGATCTTGGTTCACTACAACCTCCGACAGCTGGGTTCAAACGATTCTCCTGCCTCAGCCTCCCGAGTAGCTGGGATTACAGGCACCTGCCACCATGCTCGGATAACTTTTTTGTGTTTTTATTAGAGATGGGGTTTCACCATGTTGGCCAGGCTGGTCTCAAACTCCTGACCTCAGGTGATCCACCCTCCTTGGCCTCCCAAAGTGCTGGGATTATAGACATGACCCACCGCACCCAGCCAGAGCTTAATTGTTAAACATGAAAACATAGCTAAGAATAGCCATATTTGATGGAAGTATCAAATGCTACAGGCAGAACAAAAAACAAGTAAAGACAACAGAGAAAATATGAGAGCAGAAGGAAAAAAGTAAGAACAAAAAAAATTAAAAAACAAATCAAAACAAAATGAAACAAAATCAGTAACAAAGATATTGAATTATATCTCTATGTACCCATGCCACCTAAAAGAGAAAATAATCCTGTAAAAAAGAACAACAGAGAACAAGAAAGAGATCTTGAAAAACAAGAATATAACCACCAATAGAAGGATGGGAAGATAACGGCCAAATAGTAGACCAACACAACATGGGATTCCATTCTTGTCTGGAGAAACTCCCTCAGCATTGGAGTATAGAAGATGAGGTATCTCTTCAAAAATTTCTAGAGTATAACTAACTTTTTGTATCAAGCTATATCTACTTTCTCTTTTAAAAGTATTTACTGGTATTTAGCAACTATATCAAGGAGATAGTAATACCCTAGAGATACTAAACTATGAGAGACAACCTGAGAATTTCTAACAGAAGTTCATTCCCTGACTTTGTAATCTAGACAACTGTTACAATTCATGTTTTATTTCAGCTGAAACAGTTGATTAATTTGCTACAGTTTCCTAATTTGTTATAGTTTCTTGAACAATATCAAGAGTAGATCATCATTAAATAAATGTGTTTTATACTGATAAATACTTCATACATGCTTGCTAAATTTTCTTATACGAATCTCTCAATTCCTTACATGCAACGTAAGGAATAGAATGGTTTCATTTGAAAATATTAAGTATATATGAGTAATTATGTTTCTCTTAGGTAGATCTGTAGTACATATTTAAATGTTTTTATGTTGCATATTATTTATAGGAGTTGAGCTTCTCTCTTATAGAATTAGGAAGGAAGTATCAAGAAGAATTTCTACATGTATGCTAAGGTTTCATGTTCCCTGAAAGACTTGTCATTATCCTTCTTAATGAGGAAGTAGAAACCAGAACCCAATCCATCATTCTTATTTTCTTTACTTACTATGTTTCTAAATTTAAAAATGAGCCAGTACATGGGCAAAGACTTCACGTGTAAAACACCAAAAGCAATGGCAACAAAAGACAAACTTGACAAATGGGATCTAATTAAACTAAAGAGCTCCTGCACAGCAAAAGAAACTATCATCAGAGTGAACAGGCAACCTACAGAATGGCAGAAAATTTTGGCAACCTATCCATTTGACAAAGGGTTAATATCCAGAATCTACAAAGAACTTAAACAAATTTACAAGAAGAAAATAATCCCATCAAAAAAGTGGGCAAAGGATATAAACAGACACTTCTCAAAAGAAGACATTTATGCAGCCAATAGACACATGAAAAAGTGCTCATCATCACTGGTCATTAGAGAAATGCAAATCAAAATCACAGTGAGATACCATCACATGCCAATTAGAATGGCAACCATTAAAAAGTCAGGAAACAACAGATGCTGGTGAGGATGTGGAGAAACAGGGATGCTTTTACACTGTTGGTGGGAGTGTAAATTAGTCAATCATTGTGGAAGACAGTGTGGTGATTCCTCAAGGATCTAGAACTAGAAATACCATTTGACCCAGCAATCCCATTACTGGGTATATACCCAGAGGATTATAAATCATTCTACTATAAAGACACATACACATGTATGTTTACTGCAACACTATTCACAACAGCAAAGACTTGGAACCAACCCAAATGTCCATCAATAGTAGACTGGATAAAGAAAATGTGGCACATACACACCATGGAATACTATGCAGTCATAAAAAAGGATGAGTTCCTGTCCTTTGCAGGGACATGGATGAAGTTGGAAACCATCATTCTCAGCAAACTATCACAAGAACAGAAAACCAAACACCACATGTTCTCACTCATACGTGGGAGCTGAACGATGAGATCACATGGACATAGGGAGGGGAATATCACACACTGGGGCCTGTTTTGGGGTGGAGGGCTAGGGGAGGGATAACATTAGGAGAAATACCTAATGTAGGTGACGGGCTGATGGGTACAGTAAACCACCATGGCACGTGTATACCTATGTAACAAAACTGCATGTTCTGCACATGTACCCCAGAACTTAAAGTGTAATAATAATAATAAAAAAACTCTTAGTGAAAAAAAAGAGCCAGTATAGCTTACCTGTGACTTGAAAAAAAAAATGTTTAATCTTTGCAGTTTTAGAGCACTAATTGCATCACCTTATCCCCTCCTCCCATCCTCAAAATTTTGTACAAAAAAAATTAACAAGTAAACAAACCACAATGATAAAACATTACCTTGAGCTATGTAAGGTGTAGTTTCCTCTTTTGGAGGTATATTTGTGGGTCGGGGTGTGGGGGCAGGAGGTCTGTTTATAATGAAAGACCGACTCCCAGTTTTTTTCTTTATACTCAGATTGGCCAATATCATGTCATATTCACTGTCATCAATCTCAGCGAAAGTATATGGGTCTTCCTCCTCCTCCTCCTGCTCTTTTTCATCTTCTTTCTTATCTTTTTCTCCTTTGAGCTCATCTCCTTTTTCTTGTCTAACACCAGGATCACCCCAGTTTTGACTTCTTTCCATCTGGACTTCCACCATTGTCCCTGTTTATGAAATATTTACATTGTGTTTATTCTTCTGTTATATGCAATATTATTGGTGTCCATCTGTCATGTTTTTGAGCTTCCCAAGGTGGCTTAGTCAAATGCCATAGGAAACAATATTAGAGAAGAACTTCTGACTCCAGGAGAATAATTTATATGTTACCCCCTAAATGCAGAAAAAGTGAGCTGTGTAACTTACTAATAAATCATCCTGCAGTTTGTAATTTAAATTGTATTAAGAAAAACACTTTGCTTAATACATGGATTTTTAAAAAACATTTAAATGCTTTCCATATTATTCTGTGTAGAGAGAGAGAGATATATATGAAATATTTAATGTATAAAATATTATCTATATGTTATATATTATATATTAAATACACATTTATATATTATTTTATATATTATATATACTTTTACATATAAAGAATGATTTCATATCAGGAAATTGAGTTATAAATCTATGTCTCAAACTCCACAGCTTTGAAAATTTGTGTTTTTCAAGCATAATACTCTTAGATTTTTTTTTTCATTTGAAGTCGTTTCATGTTTCATATTGCTTGCACTGGATATTTCACCTAAAATTTAATTTCTCTGAAAATGACAGGGAGAAATAGCCAAAGGCACCATTAGTTGGTTTCATAGCAGTCGGTCTTTGACTATGACAAACTGACCTTCAAAAATGCAGCTCTTGTTTTCTACAAGCCAACAGACCTTATTCATAGATAAAGGACTCTGGCCACGCTTGGTGGCTTCTGTGCCTAATCACAATGCTTTAGGAGGCTGAGGTGAGAGGATAGCTGGAGGCCAGGAATTTGAGAGCAGTGTAGTGAGACCTAGTATCTACAAAAATAAAAGAATTAGCCAGGCGGCTAATACTCCTAGCTACTCCAGAAACTGAGGAGAGAGGATTGCTTTAGCCCAAGAGTTGGAGGCTACAGTGAGCTACAAGCATGCCATTGCACTCCAGGCTGGGCAACAGAGCGAGATCATGCCTCAAAAATAAAAACAAAAAAATAAACAAATAAAAAACATAGATGACAGACACCGAAAGTAGAGTTCATGACATAAAAGACAGCATGGATGATCAATGGTGTGAGAATGAATTCACATGAAAAGAATAAAATTATAGGTTTCAGAGTTTTTGACGGTTTTTACATTCAGTAATATCTTGACGTATTTTTATAAGAATATGTTAAAATAGTTTTGTAGCAGTTATTAATAAGACAAAGATATAATATGCTTTGATTGCTTTGATTAACAAGTAAATTAAAAAGAATTTTAATGGCTCTCTACCAGGCCAATGAGGGCTTTTTCTTTCATTTCCATTCTTTTTTGAATTTGCCCTTTATTTGGTGAGAACCTGATACTCTCCAAATTAGTTTACTTATGAAGATTTTAGTGGAAAATCTTAAAAGGGGAAAGACAAGTAGCAGGGCAGAATAAAAGAATATTATTATAGAAAGATTCAGCAATTGTCTTGGGCAGGTTTATGAGGCGAGATTAAGATAATCTCCCAACAGAGTCTTAACTCTTACAGTGTCATTTAGTTTAACTTAAGAAGTATTAATTACCAATGTGCCTAGAACTAACTTTCAATTCACCACGACTTGCCTTTTATCCTTTGAATAATACAGTTTTAAGATTTTGATTTTATGACTTCTGGTTCACTGACAGCAACACAGGTGAAACCGGATTAAGTGTGTGGGAACCACTTTTTCAGTGTTTCATTTTTAGCGGAATGTGTCAACCATCTTACGTTTATGAACCAATTTCCTGAGCTCTTAACTCTCTTTGTTTCCCCACCCACATCTCTTCCCAACTATTTCTAAAGTTGGGCTTGCGCTAGAAATAATACATTTTACTTTTTATTTTCCAAAGTATCAGATTATCCTTTTCAGTTAAGAGTGAGACCTAAGCTTTCTCAACTCAGGTGGTATATCAATAAAGAAAGATGAAAACAAATCACTTCTATAATTCCAACTTTTGAAGTAATTGGGGCAAGACCGTATAAAAAAGAGAAAAATCCTAATAGCCTAGGAGACCTGTTAATAGAAGTAACTGACACATTCTAATTATAGCACTGCTTGGAACCGAGTCAAGGAGGGATCGGAGGATTCTCGGGAAGTTAAAAAGAAACAATGGGTTCTTTATAAACTGTAAAGTGCTCTATAGTATTATATGTTATTAGTTTCTCTAATGAAGAAGTTCGTAAATCCATTGTGAGGAATTTGATGCCTATAGCACTGAGGAGATGGCCTTTTTTTTTTCCTTCAGAAACTTGATGGCAGATGGAAGCTACTCAGAAAGAACAACTCCTGAAGGTATAACTAGCTAAAGTCAAAGACATACAAAGTCTCCGGCAAAAAATAAGTGATAGCGTACAGCCTTGCATTTAAAGACGAATAAAAAAATTTTAAGAAAGAATATCGGCATTTTATTATCCACTTCTACCATCAGTGCTATGAAAAGATAAAAGTAACACTGAATATAAAATGTAAAAACAGAGTTTTTAAATTAAATAAGTGAGTTTTTGTTTTATTTTGCTTTTTATATTTGCTAGTTTTCAGGAGATATATTAGCCAAGATTACATTTCTGATCTTAGATTTCTCATTAAGACCCTGGGTAGAGTCGTTTTGGACCTGCTAACCAACAGACCATATATAGAAATTTGCATCAGGAAAAATATGATTTAATATTAGCACTTTTAAGAGAAATAATCTGACACAAGACAAGTTTGTCTTCTTGACAATTAATTTTGTTATAACAAATTATTAAGATCTGAAAAATGAGAAAAATATGCAAGAATTTTATAGTCAGTGTACTACCAACTTATGATGTTTTCTCCCCTCACCACTAAATATTAATAGATCTACTTCATGGATAAATGTTAGGGGTTCACAAGAGCTTGAAATATGGTAGGTAATAAATATCTGTTGAATGAATGAATGAATCAGAGGAATATCCATTGGGCTTCAGAGCTTTCAATTAAGTAGTACTTTCCATCTCTAAACACAGTGCATAAGCTTAATAAAGCTTATGTTGGTAAACTTGGGTTTTCATAGAAAGCCTTCAAGGACACAAATGCTCAATTCCTTTTTTTTTTTTTTTTTTGAGATGGAGTCTCGCTCTTGTTGCCCAGGCTGGGGTGCAGTGGCATGATCTTGGCTCACTGCAACCTCCGCCTCCTGGGCTCAAGCAATTCTCCTGCCTCAGCCTCCCCAGTAGCTGGGATTACAGGCGCAAGCACAGCTAACTTTTGTATTTTTAGTAGAGATGGGGTTTCACCATGTTGGCCAGGCTGGTCTCAAACTCCTGACCTCAGGTGATCCGCCTACCTCGGCCTCCCAAAGTGTTGGGATTATAGGCGTGAGCTACTGCGCCCAGCCCAAATACTACATTTCGTTGCTTAAAATTTACTTTTTGAAACAAGGCCATGTTTTTATACTTTATAGCCTTCTAGGATCCAACAACTAAATTGTAGTGAAAATGCGGTTTTGATAAGGATTTTTTTTTTAACTAAATTGTCTTCTTAAGAACATTTTGTTTGGAAAATAAATATAAATTTGGAAAGTACGTATGAAATAATGATCAAAAAGTAGATGATAATTTGTGACTGTGAGAGTGAGCCTGGAGCTGGGAGTTTGTCAGGGTGTTGAACACTCCAGGCAGATAAACCTAATGTGGAAGCTCCTCTTCATGCCCTCCGCAAGGACAGATTCCCCACACCCACTTTCCACACCCCAATTCCTGCATCTGGGAACAAATGCCAGTGACAGCTACGTTGACTCTTCTTCCACTTGGATAGTGTATAGAGTGTTTTTAAACTTTGGTGTCAGTGCAGTGTGCGACAAACCCTTTAACACTTCGTTCTCCCACAGCTACCAAGTGACTGAAGTGCCCAAGTTCATCTGAAAATTGTGGATCATCAGCATTTCACTTTTTCTTTTTTTTCTGAAGACTGAGAGCATGTTTTAAAAGCAATGCTGTATTTCCTTTTCCACAAAATGCCTGAGGTTCATTTTACATGAAGAACTATAGACTCCTTCCAAGTTTTATTTTCTTAAAGCTTTGTAATGAGACAGGGAAGACAGAAAGAGAGAAAGAGAGAAAAAGTGAGAGAAGGAAGGAAGAAAGGGAAGGAGGGAGGGTGGAAAGAGGAAGAAAGGAAGGAAGGAAAGAAGGAAGGAAGGAAGGAAAAAAGAAAGAAAAGAATGAGGTAGAGGTAGGTATCTCTTGCCTCATTTCCCAGGCCTTAGTTTTTAAAGAATAGGAGGAATGTTGCTCTTGGTTTCAAAAGCTGATCTGCTATGTATAGATTTGCCACTGCACTATTTGCTATGTAAGGCTGTCAAAGGTTTGTCTTTGTTTTGTTTTTTCTAACTTTAAACTTACCTGGTAAGGTGAAGTGAGGTCTTTCCAGTTGGAAGGCAGTAGCTATGGGTCGTGGTGGAGGGAGAGGAGGTCTGCTGCTCATGAGTGGCTCTTGTGAATTATTTTCTGGATCGGCACCAGGAATGAACACATACAAGTCATCATACTGGTCCTCAGAACTCTCACTGCCAACCTCTAGTGGGCTGTGCTTGGCCTCCATGTCTGATCCATTCTCTTTTCCTTCCCCTTCCATTTCATTTGCCTCAGCTCCAACTGCACTCTGCCTGTATGTCTTCCTGCTTTCGTGATGACATATTGGGTTCTGTGTGGCTGTTTACAATGAAGATTGCATAATTTCATTTAATCACACCATCTGGAGGCATTTCATATTTTGTAAATTTGTACAGAAATAGTAGTACTGCTAATAAAACTTTTACGACCTGATATAGTGAAAAGCTGTCAAATGTATAACTTTTAGTGAACAGTCATTTATTTCTGGGCTTTTAAAATACTTACCAAATGAACAGTCAAAGCTCCATTATGTCTTGCTATCTGTGTATATGACACACTCATGCAGATAATGATATTCTGATTCTTTAGAGTTTTTGTTTTAACAAGTTCATATATTTGATAGCATCCTTGCATTTTTATTAGAAAACAATATAACTGACCCAATAAAATAATAAATGATGGAAAAGGTAAAGAAAAGGGAAAAGACACAAACCTTTATTTGCTCGTAAATAATAAATACAAATGAATCTATGACTCTTATTTAGTTATCTAATATATGTTGATCTTTACAGATAACTATAATAATTTTATAGTTCCTTATAATAAATCATTTACAGATACTATATTAACTTTGGAACTATTACTTGGTAAAAGTTAATTTTTTTTGGTGGGGAAGGCATGTAAATCATCAACATTAGGTAAATCTTTCTGAGGATCAGTTCTTCACCTATAAATGCATTCTACCCTGAAATTTAACCAAATGATCCAAATTCCCTCTACTCTGACAACCATACCATTATTTGTTTTTATGTTATATACAGTAAGTGCTCTTTAAACACTCAAGAAGAAAACAGAAAAAAAGAAATTATAATGTAATGACTTTAAATCTTCAGAAAAAAACTTTTATTAAATTTTCTTTATAAAAATATTCTCTAAATAAAGGATTCGAAAAATTTAAAACAGCCTTTTGGAATTTCTAAACAGACTTTGGAACCTCTGTAACAGATCTTTGAATTTGTGAATTCTTGTCCTTGTCAAGGCAAGAAATTGCTGTATTAAAATGTTGCTAAGCTAAAATATAGCTTAAAATCCCAAACAGCAGAATGTAGAGAAGAAAGACTGCTTTAAAATGAAGAATTACACTGTAGAAATTTTTCTCCCATGGAGAAAAATTAGTCATGTAGAAAAATCATGCCCATGATGGTAGACCATATTACTCTATGGAATTTTCTTTTTTGTTTTTCTATTCTTTCATGTGAGAAAGAAGAAAGATACAGTTTCCAATATTAGAACTAAACCAAGATTCTTTAATTACCAGCCTGGGCAGAGTGGATAGTTATTTGTTTTTGTATGATCTATCTGCACAGATCTCATTCATCTTTTTATCCTTAACACAAAACACTAAGCCTGAAATAAAGTAGTCTCTAGAAATGCTGATGGAGTAGATGATGGAATGGATGGAAAATAATTATTGCTCAGGCTAGCAACACACTTCTGTTTATATATTCAGTGTTTCATAATACTGAATAAGCAACAGAATCTGTATGGTACTTGTCATCAAATATGCCGAAACTTGAGTTTCAGCCCTGGAAAGTCAGATTTAATGAGTTAGTGTGTTTCAGCATGCTTTGTCGTAATGGTAATACCAATGGGAATCCGTTGGGCTAGGGTCCTGTGCTTCTCCCTCTCACTCATGAAAGAGACTGACTTGAGCCCAGTCACACACAGTTTCATATACAAGAGAGTTTGCAGTTTCAAACTGCAAAAGTGAAATATTTCTTTATAGATAATTGAAATAGTATTTTATTATTACAGTCAATTCTTCTGAAAATTAAATGTCATGATAAACATATGGTCATTTTCAATGATGGCCTGATTATAAATCACTTTTATTATAATTTAAATGACAAGATATGTAACTTCAAAGCTTGGTGCATTAATCCATTAATTTAATATTTAGCATTTTTTGTGTCCTGCAATAATTTGAAGAGTTCACTAATTTTGCCAAAGTATGCTAGTGAAGGCATTTAATTGTATTTAACTTTATTTGATTTGCAGTTCCCCATCATTTGAAAAACTTTTGGTCAATAATGTTTCATTGGGTATAGACTATGTTCTGTTACAGGTACTGGGGATACAATAAAAACAGTGAATAAGAAGCCCTAATCCCCTTGAGCATGTGTTTTAGAAAGAGAATGCAGGCAATAAACAACAACCAGATAAATAATATATTATGTTAATGTTGATAAATGCAATGAAGAAAAGGAGCAGGTAAAGTGAAATGAAGAGGAGGGTGTCATAATACGAAGAAAGAAGTGATGGAGCAAGCCTTGGGCATATAAGGAGAAAGTGTACAGAAGGAATAGAAAGTGCAAATGCCCTGAGGCAGGAGCATTATTGGTGTGTGAACAAGCAAGAGAATGGTGAGAGATGGGAACAGAAAGATTAGGGCCTTGCAGGGGATGAGAAAGATTATGAGTATAATAGGGAGGTATTGGAGGATTTGGTGCAGAAAAGTGTTTAGTCCTTCATGAAAGGTGTTTAGTCTTTTCATGAAGCATAGAATATCAGAGACAGCAAATGTGGAAGTTGCATTGAACGCTTTCTATACATTTTTTAGCAGCATTCCTTCTATCTCTACCCAATAAATATCAGTAGTAATCCTCCCTCTTGAGTCATAACAATAGAAACATTTCCATTCATTGCCAAACTTGCAATATAGGAAGTGACATTGGCCCTCCATTTCTCCACTGTGTTATTGCAGTAAACAAGGGGAGAACTGATGATGGTGTGGACTAGGATAATGAAAGGGGAGAGAAATGGCTGAATGCTGGGAATATTTTGAAGGTAGAGTCAACAGTATTGTATGACTAATTCCGTATGGGATAGGAGAGGAAGTAAAAATGCCAAGGATGACTTTCAAGGATTTTTTGACTGACTTGAACAAAGGAGGGGAGGAGTTTTCACTTACTGAGATGGGGAAGTCAGCAGGTGGAGAGGTTTGGCAATGGCAGGAATCAGAATTTTCAAAAATGTTGGGTGTGGGATTCCTATCAAACATGCTGGTGAAGCTGTTGAGCTGTATGCCAATAAAACCTGGCATAATGGGTAGAGTTTACATACATATATAAACAAGAATCTATACATGTGTATATATATATATGTGTATATAACTGTATATATATACACACATATATGTATATAACTCTATATACACATACATGTAAGTGTGTATATACACGTATATGTTTATATACATGTAAGAACATCATGAATTATTCTTCAGACTTTAGAATGTAGAATCACAGATATAGAGCCAGGGAGGACCTTAG
This sequence comes from Colobus angolensis palliatus, assembly GCF_000951035.1. Lineage (NCBI taxonomy): Eukaryota > Metazoa > Chordata > Mammalia > Primates > Cercopithecidae > Colobus > Colobus angolensis. The sequence goes on along the minus strand of NW_012115344.1, from coordinate 2,836,664 downwards.
AGAGTATTCTAGTTCAATGTTCTCATTTCATAACTGAGAAAACTAAGACCTGCAAAGAACGTGGTTTTGTGTTTTTAAAAATCTTTAAAAATGTAGTTGCCAAATAGTCCAAATAGTCATAACAGAGTTATTTGTGTATTCCCTCTGAGTAGGAAAAATCAGTATTTGATTACTAAAACTTGAACGTATTAAAAGTATTTAAATTAGCAATATGATGTAGTAGTGTCTCTATTACAAATTAAAAGCCAGTTAATTAAATACCATGCCACATTCCCTTCAGTATTGCTTTTTCAGCTACATCTTCCAGAAGTCATATATATGTGGCATATATATGAATATGACATACATATATAAAACATAGAAAAACTTACAAGGAATATATGTGGAAAATGAGGCAATATCCTCTTCATAATCATTTTCTTGCTCATTATTTGTATCAATTTCTTGCATCTGAAAAAATAAATGTAATTTTCAATAATATGTATTAATCTTAATAAATATGCACTGGATGCCTCTGCAAATAAGAAATAGTTTTTGTTGGGTTCCAAGATGGCTGAATAGGAACACCTCCAGTCTATAGCTCCCAGCGTGAGCAATGCAGAAGATGGCTGACTTCTGCATTTCCAACTGAGGTACCGGGTTCATCTCACTGGTCTGTGTCAGACAGTGGGTACAGGACAGTGGGTGGAGCCCACCAAGACAGAACCAAAGCAGGGCAAGGCATCATCTCACCTGGGAAGCACAAGTGGTCAGGGAATTCCCTTTCCTAGCCAAGGGAAGCCATGACAGACAGCACCTGGAAAATTGGGTCACTCCCACCCTAATACCGCGCTTTTCCAAGAGTCTTAGCAAATGGCACACCAGGAGACTATATCCTGCACCTGGCCTGGAGGGTCCCACAGCCACAGAGCCTCACTCATTGCTAGCACAGCAGTCTGAGATTGAACTGCAGGGCGGCAGCCAGGCTGGAGGAGGGGCGCCCGCCATTGCTGAGGCTTGAGTAGGTAAACAAAGCAGGCGGAAGGTTCAAACTGGGTAGAGCCCACTGCAGCTCAAGGAGGCCTGCCTGCCTTTGTGGACTCCACCTCTGGGGGCAAGGCATAGCTGAACAAAAGGAAGCAGAAACCTCTGCAGATTTAAATGTCCCTGTCTGACGTCTTTGAAGAGAGTAGTGGTTCTCCCATCATGGAGTCTGAGATCTGAGAACGGACAGACTGCTTCCTCAAGTGGGTCCCTGACCCCTGAGTAGCCTAACTGGGAGGCACACCCCAGTAGGGGCAGACTGACACCTCACACAGCTGGGTACCCCTCTGAGACGAAGCTTCCAGAGGAACAATCAGGCAGCAACATTTCCTGTTCAACAATATTTGCTGTTCTGCAGCCTCTGCTGCTGATACCCTGGCAAACAGGGTCTGGAGTGGACCTCCAGCAAACTCCAAAAGACCTGCAGCTGAGGGTCCTGACTGTTAGAAGGAAAACTAACAAAGAGAAAGGACATCCACATCAAAACCCCATCTGTATGTCACCATCATCAAAGACCAAAGGTAGATAAAACCACAAAGACGGGAAGAAACAAGAGCAGAAAAGCTGAAAATTCTAAAAATTAGAGTGCCTCTTCTCCTCCAAAGGAACGCAGCTGCTCGCCAGCAACAGAACAAAGCTAGATGGAGAGTGATTTTGACAAGTTGAGAGAAGAAGGCTTCAGACGATCAAACTTCTCTGAGCTAAAGGAGGAAGTGTGAACCCCTCACAAATAAGCTAAAAACCTTGAAAAAAGATTAGATGAATGGATACCTAGAATAACCAGTGTAGAGAAGTACTTAAATGATCTGATGGAGTTGAAAACCATAGCATGAGAACTACGTGACACATGCACAAGGTTCAGTAAACAATTCAATCAACTGGAAGAAAGGGTACCAGTGATTAAAGATCAAATGAATGAAATGAAGCAAGAAGAGAAGTTTAGAGAAAAAAGAGTAAAAAGAAATGAACAAAGCCTCCAAGAAATATGGGACTATGTGAAAAGACCATATCTACATCTGACTGGTGTACCTGAAAGTGACATGGAGAATGGAACCAAGTTGGGAAATACTCTGCAGGATATTCTCTAGGAGAACTTACTCAACCTAGCAAGGCAGGTCAACATTCAAATTCAGGAAGTACAGAGAACGCCACAAGATACTTCTTGAGAAGAGTAACCACAAGACAAACAACTGTCAGATTCACCAAGGTTGAAATGAAGGAAAAAATGTAAAGGGCAGTCAGAGAGAAAGGTCGGGTTACCCACAAAGGGAAGCCCATCCGACCAACAGTGGATCTCTCAGCAGAAACTCTACATGCCAGAAGAGAGTGGGGGCCAATATTCAACATTCTTAAAGAAAAGAATTTTCAACCAAGAATTTCATTTCCAGACAAACTAAGTTTCATAAGTGAAGGAGAAATAAAATCGTTTACAGACAAGCAAATGCTGAGAGATTTTATCACCACCAGGCCTGCCCTACAAGAGCTCCTGAAGGAAGTCCTAAACATGGAAAGGAACAACCAGTACCAGCCACTGCAAAAACATGCCAAAATTTAAAGACCATAGATGCTAGGAAGAAACTGCACCAATTAATGAGGAAACAGCCAACTAACATCATAATGACAGGATCAAATTCACACATAACAATATTAACCTTAAATGTAAATGGACTAAATAGTCCAATTAAAAGACAAAGACTGGCAAACTGGATAAAGAGTCAAGACCCATCAGTCTGCTGTATTCAGGAGACCCATCTCAAGTGCAGAGACACACATGGGCTCAAAATAAAGGGATGGAGGAAGATCTACCAAGCAAATGGAAAACAAAAAAAGGCAGGGGCTGCAATCATAGTCTCGGATAAAACAGACTTTAAACCAACAAAGATCAAAAGAGACAAAGAAGGCCATTACATAATGGTAAAGGGATCAATTCAACAAGAAGAGC
>NW_012115344.1:2831347-2831954 GCF_000951035.1 Colobus angolensis palliatus | reverse complement strand
ATTCAGTTAGGAAAAGAGGAAGTCAAATTGTCTGTTTGCAGATGACATCATTGTATATTTAGAAAACCCCATTGTCTCAGCCCAAAATCTCCTTAAGCTGATAAGCAACTTCAGCAACATCTCAGGATACAAAATCAATGTGCAAAAATCACCAGCATTCTTATACACCAGTAACAGACAAACAGAGAGCCAAATCATGAGTGAACTCCCTTGACAATTGCTTCAAAGAGAATAAAATACCTAGGAATCCAACTTACAAGGGATGTGAAGGATCTCTTCAAGGAGAACTACAAACCATTGCTCAGTGAAATAAAAGAGGGCACAAGCAAAGCCAAAAGACCAAAGCTGGAGGCATCACGCTACCTGACTTCAAACTATACTACAAGGCTACAGGAACCAAAACAGCATGGCACTGGTACCAAAACAGAGATTTGGACCAATGGAACAGAACAGAGCCCTCAGAAATAATATCACACATCTACAGTCATCTGATCTTTGACAAACCTGACAAAAACAAGAAATGGGGAGATGATTCTCTGTTTAATAAATGGTGCTGGGAAAATTGGCTAGCCATAAGTAGAAAGCTGAAACTGGATCCTTTCCTTAC
>NW_012115344.1:2757230-2830417 GCF_000951035.1 Colobus angolensis palliatus | reverse complement strand
CAATAGCAAAGACTTGGAATCAACCCAAACGTCCATCAGTGACAGACTGGATTAAGAAAATGTGGCACATATACACCATGGAATACTATGCAGCCATATAAAAGGATGAGTTTGTGTTTCTTAAGAAGTGGAATTGTTTCTTAAGAAGTGGAAAGTAGCATGTTCCTGCCTGTATTTTAGAATAATAATTCTAGTAACAGTGGGTAATAAGGAGAAGGGCTATACTGATAGTCAAAGCAAAGGGTAATGAGGATTAGTGGAAGAAAATATTTACTGGAGAACGCAAATATAAGAAATATCCAGGAGAGAGTATGGACACGATTTTTCACAGCTTTGATGCCAAAGGCTGGAGGAAAGGGATCAAACATGGCATGTAAGTTTCTGCTCAGTTCACTGTCTGGTAACCAGTACTAATGTTTACAAACGTCTTTTCCAGGACACTCCTCCAAAGAACTTTTGTTATTTAGAGATAAAGACACTGATTAAAATCACATTTTCTATGTAATTTGAGATGAGAATTTTGAGATCAATTTAATCTACATCTTAAGTCTTCTTTGCATTGCTTTCTGGAATATTTGAAATTAAATTTGGAGTGGGAATGTTAATGTTACTATAAAATGGTGACTTTCAATTTCTTTATGAAGTTATGGTATTTACCAATTTGGAAGGCAGAAGGTAGTTAGTTGTATGGTGATTAAGTAAACTATTAATGTGATCAGTAAGAATTAAATTGCAGAATAACGAAGTACAAAGTCAAAATTAAGTCAAAAAGATACCAAGAAATTGCATAGATAGAAGCTACTGAATTTCAATCTATAAATTGTATTTATTCAAATATGACTATATTCCTTTACAAAATTAAAAAAAAATAAAATAAGCCTACCATGGAATTAAACTAATTAATTGGGTATTAGACACTCCTAAACAATACACTAAAATCAAACAAAAGCCACATAGTTATGTCTACCATTTAGAAATGAAGTTGGATGGTGAGAAGATAGGAAAAAGAAGGGATTTAGTAAAAAAGAAAACAAGAAATGTAGAAAAATGTCAGAGATAGTCAGAAAGATAATATAATTACATAAGTCAAAGGTCAAAGCTAAAAGACAGACTCATCCTGAATTTGCCTTCCTTGATTCAGAACAGTATTCAGAACTCAGATAAAACACCTGGAATAAGATATTAAGAATGAATTTCTGGTGCAGATAGCTTTACCAAAACATGCAAAAACTGAGCCCTGGGAAATTCTTAGTATATACTTCAGACATGCCATCTAACATTTTTAGGCATGAGAATACCAATGCTGCTAAATTAGTCAAAAATACCTTGTAAATGTTTTCTGTGTGTATAATACTATAATACTAGGCAAGTTTCCAGGGGTATATAAGAGATGTGAAATACTCCCAGGATGCTAAATATTTAGCTGGGAAAATCAAAGTGACAACCACGAAGTAATTATAGTCCTTTAATTTTGACTAAATTTGACTAGTTTTACTAAAGAGTGCAATAGAGAGTAAAGTTGCAATAATTCTACTTGGAATAATTAGGCCTGAGTTTAGAAGGATGAGTAGAATCTAAGAGATAAATTCTGAATCTGGTTTCAGTAGCTAATGCATGTTTATTTTTCTAATGGATGAATAGACAGTACATGAGTTGGTGGAGGAGGGAACGATGTGCGTTTTCTTGGTAAGGAGAATGGAGCAAGCAAAAGCAAAGTTGAGCAGGCCATATGCAAAAGGCAAAGAACAAAGTTACCCAATCAAAGAAGCAGGTAGATTTTGGGAAAAGACGTACATTTTGACAGGAAGAGTGAAGTCAACATTTTTTACTATACCCTAGTTGTGGAGTATTAGATGTATCTCAATTATGATGATGATGATAATCATAACTGATACTGCTATTAAATATCCCATTTAAACATCTTTAGGTTATACAGGTTAAGAGTTTGAGATTAGGGATATTGTCAGACAGATTTGGATTCAAATCTTACTCTTTGCCTTATTAATTACATGAACTTAAGGACATCCTTCTCTCTTGGCCTCTCTGGATGTGAAAATGACCATAAATATGCCTTACCTCACAGAGTTTTTGTGAAAATTAAACAGGACATACCAAGAGCTTAGCACAGAGCTTGGTACATAGAAAGCACTAGAAAATTATCTCTATTATCTGCCTTAAAATTCTCATTTTGCTAAAAAGTAATTTTTATGTTGCCCTTTTCTTAATATTACCAAATTGTGTTTATGTAAAATTTTATATTCAATTATAATGTTGAGTTAAGATCAGATGTGTTCAAATTGGAATATAAAGATTAAAAATGAAGACCTCCAAATCTTCAAAAGATTAAAAATGAAGATCTCCTCCTTTTCATAGCTTACTATGATTTTTAAAAAAATCTCTATTTTCAGGTGTGAGAAATCACATGACAGATGTGATGATGGGTCAATAGTGGACCATTTGAACTAGCAGAAATTAAGCAGGGCAGTAAATGGAAATTTTCCTGGGGCCACCATTCCTATAGACTATGACATGAAAGGTACTCTAAGAGCTGAACGCCAGCAGGGTTGGGGACAGAAGACTCTCATATGATTCTACAAGGGGTTAAATTCCCAGATAGCTTATATTTGATTTTATAATGTTGATATTATAACAAGAACTTCTTTAGGCTAACATTAAGACTAGTTTGCCTTCTCTCAGCATAAAATGATGTAAGAGACGACCAGTGCTGACTCAGAAGGGTGTTTCATTCTAGGAGCACCAAGCATAGGGAAAAAGAAATTGGGTATGGATGAGTTACAGAGTATACAAGAGAATAGCGAATAATTGATTAAGGAACTTGGCTCAATACACGAATCTACAATTGCTGCATTCAGAACCTAACTCAGGTTTTCTATTCCTATAACAACAGGGTATATCAGACAGTAGCAAAAAACTTTGCTTCTGAGCATTCTAAAATCTTGAAATCAGTTTTAGTTTCAAAACCATATGTTAATAAAAGTCTGTAGAGGAAATACAAAGTAACACTATGTCCACAGTACAAATCATCTTGCTACTTTGAATATCTCAATATAATTGTTCAAAAAGTTGCTTTAATTTGGGAAAAAAAAAACCACATAGAAACTAAATAATGAATGAATTTATGTGTTTCCAAGCTGGCAGATTGAAGTTAGTGAAGAGGAACCCAGGTTTACATTTATGTTGACTATTACTAAGAGGCAACTTTTCTTGGTTCTTTCTTCCAAGTCTTTGATAATTTGAGTACGGGTCAAAGAAAATCAAATCGTAAAACAAACAAACAAAAACAAGCTGAGTAATAAAAGATTAGAATTGTCATCATCACAAGTTGTTGGACATTGCATTTATCTAAACACAGAGGAGCAAGTGACTTCTGAAATCCAAGCTAGCAGCAAACATATAACACTACTTGAACACCTAGCAATTTCCCACACAGATTATACTCTTTAGTTGTTAGGTAAGTGTTATTTGACAAATGAAACCAAAGACCTTTTAAGTTTCTATTATTACTATCAGAAAATAAGTGTTATTTGACAAATTAAATGGAGTCTTAAAGTTTATATTGTTGCAAATCTATTTCCAGTAGGTGTTCCTATGCCTGGAATAATCCCTCCCTTCCAAGTACAGAATTAAGAGAGTTGATTTTTTATTGACCAAAGTGTTTAAAACATAAAAGACCTAAAAATGGAAAATCGTGAATTGTAAATTCAATGAAAACATGGTGAGAAACTAAATACAATTTTTAGCCTGAAGCCTTCAACTTGAGGGCCGGTAATATCCAGTGGAGATTGTTCCTGTGGAGTAAGTCAAGATAGATGAAAGTACGCAAATGTACCTTCACAAGGGTATTCAATATTATATTTGATACAATGCAACATACCATAGTACCCTAAATATTTCTTTTCCCTTTAAAATTTTACACTTAAATTATGAGATTTAACTTGTAAGAATGCATGTATCATTGAGCAGTGTCTCATTTTTTAAAAAATAAAGAAAACTAGAAGACACACATACATATCCTTAATGAATAATTTTCCTTATTAAAAGCCATCATATTCATCTCTTCTCAGTTTGCCAGATTCCATTCATATCAGTTATCAGAAGGTCTTTATGTTTCACTGAACTTTGATGAGTTTATCAGCAGGAAGTACACAATTAGTTCTTACCTAAATACAGACCTATTAAAAAATTATTTCTAGACAAGAAACACATTTCATGAACCCAAACCAGCAAAAATCTGTAGTAGAATAAATGTGATAAGTTGATAAAAAATGAAGCTCTTAAAATATAAATTTCTAGTGTATTTAAGGTGAAATAAAATGGAAAACTTTTCTGGTAGAAGAAACAATGTTGTTATTAAAGAAACATATTTCCCCCCACACCTGCACATAAAATCAAATAGAAGGAAATCAATAAAATTAATAAGCTCACATTGGAAGGTAAACTTCCTTTTCTTCATCCCAGAAATCCAAAAGTTTTTAATCTGTAATATGAAATTTTATTTTGTGAGGCCCTACCCAAGGCATGAGGGGCATTGCTGTTCATATTCTATCAATACTGCACAATGAGCCTCATCTGACTTCATTCTTTTCCTGAGAATTGCATACCACTATTGGGGGAACCAGCCCCCAATATTTCAACATAGGTTCTTTTCTATTTTCCCTGAGTGTCGGCTGGTCTGAGAAAAAAAGAGAAAGAGTAAAAAAGAGAGAAATTTTACAGCTGGGTCTCTGGGGGTGACATCACCTAGTGGTAGGTTCTGTGATGCCCCTGAGCCACAAAGCCAGCACGTTTTTATTAGGGATTTCAAAAGGGGAGGAGTGTACAAATAGGGAGTGGGTCACAGAGATCACATGCTTCAAATGGCAATAAAAGATCACAAGGGCAGAAGGGCAGAGTAAGGTCACAAGGCCAGGGCGAAATTAGAATTACTAATGAGCTTCCATGTCCCACTGTGCATACATTGTCATTGATAAACATCTTAACAGGAAACAGAGTTCAAGAGCAGAGAACTGGTCTGACTACAATTTGCCAGGCTGGAATTTCCTAATCCTAGCAAGCCTGAGGGCGCTGCAGGAGACCAGGGTGTATTTCACCCCTTATCTTCAACCGCATAAGGCAGACACCCCCAGAGCGGCTGTCCATAGTCTCCCCTTGGGAATGCATTCCCTTCCCAGGGTAATTCCTTACTGGGAAAATAATTCAGCCATATTTCTCTTACTCTTTTTCTGCAATAAGAAAAATATGGCTCTGTTCTGTCTGGCTCTGTAGACAGTCAGACCTTATGGTTACCTTCCTTGTTCCCTGAACCTCGCTGTTACTCTGTTCTTTTTCAGGGTGCCCAGATTTCATCTTGTTCAAACACACATGTTTTACAAACAATTTGTGCAGTTAACGCAATCATCACAGGGTCCTGAGCCGACATACATCCTCAGCTTACAAAGATGATGGGATTAAGAGATTAAAATAAAGACAGGCATAGGAAACTATAAGAGTATTGATTGGGGAAGTGATAAATGTCCATGAAATCTTCACAGTTTATGTTCAGAGACTGCAGTAAAGACAGGCATAAGAAATCACAAAAGTATTAATTTGGGGAACTAATAAATGTCCATGAAATTTTCACAGTTTATATTTTGCCATGGCTTCAGCTGGTCCCCGTTTGGGGTCCCTGACTTCCCACAATATACCTCCTTATTGTGAAGTGATAGCTTAGCATTTAAAACTTCAAGTGATTTACTAGGTAGATTTCAGTCACTTGTGAAAATAATTTCTAATCTTCATAGCCATTACCTAAAAGAAATCAGGACTAGTCAAATCAAAATCAGGGAGTGTCTAATAGTTATTTTAATTTAGAAGCAACTCCTGTGAATGCCTTAAGCAAAGTTTGAATAAATCTGTTTACTACAGTATACCTTCAGCTTTAGCATTACATATCTTTGGGGGGATTTTCCTTGTTCCAAATGTAGAAAGCTATTCATTTCCAGAAGTTAGGGTGGATGCATTGGATGGAAGGATGATTTCATAGTAAGATATGTGTAAGTTTAAAACAATTTCTTTAAATTAAAAACAAAACTCCTAAGAGAGGATTTCATGCTGTTTATTTTGTTTGAAAGTGCTTCTGAAACTGTTTAAGGTAAAATTGCACATATAAACATAATATTGAAACTCTGGGTTCTCTAGTTTCCTATCATGCCCTATTAACATTTTGTTTAGATATTTGAACAATTTTACATTGTTACAAATCATGTAATTAAAACAGTAAAGCAAAGATTCAGTTACTTTATCTGGAATTTGCATTTATTAACTAAGTGAATGAATAACGTGAATTAAGTGATAAACTAAGTGAATGAATAAAAAAGTAATTATTATGTCCCGTATTTGTAGACATATTCATTTTATAATGATTTGTTGTACACTAAAAAGTTGCTAGGCATGGTGGCTCATGCCTGTAATCCCAGCACTTTGGGAGGCCGAGGTGGGTGGATCACCTGAGGTCAGGAGTTAAAGACCAGACTGGCCAATGTGGTGAAACCCCGTCTCTACTAAAAACACAAAAATTAGCCAGGCATGATGGCAGGCACCTTTAATCTCAGCTACTGGGGCAGCTGAGGCAGGAGAATTGCTGGAACCCAGGAAGCGGAAGTTGCAGTGAGCCCAGATGGCGCCATTGCACTTCAGCCTGGCTGACAAAAGCAAAACTCCATCTCAAAAAAAAAAAAAAAAAAAAAAAAAGAAATTCATCAAACTAAAGCAATGTCAACTCTGTTCAGGCAAAGCTCAATCTCTTGAGAATTGAAGGAATGGAAAAAGAACAATTGTTTTGTTTGTTTGTTTGTTTCAGAGACAGAGTCTTGCTCTGTTGCCCAGGCTGGAGCGATCTAGGCTCACTGCAAGCTTCATCTCCCGGGTTCACACCATTCTTCTGCCTCAGCCTCCTGAGTAGCTGGGACTACAGGCACCCACCACCATGCCTGGCTAATTTTTTGTATTTTTAGTAGAGATGGGGTTTCACTGTGTTAGCCAGGATGGTCTAGATCTCCTGACTTCGTGATCCGCCTGCCTGGCCTCCCAAAGTGCTGGGATTACAGGCGTGAGCCACCGTGCCCAGTCAAGGACTTCAATTTTTAATTTACTTATTCAAAAACATTTGTTCAGAATCTACTAAATATCAGAGAGTAGGTTAGGCAAATGAGAATATAAGGATAAGTTAATTTTCTCTTAGAAAACACAGACATGCACATCCATATGTATAATTCATATGATATACATAATAATATTATAAAAACAATAACTCACATAACATTTACTGTATACCAGTCACTGGTCTAAGTTCTGTATTTATATTAACATTTAATTTTAAAACAATTTTATGAGGTAGGTTTACTATTTTTAATACTCATTTAATGAATGAAAAAAAAGGCACAATGGGGTTAAATCACTTTTCCAAGGTTACACAACTAGTATCTTTTAGTAGAGTTGCCAAACAATAAGGAAAATAAGTAAGCAAGCATTTACAAGGAGGAATGTGGCAAGTCATCTAACAGTTACTGTAAATCAAGAATCATGTTCATAAGCGAGACAGCTGACAACAGTTTGCAAGAATGTGCAAGCCTCAGGGTGGCAGCATTTGAGATATCTTTGAAAGACAATAAAATATTCAAAAGTATAAGTAGAGGCAGAGGCAGGGTATCTGGGCAGTCAAAGCAACATAATTAAAATAATCAAGGTGTGGATATGGGAGAGTATAGGCCATGCTCAGTTGGGAAACAAGTCGACCAGATTGACTAGAGGATAGGGGAAACAGATACCTGCCAATGGGGCACGGCGAAACCCCAGTTGTATAGTTCTTTCCTCACCACTTTCCAACACTCAAGTCAGGCAGCAGGAGCCAGGCTGTCTGTCAAAGCTGCCCATGCAGCACACATGGGGATAAGTACGGTATTGACTGTTGTCTGAGTTATGAAAAAAACAGAAGGCCTACTCTCAATCCCCAAAGAAGAGATGGGCAACAGCAATACTGGCATTTGAAAGCACAAGTAAGACATTATAAAACCATATCATATGGATGCCAATAGAGGAGTGCTGATGGAGGTACTGGGGCCAGGGCCAGAGAAAACAGGTGAACTTTAGGAAACATGACTTCAGGCATCCCTGTTCATTTTTCTCCGCTGAACCTGCATGCAGAGGAGCTAAGTGTTTTTTGAGAGACAGGAGACAGCTATATTTTGACATCTGGCTTGGATACAAATGTGGTAAAAGTATCTTAGAAATGTTTCTTTTGTTCTGAGAAATAAAAAATGGGGTGAATGGAGACATGTTATAATCAGAGAATGTTGCTTTAGGCCCAGTCTTTCAAAAAAAAATGTTGTAAGCTGAAAGTGTTACAAGTAAGTAAATATAAGTTTCACAGTAATATAGTTTGATAACTTAATGGGCTATTTCTCCTTGGTAGGGTAGAACTAAAATGTGTCTGGCTATTCCTTCTAAATCTACCTGAAGCAATATTACCTTTTACTATACTCATATCACAAATGGGATGACAGAGAAATGATTTGTTCATGGTCACTAGATGAACTGAGTTTCCTGTAATTACAATTTTATTTACAACTCCTTTCTAAGATATATGTGATACGCAGCTAGCAACAGTACTCTCTGTTTTGCTTTTAAATAAGGAGAAATGCAGATTCATGATGTAAGACCTTGTTACAGTTCTGTTTATTTATAAAACAATTCATGTTTTTCAAAAGAGTTTCACCTATATCGTGATCCTCATATGAATCCAGCAAGGCAGGCACCAAGGGTCCTACAGGTGAAGACATTAAGATGAAGAGATGTTGGCTTGTCTATAGTTTACAGTATGTAAAGCAGAGATTCAAATCTAGGATAATTTAGGGCATTGGGATTCGTATGTCTCTAATCTAAGTCCACGTCTCTTTGTACGACAACATGGTGCTATCTTTCTCTGTCAAAACCATCTGCATTGTGGGCAGATGACACATAAGAGACATAAAAGATAATAGATATTGGGAAATGAAACTTCTTACTCAATGAAGAAATCATATTTGACTACAGTTTAAAGTTCTTCTACTCTATAAATGAAAATGAAAGTTTAAAAATTTATGTTGGTGGTAAAAGTGTATTTGAAATTCATACCCTCTAGCTTTGACTAATAGTGTTATATTCTACAGAGTTTGAATAAGTGAGAAAATTATGGAACTAATTCAACAAAATTTAGTAATCATTTAAAATCATGTGATACAGTTCAGGATGAAGAATGACCACTATGACTTCAAGGACATTAAAATACGATTCTGAATATTCCTGATCAATAGAAATATAGAAAAGTCTTTATATCACTGTCTTTATTTACAGCAGTTGCATTTTCTAGAACATGTTACCCTTTTCAGAGGAGAAACATTTTTCATCGGGTAGATTTTAGCTATTTTCTTATAGATGTACTAAAAAGGCAAAAGTAAAATTCCACACATTATTTTTACATTTGTCTAAGTTTTGTGACAGAAAAGTTAAAACTCATTTTAATTTGTGGCTTCAGATTACCTTGTTTCCCTGGCCCCCCATTACCACAGCAAATTTTATATCCTTGTTTTCTTTCTTATTTTCTGAATTTTTAGCCAACATTTCAAAAATAGCCAAAGAACTTAGACTTTCAGCACTGATTTGTCTCTTGAACATAATACCCAATTGCTGTTTGACAAACTTTTGTAATCAGTATAACTCTTCTAGCACAAAGCCTACTCATGTTCATTTGCTAAAACAGAGTTGTCGATCTGTGCTTATTTTATCTAATTCTTTTTACCTCATCAAAAAAAAAAAAAAAAAGCTGCCCAGGTATGCATTTTCATTTTTTTTTAGATACCTAACACATTGTGATCCAGATGTCAGGAATTCTATTTTAGGGACTCTCTCTCTCTCTCTCTCTCTCTCTCTATATATATATATATATACCATTAAGATAGTATTATTTTTCAGACTTGCCCACTAGCTAAATGTTTCCTTTCTTTTTCTTTTACTTTTAAAAAGAAATAAATATAGGCCACAGAAAGATGTTCTTTTGCATAACAAGTTGACAAATCTTCATTGCCATCCACACTGTAGATTAATGAGACACATGTGGCATGATTCAGGTGACTCCTATGTTATGCTTTTGTGAATCAGAACTGCACTAGCTAAACAAGTGTGGGCCAGTTTACTAAAGATAAAATTACAGTAAGGGCCATCAAATTAAATAGATCATATCTTATGAAAGATTGTCTGTCATGAAGGTGAGAAAAAAATGGAATTAAAAATTATGGAATCCTACCCAGAACTATCTAATTGTGAATGCGTAAAGAAAACTATTTCACATTTCACATCCATGCCTTCTGTCTTAAAACCCATATAAGCAAACACGTAAGATTTCCAATCACTTAAGTTTCCTGTTCATACCTTATGCCATCCTGGAAAGAATAATCTAGATTGTGGTGTTTTAGGAGGCTGATACCAAAGACAATTTTAAGATGAGGAACAGCATCAGACAGTGTAGTGGTTCTTTGCCCTGAATGCACATTAAATTTGTGTGGGGAGATTTTATGAACTACCTATTCCCAAGCCTCACTGAAAACCAATTAAGTTAGAATCTCTAGAGGTGAGACCCATGCAATGGCATTTATTAATAGTCTGCTGGGAATTCTATTGTGCATCCATGAGGGAGAAACATGAGAACAGAGATTAAAAATAAAGACTTAAAGTTAGATATCCTAAATTCAAAGTGGCTCCTGATGATTGATGATGAACAAGTTATATAATCTTTCTCAGAACTAGTTTTCATCTGTTTCTTTGGTTGTTTTAAGGATTAGACGAACTAGTTCTTGGCATAGATTAGACATAATTAATATTATACAATGAGGGAAAAGCCATTTCGTGTGCAGGTAAAGTGTAGTAGTGTATGCCAATATCTGAAACTGCATTGTAGTTCTTGTGCCCAATACCTGATGGCATTCCAGATTTCCATTATTATATTCTTGATTAAAACTTAAATTTTTTCTTCATAGGCAATGTTGTGCTTTTTTGAAGAAATACAAGTGTGGTTGAGAGAATGAATTCTGGAGCCAATAGCCAAGTTTAATTCCTGGCAGTGCCGTTGGTTAATTCTGTGATATTGGGCAAACACATTTTCTGTCCCTCAGTTTGCTTATCTGTAAATTGGGGTATTAACAGTACCTGCCTCAAAAGAATGTTTTGATGAGTGAATGCATTAATATATGTAAAGTACTTAATATGTTCCTTGCTCATTGTAAATGCTCAATAAATATTTTCTATCATAATGCAAATAATAATAATGGTGTTAGTGAACTCATTTACTGACGTTTCAACAAAGGTGTCTATTTTCCACGAATGAAAAAAATTTAACAATGTGCTAACCAGTTCTTTCCATCCTTCTTAGCTGTTCTCCCTCACCATGCCCACTAGAACCAACTGCGAAGTATAAATTTTTCAAGGGCAAGGTTTACATCTCTCTTATCTGCTACTTCACAAAACTTTTGGAATTAATGATTCATATCCATAACCACTTCTTAAAAATGGATTGAAAAATCATATCCTATTGATGGTTATTAACAAGTAGCATCTTCTTTGTTCATGCATTTATTATATAATTTTTAAATCATTTATCATATGCTTATATGTGATCACAGATGTATATTGATAACAGAAAAAAATTAAGAGAATTCATAGATTATTGTCATGTTGCAATTCTTATACAAAAGCTTCTTTTCAAGACTTCAATAGATATATTCTTGGCTGGGCGCGGTGGCTCACGCCTTTAATCCCAGCACTTTGGGAGGCCGAAGACAGGCGGATCCCGAGTTCAGGAGATAGAGACCATCCTGGCTAACACGGTGAAACCCCGTCTCTACTAAAAACACAAAAAATTAGCCTGGTGTGGTGGTGGGCGTCTGCAGTCCCAGCTACTCCGGGAGGCTGAGGAGGGGGATTGGTGTGAACCCGGGAGGCGGAGCTTGCAGTGAGCCCAGCCGATCGTGCCACTGCACTCCAGCCTGAGCGACAGAGCGAGACTCTGTCTCAAAAAAAAAGAAAGAAAGAAATATTCTTCTTGATAACATTTTAAGTATAGAGAAGTTTGTTTTTCCCCAGATGGCATCGAATATCTATTTTAGCATTTAATATTATTCTTTCGTCTTCTGTAATCAAAATTTAAGATTTTTTTAAATGCCGTGTCACAGAAACATTGTGTAATTCATGACTTTTCTAATTTTTGTACTCCCACTCTAGCTATTAGGTAGTGTTTTATCGGAGCCAAAATGATGTCTATGGAGGAGATCACATATTAGTGTCAAGGATCTGATTGAATATTACACTTAGTATTCAATATAAGGTGTTTACAACTAAAGCAGTGGAGGTACTTGTCATAGGGATTCATACAATATATCTCATACCTGACAAAAGGCACATAATAATCTTTGATTGCTTTCTATGCTTTGAGGGCTTTAATTTTCTAAAACCACACAAGGTCTTTTCTCATGATTTTTACTTGACCCTTAACGTGCCAAAAGATATTCGTGAGTAACAACTCTCATACTTTCTGAAATAAATGCTTTTATGAGCTACTGAAACCACCTTAAGGCAAAGCAGGCAACTTATTAACTATGACTTTATGAGGCTTCACAGATTCCGTCTTGTGAAAGGCAAATAAAATCCTTACATCTGGCACTGAATTTTTCATAATACTTCACAGCTGCTATCCAGAAATTCTCTCTGCCGAAGATTCTAGCAAAGGCTGGTCGATGAAAACATAAATAAACTGCAGAAGAAAAGTGGTTACAGAGGTTACATTTTTGATGTGATTGGAAATGCAGGTGTCAGGAGTCTCAATGACATTCATTGTCATCTGCAAATTGTGCTACGTATGGAAGAGAGTGTCATGAACCCCTCATTTACCTGCTGCCTCAGAGTCTAGCCTGAGAGCCAGCATTTATGCTGGTGAATTTATAGTCCTAGATATTATATGTTGTATCTATTCACGCATGCATTCCCTCATTCAGCAAATAAATTGGGCACCTACTATGTGCCAGGCAATGCTCTGGGTAATAAGGATATAGCAGTATATAAAATATGATGAAGTTCCTGCCTCTGTCGTAATTCATTCTAGTGCAGATCAGATAGATGATTAACAAATAAATATATAATAGGCCAGGTGATTATAGTTGCTGTGGAAAAGAAAAAAAAAAGGAACAGGCAGTGCCAGACTGGGGTTGTCATTTTACATAGCTCAAATAGGTTATATATACACATGTATACATATACGTATACATATATGAATATGAAATATATTTAAATATGAAATAGGCACATATAAATACAGAAGTAAATATGCATGTGAAACATATATTTACATATTTATATCTGTGTGCATGCATATTTATATCTGTGTGTGTGCATATGTATATTTCCCATCCCCTTTACTTCTCCTTCCACATGCTCTTCCAGAGCCTTGCTACTTCCCATCAATAGCAAGTATTTATGTTCTCTCTCCTTGAGAAAGCTTGGACCTTTGTGATCACCTTGACTAAAAGCAAAGGGCACGATTGCCTCTATATGACTTCTGCAACTAAGTCACAGAAATGATACAATTTTGGCTGGTCTTCCTCTCTCTGAATGTTCACCCTTAGAACCCAGCCACCATGCTGTGAGGTAGTCCAGGAAACATGTACAGCCTCACCACATGGAGAGAAACAGAGTCCCCAGTTCATAGTTCCAGCTGAGCTCAACCCAGACCTCCAATTACCAGACATGGGAATAATCCATTTTTAAAGTGTAATCCTCCAATTCTCTTTTGAGCTGCCCTAACTGAAGTCATCTGGAACAAAGATGAGCCTCCCGTGCTAAGCCCTGCTCAAATTGCATGATTATGAGTAAAAATCAATCACTGTCATGATTTTAATCCACTGAGTTTCAGGATGGCTTTTTACACAACAATATATAGCCCGGGCAATACATATAACTAGGCATAACTGGTTTGGTTAGACCTCTACTGAGTGTATTCCTTCCAATATTCAGGATGAGATGACAAATAAACAACTTGAAACTAACTTGGGTGTCTTGAAAAAGGGACCACTGTGCTACCAACCTTAGCTACTAAGAACACCAGCAGGCTGGGCATGGTAGCTCATGCCTGTAATCCCAGTACTTTGGGAGGCTGAGGTGGGCGGATCACTTGAGGCCAGGAGTTCGAGACCAGTGTGGCCCCCGTCTCTACAAAAAATACCAAAATTAGCCAGGCATGGTGGCACATGCCTATAATCCCAGCTACTTGGGAAGTTGGACACGAGAATCACTTGAACCTAGGAGGCAGAGGTTGCAGTTAGCCAAGACTGCACCACTGCACTCTAGTATAGCCCA
Organism: Colobus angolensis palliatus; assembly: GCF_000951035.1. NCBI lineage: Eukaryota > Metazoa > Chordata > Mammalia > Primates > Cercopithecidae > Colobus > Colobus angolensis. The sequence continues at coordinate 2,815,981 of NW_012115344.1, read as the reverse complement.
TTTTACTAGAGTTACATGCTTTGATGGCTCTGTCAGATTGAATCCTGACAGATGGTCTGAATAGCTTTCCTGAATTTGAGTTCTCTGTCCAGGTTTGTCCAGTGAGACACTGACTCTGAGGCCAAAAGCTGTGGATTGAAGCTCTGTGAGTTACAGATGTACATCCTGAGCAAGTCATTTTACCTTTAAAAGTCTTTTTGTATATGAGTAGGTATATATATGTGTATGCGTGTGTATTTGTATTAATATTGTCTACCATAAAAAGTTGTGAGGCTTAATAATAGTAATAATAATGACTACTAATATTTTGGAGTGCATACTATGTGGTAGGCACTGCACTATGTGCTTTTCACACATTTTTTTTCTTCAAAACTACACACTTTCTTTGGTACTATTGTTACCTCTTTTTTTTTCCACAAAGGAAGAAATTGACTTACAAAGAGATTAAGTAACTTGCCCAAGATCAGACATGAAATATTGGAGTGGGATTTAAAAACGAAGTCTTTCTGCTAGCAGAGGCAGGTCTCATAACCACTCTATGTCACATCCAATAAGATCATATGTGTAAAAGAGGTAAAGTGCTGAAAACATGGAAACAGACAAGGCAGCAAGATAAGATGGTATGTATAGGAGGAGCAGTCGTGTTACAGGAAATGAAATGAGAATTTGGAAAGGCTGGGTGCTGCAGGCACTGCCAGTACTACGTTTATATGGCATGAAGCCAAAACCATGGAGGTGTTGGGAGACAGTCTGCCCCAATGCAGTCTTCTTGCTCTGAAGAGTAGGGCTTCAGAGATGAGTTGGAGAACAAACAAAGAATGAAGCACAGTGTTCCTATCTTGGTTTTACCACACTGTATGAATTACTTAAGTAACAATGTTAAGCTTCTGAATTCTGTTTCCTTGGCTTTGGGCTGGTATCAGCCTGCGGCACCCTATCACCTAGACTGATTTCACGATGAATGGTGCCCAGTTTTTTTGTCCCTGCTGGCTCCTATTTTACCCCTGCAGGTCCTGGCTTCTGAGGCAATCTGGCCACAATTCTCTGTTTACGATTTTTAACTCTGTATTGTCTGCCCCAACCTCATTGGAGGCTCATGATGACCATCTGTGGTTGATTGCGCCCTTCACTCTGATTTTTAATTTTTTTTTTCATTGTTAAGGTTTTTTGAAACCTGTTCTATTATCTACACCTCTATATTATATGTGCCAGGCTGGAGTGCAGTGGCATGATCTCAGCTCATTGCAACCTCCACCTCCTGGGTTCAAGCGATTCTCCTGCCTCAGCCTCCTGAGCAGCTGTGATTACAGGCATGTGCCACCAATGCCCAGCTAATTTTTGTACTCTTAGTAGAGATGGGGTTTCACCATGTTGACCAGGATGGTCTAGATCTCTTGACCTCGTAATCTGCCCGTCTCAGCCTCCCAAAGTGCTGGGATTACAGGTGTGAGCCACTGCACCCAGCCCAGGGGTCTTTACTTTTTAAGAGAGGTAGTGGTAACAGAATAAAACACTTTGGGCTTTCTTAAGGGACTTCAGTATAAGTTGTCTAAGATTTTGTTCAAATTACCTGAAGTGCCTTCATGCCAGAGAAATGAATGTACAGCTTTTATTCACATAGACTTCAATGTTGCTCCTCTGATATTCTAGAAACCAGCCTATGACCACACACGCTGCTGCTGCTGCTGCATGCCCTTATTTTTAGTGTTCTTCATGGGCTTTGCAGTCCACCAATTGGATTTGGTCTTTGTCTTTCCCATTCCAGCACTGACTGTAGCTGTTCGCTGTGACAGCTCAGATCATTTAGAGCTTAGTTTAATGCTTTGGAACAACAACAGAAAAAACTCCACTACCCTGGCCCTCAAAAAACCTATAAATAAAACACAGTGCAGGTCACTTATAAGCAACACCATCAGGTGATGATCCATTGTGTGTTGGATCCTATAGTCCAATCAATTTGCACAAGGTGAAAACATGGACACACTGCTTGGTGTTTGCAACTTATTTCTTCACTATACTCAATCAGCACATCTTATTAATTCTACTTCCTAAATATGTATAGAGTTCATCAACTTTTTGCCGCCTCCATTACTACATTGCTAGTTTAGAAGAAGCCTAATTGCTTACCTGAATTATTGCAACACATGTATCTCTTTCCTTTTCTCTTTTTCTCCTTTTGCATACCCACTACCCAATCTGCAAGCAATCCATACCAGAGCAAGAATAATCTTTGTTAAATGAATGTCTAACTATGTCACCTTCCCACCCTCTTGCTGAAGATCTTTCCATCTTCCTCAGTGTCTTCAACAGGATAAAGAAAAGATTTACATGGTTTATAAGTAGGGTGGTCATACGTCTTGACTTGCCTAGGAGAGTCCCAATTTGTTTACTTATGTGACAATTATTAATATCATCTCTTTCACATTTTTAAATTTTGAAACAGAGTTTCACTCTGTCACCCAGGCTAGAGTGCAATGGCATAATCTTGGCTCACTGCACCCTCTGCTTCCCAGGTTCAAGTGATTCTACTACCTCAGCCTCCTGAGTAGCTGGGATTACAGGCGTGAGCCACCAAGCCTGGCTAATTTTGTAATTTTAGTAGTGATGGGCTTTCACCATGTTGGTCAGGCTAGTCTCAAACTCTTGACCTCAGATGACCCACCTGCCTTGGCCTCCCAAAGTGCTGGGATTACAGGCATGAGCCACTGCGTCCAGGTATCTCTTTCATTTTCAAAAGTGTATAGGATGGGTAGTACATTCTATGGTCACCCAATTTATAAGGTCCTTCATTACTTTGCCTCCCCAGACTCATCTCTATCTGTACTTGTCTAAGTCTCAGAGATTACATGAGTAATTTCTCTGAAAATACTGTACATTCTTTCCCTTCGGGGTCTTTGCACATGCTATACCGATAGCTTTTCCTGTTCTTTGTTTGGATTACTCCTACTTATTCTTCAGGTGTCCCAGGTCACTTAGAAATCTCCTTTTTCCCCCTAAGACTGAGCTGTTTCCTTTCTTTTGCATTCTATACTTAGCTCTACAGAAGTATTCATTATATATGGCAAGTTCTTGTATATATTCATTATATATGGCAAGTTCTTGGTTTGTTTCACCTATTTGACTGTAAGCTGCTTTAAAAGTTCAAACAATGTCATGCTCACTATTATATTCCAGTGCCTATGGCAGTCCCTAAGGCAAAGTAGTTTCTTAGAAAATGTTTTTTAAATGATTGAGTGATGAGTAAATGAATACATCTAAACTCTAGTAGAGAAGAGAAGTATTCTGGAAGACTAGATATACATCTAGGGAGTTTAAAACTATTTGCTGATGCATCAATGCTTTATTGACATCCATTTTCTTTGAAAGAAGGAGACCTCACTTAATATTAGTACTAGGGCAGAAGCAGAGAGAAATTTGGAAGTGCTACAGTGCTAGCTCTGAAGGTGGAGAAAAAAGAAAAAGCCAAAGAGTGGAATAGTAGAGGCAGCTTCTAGAAGTTGGAAAAGGCAAGGAATTTTCACAAAATAATTCATCAAAATATGCCCAAACTGGAGGGCATGAGCTTTAATATTGAGAGTATTCAACTGAGTGTCCAGTAAAAGTGACTTGTAAAGATACAAACCACAGCATTTCACAGTGAAATCTGGAAGACCACGGAAGGTAGAAGACAATGGGGAAAATGTCATAAAATTTCTAGGTGAAAAAGATTTCCAAACTAGATTTTTATGTTCAGCCAAACTATCAAGCAAGGACGAGCTCAGAATGTAGTTATTTTCAGTCCTACGTTTTTCAGAATATTCTATGTTTTTTGCGTCCTTTATCAGGATGTTAATAAAGAATGCAGACATCCAAATACAAAAGTAAACTAGGAAGCAGTAGGACATGGGACCCAGGAAACAGAGAATTCAAACACTAGAGAGATAACTAATAATCAAAGGCCAATAGTATAAAATATTTACCACCGTGAAAGCAAAGAGCAAAAGAACAGCTAAAGAATTAAATGTGTGTGCTTTTGTGGCATCACAATATAAGTAAAAAGTAGACAAAGAGAGGATTCTCTGATAAAACAGACTTTAGACCAACAAAGGTCAAAAAAGACAAAGAAGGGCACTACATAATGGTAAAGGGATCAATGCAACAAGAAGAACTAACTATCCTAAATATACATGCACCCACTACAGGAGCACCCAGATTCATAAAACAAGTTCTTAGAGACCTACAAAGACACTTAAATTCCCACACAAAAATAGTGGGAAACTTTAACACTCCTCTGTCAATATTAGACAGATCAATGAGACAGAAAATTAACAAGGATATTCAGGACTTGAGGGCTCTGGACAAAGCGGACCTAATAGACATCTACAGAACTCTCCACCAGAAATCAATAGAATATACATTCTTCTCAGCACCACATCACACTTATTCTAAAATTGACCACATAATTGGAAGTAAAACACTTCTCAGCAAATGAAAAAGAACAGAAATCATAACAAACTGTCTCTCAGAAAATAGTGCAGTCAAATTAGAACTCAGGATTAAGAAACTCACTCAAAACCGCAAAACTACATGGAAACTGAACAACCTGCTCCTGAATGACTACTGGGTAAATAACAAAATTAAGGCATAAATAAATGAATTATTTGAAACCAATGGGAAAAAAGACACAATGTACCAGAATCTCTGGGACACAGGTAAAGCAGTGTTTACAGGGACATTTATAGCACTAAAGGCCCACAGGAGAAAGTGGGAAAGATCTAAAATTGACACCCTTACATCACAATTAACAGAACTAGAGAAGCAAGAGCAAATAAATTCAAAAGCTAGCAGAAGACAATAACCAAGATCAGAGCAGAACTGAAGGCGATAGAGGCACAAAAACACTTTCAAAAAATCAATGAATCCAGGAGATGGTTTTTTGAAAAAATTAACAAAATAGACCGCTAGCCAGAATAATTAAGAAGAAAAGAGAGAAGAATCAAATAGATACAATAAAAAAGACAAAGAGGGTATTACCACTGATCCCAAATAAGTACAAACTACCATCAGAGAATACTATAAACACTTCTATGCAAATAAGCTAGAAAATCTAGAAGAAATTGATAAATTCCTGGACGCATATACCATCCCAAGACTAAACCAGGAAAAAGTAGAATCCCTGAATAGATCAATAACAAGTTCTGAAATTGAGGTAGTAATTAATAGCCTAGCAACCAAAAAAAAAAAAAAAGCCTAGAACCAGACGGATTCACAGCTAAATTCTACCAGAGATACAAAGAAGAGCTGGTATCATTCCTTCTGAAACTATTACAAACAGTAGAAAAAGAGGGAGTCCTCCCTAACTCATTTTATGAGGCCAACATCATCCTGATACCAAAACCTGGCAGAGACACAACAAAACAAGAAAATTTCAGGCCAATATCCCTGAAGAACATCAATGCGAGAATTCTCAATAAAATACTGGCAAACTGAATTCAGCAGCACATCAAAAAGCTTATCCACCACAAACAAGTCAGCTTCATCACTGGGATGCAAGGCTGGTTCAATATATGTAAATCAATAAATGTAACCCATCACATAGACAGAACCAATGACAAAAAAGACTTGATTATCTCAATAGACACAGAAAAGACCTTCAACAAAATTCAACACCCTTTCACGGTTAAAACTATCTAAAAACTAGGTACTGATGGAAAGTATCTCAAAATAATAAGAGCTATTTATGACAAACACACAGCCATTATCATACTGAATGGGCAAAAGCTGGAAGCATTCCTTTGAAAACAGGCACAAGACAAGGATGCCCTCTCTCACCACTCCTATTCAATATAGTATTCGAAGTTCTGGCCAGGGCAATCAGGTAAGAGAAAGAAATAAAGAGTATTCAAATAGGAAAAGAGGAAGTCAAATTGTCTCTGTTTGCAGATGATGTGATTGTACATTTAGAAAACCCCATCATCTCAGCCCAAAATTTCCTTAAGCTGATAAGCAACTTTAGCAAAGTCTCAGGATACAAAATCAATGTGCAAAAATCACAAGCATTCCCATACACCAAGAACAGACAAACAGAGAGCCAAATCATGAGTGAATTTCCATTCACAATTGCTACAGAGAGAATAAAATACCTAGGAATACAACTTACAAGGGATGTGAAGGACCTCTCTTCAAGGAGAACTACAAAACCTTGCTCAAGGAAATAAGGGAGGACACAAACAAATGGAAAAACATTCCATGCTCATAGATAGGAAGAATCAATATCATGAAAATGGACATACTGCCCAAAGTAATTTATAGATCCAATGCTATCCCTATCAAGCTACCACTGACTTTCTTTACAGAATTAGAAAAACACTAATTTAAATTTCATGTGAAATCATAAAAGAGCCCATATAGTCAAGACAATCCTAAGCAAAAATAACAAAGCTGGAGGCATCATACTATCTGACTTCAAACTATACTACAAGGCTACAGTAACCAAAACAACATGGTACTGGTACCAAAACAGATATATAGACCAATGGAACAAAACAGAGGCCTCAGAAATAACGCCACACATCTACAACCATCTGATCTTTGACAAACCTCAAAAAAATAAGCAATGGGGAAAGGATTTCCTATTTAATAAATGGTGTTGGGAAAACTGGCTAGCCATATGCAGAAAACTGAAACTGGACCCTTTCCTTATACAAAAATTAAATCAAGATAGATTAAGGACTTAAATGTAAGACCTAAAACCATAAAAACCCCAGAAGAAAGCCTAGGCAATACCATTCAGGACATAGGCATAGGCGAAGACTTCGTGACTGAAACACCAAAAGCAATGGCAACAAAAGCCAAAATTGACAAATGGGATCTAATTAAACTAAAGATCTAATTAAACTCAACTTCTGCCTGCACAGCAAAAAAACTATCATCAGAGTGAGCAGGCAACCTACAGAATGGGAGAAAATTTTCGTAATCTATCCATCTCACAAAGCTAATATCCAGAATCTACAAAGAACTTAAACAAATGTACAAGAATGAAACAAACAACCCCATCAAAAAGTGGGTGAAAGATATGAACAGGCCGGGTGCGGTGGCTCAAGCCTGTAATCCCAGAACTTTGGGAGGCCGAGACGGGCGGATCACGAGGTCAGGAGATCGAGACCATCCTGGCTAACACGGTGAAACCCCGTCTGTACTAAAAATACAAAAAAAAAACTAGCCGGGTGAGGTGGCGGGCGCCTGTAGTCCCAGCTACTCGGGAGGCTGAGGCAGGAGAATGGCGTAAACCCGGGAGGCGGAGCTTGCAGTGAGCTGAGATCCGGCTACTGCAGTCCAGCCTGGACGACAGAGCGAGACTCCGTCTCAGGAAAAAAAAAAAAAAAAAGATATGAACAGACACTTCACAACAGAAGACATTTATGTGGCCAACAAACATGTAAAAAAGTTCATCATCACTGGTCATTAGAGAAATGCAAACCAAAACCACAATTAGATACCATCTCACGGCAGTTAGAATCACAATCATTAAAAAATCAGGAAACAACAGATGCTGGTAAGGATGTAGAGAAATAACACCTTTACACTGTTGGTGGGAATATAAATTAGTTCAACCTTTGTGAAAAACAGTGTGATGACCCCTCAAGGATCTAGAACCAGAAGTAGCATTTGACCCAGTGATCCCATTACTGGGTATATACCCAAAGGATTATAAATCATTCTACTATAAAGACACATGCACATGTATGTTTATTGCAGCACTATTTACAATAGCAAAGATTTGGAACCAACCCAAATGACCATTAATGACAGACTAGATAAAGAAAATGTGACACATATATAACATGGAATACTATGCAGCCATAAAAAGGAATAGTTTATGTCCTTTGCAGGAACATGGATGAAGCTGGAAACCATCATTCTCAGCAAACTAACACAGGAAGAGAAAACCAAATACCACATGTTCTCACTCATAAGAGGGAGCTGAATCAGAACACATGGGCACAGAGAGGGGAACATCACACCCAGCACCTGTTGGGGGGTGGGAGGCTAGGGGAGGGATAGCATTAGGAGAAATATCTAATGTAGATGAGGGGTTGATGGGTGCAGCAATCCACCATGGCACATGTATACCTATGTAACAAACCTGCATGTTCTGCACATGGTTCCCAGAACTTAAAGTATAATTTTAAAAAAGAGGCAATATAAAAATGTAAATTATGACAATAAAAATTCAAAAGCTGGTATAAAAAGACGGGACAACTTTTTTTGTTCTTATAAACCTTGTAAAATGGCTTCTCAGCTGTGACCCCATGAAACTTCTCTGTGCAATAAGTGATTTTTCTAGTTTCACTCTCATTTTGAAATTGAAGAATTTTAAATATCACAAGAAGTGTACTACCATGAATGAGAAAGATATGATAGGAATAAAAAGATCCAGGTTTTCTGCTTTGCTAACAATGAGATGAGTGTTTTTCCTCATCTACAAAATGAGGGAGTTGGAATAATTGATCTCTAAGGCCCCTGTCAGCCCTAACATACTGTTTCTCTGATTCCATTTTCATGCACCATGTACAACAGCATGTAGCCACATCCTTTTTCTTAAATTGACATGATGCAGTTATTTTTTTAAAAAACAGATTCTATCAATTAATTAGGAAAACAAATAATTGCTAACATTGGACAGATGGTGAAACTCTCTCAAAGTAGGGCAGACAAAATAATGTACAACCCTGTCTAAAAGCAAAAGGGTCATTTATGAGTGAATCCTCGCCTTTGCAGAAATCCTCCAGATGTTTTCTTTCCATCAGGAATAGTCTGTAAATACAATAAGCATTTCTGCAGCATCCATCACAATAGCTCCTGGTCTCTACATACTGTACATTGCAAACTGAAGACTGGATCAAATAACTCATTCTTTAGTTGGAATTTAACAAAACTTCGAAATACTCCTTTTGTTAAAATCTCTGAAAAAAATACTTCATACTTATTTTTCCTCAACTTTTAATCCAAAATGAATCATAAAATATTAAGCCTGGAGGAGACCTTAGTCCAAATGCTCCATCTCACAGATAAAGAAACAGAAGCCCAATGTGATGAGGTGCTATGCCCAGAGTCACAGACTGAAGGATTAGCAGTACTGCCAGGGTCAGGGCCTAGGCCTCTGACTGTATGGCACCATGTAGACAAAGACAACAATACCTGACATAGCTAGTGTGAGCTTGTTAATAAAGTAAAAATAAATCAGGAGAAGCCAGGCAAATATAAAAATGGTAGGAAAAGCTTAAACTGCAAATTCTTGGTAGATCTTTTGGAAAATGGAATCTGGAAGGCATTTAACCAAAAGCTTTACATCATCTATTGTGTTGTGCCAGTTTTTTAATTTGGCAGAAATACAGGAATATTCTCTGTAATCAAACACCCTGTCCAGGATTCTGGGCTATAATAAATTAATGAAGTGAGTTTCTCCTCTCTATTAGATTATCAGTGGCTACCATTTTTCAAGGCAGAGATAATAAAATATCATACCATAAAGTGCTCTATCAGCATGCATTTCTTCGGTGCCAAGTAATTATTAATGCTGGAAAGGAAATACGCTTGGTCAGCTTTGGCAATGTACTTTAAAATGTCAGGCCCTGAAAGTCTGTATACCTCCATGCCCCAGTTTACCACATTTACTCCCTCAGCTGTACTTCCCTCTTGCTATTGCTTTCTGTAACAGAGCATTGTAGAATCAGAAAAATGAAAGGGTTTCATAGAGAGTCACTAGGCTAGTAGTTCAGGAGAGAAGAAAGTAAATTGCCTGAAAAAAAAGCTACTGATCATTGCTACAGCTGGTGAAAGCCTAACCAGAAAGTATTAGGAAATGATGTACAGCTCTTTCCAGTTGTTTTAGGCCTCCTGTTTCAGAATTACTTCCCATTTCTTTCAAAACTAGAGCATGCAGACATGCGTACTTATAGCCACTCATTTAGACAGATCCAGTACAGAATCAGTGACTAGATTCACAGTTAACAGATTCCTTAAAATCCTGACTCAGAGAGGTGGGAAATAACTTACGGTCTCCATGAGAACCAACTGTGCTGTTAAGAGTGGTCTGGATTAGCTGTCCGGAGGATCAACAACAGTTCCTGAGGGGCTTGTGAACCTACACGTTTAGGATGACTGTAGGGTGATCAACCTGAGACTGTCTAAATTTTAGCTCTGAAAGTCCTGAATCCTAGGAAACCCCTCAGTTCTGGGCGACAGGGACAGTTGGTTCACCACTGTGGTGGTGGTCCTTCTTAAGTACCTTTTTTAGATATCCAAGTATTTGAGGAATCATACAATATTTTGACACAAAATAAAAACATGCTTGAAGCTTAAGTAATAGATATTTACTTCCATTATCTTTTGATGTTTAGCAGATCATCTAGTATATGTTATGAACTTTGGGAAATGTATCATCTTGTTCTTTATTTATCTGCAATTTAAATGAAGCCAGGTGGGGAGAAGTAATGTGCAGAATTAGTCATACTCCAAAGAGATATGTAAAAAGAAAAATCCTGAATAATGCTTCTATGTGCTTTTCTAATACGGTTTCTATGAACTGCTGCACACATCATGCTTATGTCTAAACACAAGCTGTACAAAAAGACTGATAAGATAATGGTAAAAAAATTTTTGAATTTAAAATTATGTAATCCAAGATATTCTTAACTGAACAAAAAGATATTATTGTGCCCATATTTCCTATGCCATCATTTTGTGATTTTGGTTGGGAGGATTTACTTACAAATATCACATTATTTTGTAGTCCTTCTTTTTAAAATTATATTAATAGTTGATTTTATTGAGAAATCCATTGGTCATTAACACATGATTTCACAAACTTTCTTGTTGATTTATAGTTTCAAAAGTCATTGCTCTTTGTTTTTCCTATTGAACTGAAATGGCAACATGGTTCAGTAAGAAAAGTACATGATTAGCATGATAATAAAAACTGAGATAAATTTTTAGCGTGACAATCTACCAGCCAAATAATTTTTAACAAGCCTCTAAACATCCCTGAGCCTCCTATTTTTTATCTGCAAATTGAAGGGTTTCCATAACATGGGTGGAAAGCATTTCTTATATCCTACATACCTACATGAACCAAAAGGCAGTGGTTCATTTGCTCTCAGGCTTCAGACAGAATTTTACGTGTTCATAGGTGGTGGTGAGTATTTTACGGAAGCCTTCCCTCTGTGTATCCCTTAAAGACTAGGTCTGCGATGAGAAAGAAATGACCCAACCAGACATGCACATATATGTGCAAATACACACATATGTGTACACACACCAACATACACATAGACAAATGTATAGTTTCTGTTCATCTTTGAAAAGTCCTACTTGCTGGTTCTTCCCCGCCCCCACTGCCCCCAGATTTACATAGAATTGGTTTGTGTAAGGCACATGTGGAATGCTTGGAAAGGCTGACAGGGCCTTATGGCATGAGGCTTGTATGAATTAGATACAGTTCCACAAGGTCACTTGTCCATAGGCTAATTAAGCCATTTCCTGGGTTCATTTTTAAAGTCAGAGTGTCAAAAAAAAAAAAAAAGATAATCCTATGGAATGTAGCAGAATACATTTTCACCTTCTCTCTATATCTTTTTAACCCTTGCACAATTAAATCTACTCATGTAAAAAGTAAAAAACAAACAAAACAAAAATAAAAACAACTTCTCCACCCAGGAATATAAAGAGCTTATTTGAGACAGTGTGCGCAAACTTGCTAGTAGTATTTGTATTGCAAGTTATTCATACTTTAAGTTGTAATCCACTACAGTTTTAAAAGCTACTGTAATCAACTCTAGGTTTGTTTCCTTTGAAGACGCTAATGAGAAGGGATCTTATGGGTTCACACCCTAAGGAAGGCAAGTATAGCATAGGGCTTAAGAGGATTGACTTTGGAATCTCAGAGAGCAGGATTCAAATCCCAGCTCAGTCCCTCACCAGTTGTGTGGGGTTTGACGAGTTACATGACTATTCTAAGCCTTCATTTTCTCATATACAAAACAGGGATAATACTTTTTAACTAATGGTTGTAATAACAATTAATAGCCTAATATATGAAAACTCCCAGCATGGTACCTTACAATGAGGAAGTCTTTAATATATGGAAGCTATTATTAGAGACAGCACTTTTAGTTAATTTTATTGAATACCTACTGCATGCCACATACTGTCAAAGCACTTTACGTGATTTAACTCATCATCCTCACAAAACGGTATGAGTTAAATGCCATCATCATCTCAATTTTATGTATGAGAAAATGGAGGCAAAGATAAATAACTTGCCTAAATTTTCTTCCATAAAGAACTTATATTTTGATGATGTTGAATGTTTCAAAATATCTTGCATTCTGTGGTCTACTTTGTAAAGGCTGATAGAGGTATAACAGCAGTTTGTAGGAAGTAAGGCCAAGATTCAAACGTGGGATGTTAGGGTGTATATCTTCCTTGCTTTACCACGGGTAGACTGCTTCTGCAGCTCCTACAATTCTCCTAAGGAAAAGATTTATATGGAAAAATGTATTCCATCTTTCACATGTCAAAACAGTTTGCAAATGACAATTCATTTTCCAGAAAGTTTGCAAATGACAATGCTTGTTCTGTGAAGAATACAATAGCAGTTAAGTTTTAACATAAACACAGTGAAAATTAAGGGAGGTATCTTGGAAGTCAGAGGGGAAAGGCTTCTTGTTTATTAGATTTGCAGAGTAACCACAGAATGCAATATATTTTGAAGCATTTAGGGACATCAAAACAAAAATTCTTTACATGAGAAAAATGTATAATCATAAAGTCATTCAGGCTAATTCACAGTTAGAGCCAAAAAGTATTGCTTTTGGTTGATGTTTTGCTTGTTTTGTTTTTTATGAGCTGAACAAAGAAAATAATTAGATTTATCTTGTATATGCAAATAGCACCTCGGATGCTTTTTGATTATATGCCAGTATTCTCTAAAGTCATAGTCAAATATTTTGCTTTTTCACTAATGCAGTCATTAATTATTATAGTCTGGGGCTAAAGAGTATATGGATCTGTTGTGGAAACTTTCCTAAGGATGTGTTATTACAAAATCCTGTAGCTAGAACTCTAGGAAAGTGGTAGGTAGGGGTGTCATGCCTTTGGATCCTCTGCTGGTTTTGCCAATTAAAGCAATCAGTCTGTGGATGGAGTTAATTTGGAGGAGGCAGGATGAGGATGGACCGTTCAGTCAATTACCACATTATACTGAAATCTGATAATAATTTGTTTAGCCATGTTCCTTGTGCCCCTCTCTGCCTGTCCCTCATCTTCATCTCTGAAATTTCATTTGCAAACTATATTTTCCTATCTTCTTTCAACTCTTTTCCTCTGTCTTGGCTGAACTTTAACCTCATTTAAATGTCTAATCCCTCAACTATCCTTTCTTCTCCATCCATTTTATCACTTATGATGATTTATCTCACAAACATCGAACAATCCAGACCTCAGAGTCAATGACTTCTGCCTTCTTTCCTCAGCACTCTCAAAGGAGGTCTCCTTTTGTTCCCTTGTGCCTAGGCAGCCATTTGGCCATTTACTGCCAATCTGATCATTTGCCCTTGCAGACTTTGGCAGATCATGTCTTTCCTGTAGGTGAAGGCCAACCTCCAGGTGTAAACCCAGAGATGAAACACTTCTTAAACAAGTTATGTCATGGGGGAAGACATCTGGTGAACTCACCTGCCTCCATTTCCAAAATTGGCCTATCAACATTAAACTGAGATTATGTCTTGATCTACTTCTAATGCCTGTGCAGATTAGATGTGACACCTACTTCCGGATTAACCCGTGCCCTACCAAACACACAGGCTCTTAATCGTGTTTTTGTTTTTCCAGTAAAATTTTTGCATCCTACCCATGTGCTCTCATAAGTTAACCTTATTCCACCTAAGGTTTTAACTTCTCATACATCTTAATTCACAGCCTAAAGTCATCTTGCTCCCATTAAATTAAATAGGATCGCTTCGCATAGATGGGTCATCACTCAAAGGAAAATTGAATAAATGTGAGAATGTGAGAATCAGTGGCAACCTATGTGAGACAGACTTTAGGCAGGCCTGAAGCCTATGTTTGCTAAGGGATGTTGTGCCTATGAAATTTACCTTTGATTCATCCAATCTCACAATTAAAAACTCAGAGATGTACTGGGGTTGCTTTACTGTAGGGCATATGCAGGAATTTAGCCAGTCTTCCCAATGGTCAATAACAATTAGATGGAGGACTGGGCAAGAAGTCACTGAAACTCCATGACAAATATGGAAAAGATGAACTTCTTTAACTTGTAGAATCCTTAGTCTGTGTAGGTGTTTTCATCAGCATGTTTTGTCCTTATGAGGATGTGGGGAATTGGTTACTATCTCATCGTCTCCTATTTGTGTAAATTTTATGTTCAAGTTTCCACATCCTTTTTATTAAACAAAGTATATAGCTTCTACTTGTGTTTCTGGTGTTCTTCGGTCCATCTCGTCACCATTCTGTTTTGTTGCAAGCACACAACATATTTTTAGATTCCAAACTCAGAAGTTCAAAGCTTCAGAACACTTTGTTTTTAAGATGGAGTCTCAATCGTTGCCCAGGCGTGATCTTGGCTCACTGCAACCTCTGCCTCCTGGGTTCAAGCGATTCTCCTGTCTCAGCCTCCTGAGTAGCTGGGATTGCAGGCACACGCCACCATTCCTGGCTAATTTTTGTATTTTTAGTAGAGACGGGTTTCACCATGTTAGCCAGGCTGGTCTCGAACTCTTGACCTCGTGATCCCCCCACCTCAGCATCCTAAAGTGCTGGGATTACAGGCATGAACCACTGCACCCGGCTACTTTTTTTTTTTTTTAAACTATCATTGGTTCCATCTTCCACTGCCACTACTGTCAGCTCCCTGATGTCTCCTAGCTCTGCTCTTTAATAGTCTGGATAACTCTAATTTGCCTTTATTATTACATTATATTAGTGGGTTTTGTTTATGTGTCTGTTCTGTTAGAAGATGAACTTATCAAGAGAGAGCCTTACTTGGCTTAGCCTTCTCACTCTAGTGCCTAGTGTATAATTAAATGTGTAATACATTGTTGAGTGTTTCATTCAATCTTCCTGTTTGTATTCGGCCTATTTTGCATAGCAAAATACCATAGACTGCGTGCCACCTTAAACAACACACCCGCATGTCTCACAGTTCTGGAAGCTGGGACATCTAAAATGGAGGTGCCAGCAGATCTGGTGTCTGAAGAAGTCTCCCTCCCTGGCTTGCAGATGGTCATCTTCTTGCTGTCACTTCACATAGTAGAGACAGAGAGCACCCTTGTATTTCTTTCTCTTCTTATAAGGCCACAGATCCCATCATGCAGGCCCCACCCTCATGACCCCACCTTCATAACTAAACCTAATTACTTCCCAAAGGCCTCAGCTCCAAATATCATCACATCAGAGGTGAGGACTTCAACATATAAATTTAGGGTGGGAGACATAACATTCATTCAGTTTATAGAATTATTTTAATGCTACCTATTTAGTAGTTTTGGAAAGTAATTCATCATATATATATAGATATCATATATATAGCTTTGTCATTTGTAGGACTTCAACAGAATCACATGTGTCATATTTAGTAGACAGCAAATTAACATCATATGTAATTAGTGGAGTCACATGCTATGTTCAGAAGACTTTCTATACATAACATAGCTAACAAACATGGTCAAAGATGCAGAGTGGTGGCATGCAAAGCACATCGAGCTTGAAATCAGAGGATCAAGTTCCAGTCCAGTTCACAGGTTGTATAACCTCAGCAAAGAGTCATTGCAATGAACTGTGCCTCAGCTTCCCTATCTGCAAAATAAGGGAATGCTCAGTTGCTTCTAATTCTGTTAATGTTCTGATTTGCTCATACTCAAAGAAAATGCTCTTCGTACTGCATTTCTTCTAGTTCCACAATTTCCCTTCCCAGTGCAAACACCAAATCCTGGTCACTTACCCCATGTGCTATTATCAGTCTTTATTCTGAACCAATTTTGAAAGCCATCTGTATTAGTCAGTTTGGGCTGCTATAACACAATACTTAAGACTGGATAATTGAAAAACAACAGAAATTTATTGCTCACAGTTCTTAAGTCTGGGAAGTTCAAGACCAACGCCTAGTACATTCAATGTCTGGTGAGGCCTTGGCTTTCTTCTTCAAAGATGAAAACTTGTATGTACCCTCACAGGGTGGAAGGGACAGACAGGCTCCTTCAGGTCTTTATTATATGGGAATGAATCCCATTCATGATGGTAGAGCCCTCATGACCTAATCACCATCTAAAGGAATCTTTAAGGGAGGGCAAGTTATATACATCTGAACTCTTTTTATGTATTTCAAATATTTCCTGCTAATCACAATTTTATTAAAAGCGTTGATGTTTAATGAGTTAATAACATTTGATTTTTGAATTGTATAATTTAATTTCTAGACAATGAAGTTAACCAAATTTTGTTATCCATAAAAATTCGTAGGTTTCTCATGTGAATAGAACTGCTAATTTTCTTTTTTTAAGATGGGCTAAGTAGTCTTGCATCAGTATTTAAGTTTCCAAAATAATCCAGAATGTAAAATATCAAATTGTACATGCCTACAAACTTAGTGTCTCCAACCTCTATTGAGTTAGAAAAAAATTCTTTCACTGCTAAAATGTATGTACAAAATTCAAGATAATTTTAGTTTTTTCTGCCACCATCTTATTCTGGCTATGTATCTATACAAACCACTTATAGTCTGTCCAGGATTCAGCTTCCTTATCTTTAAAAAGGGGGGAAAGTTTTAACTCACATGGGAGCTAGGAAGATTAAGCAAGATATTAAGTATGAGAGTGCTATATAAAACACTAAGCATGAAGTAAATATAATTCATTATTAGTTTTAAATATTTAAGTCAAAACTTTCACATTTTAATACTTTTTTAGCTCGAAATAATATATCAAGACATAGTTACTTAAATGGAATTATTTAGAGGAAGAAGGCAGGGAACTTGTAGTCATTGTGGAAATCCACTCGCTGTTTTATTCCTTTATTAATTAGGCAGAGTGAGCTTTAAGCTCAGGATCTCACATGAAGAATAATACAATTGTCAACTCCTCCATCCGTCTCCCACTCCTTGCCGGTGATGCTGAGTACAAGAGAGTGCTCCAGCCCATTCTGGTCCCTGTAGGCATTCTTCGACATCATGCTTCCTGGCTGCAAAGCACATGACTTTTCCTCTTGTCAGACTGTATTCTAGCTGCAGTCAGCTTAAGTGCCATTAATTGCTCATTTTCTGAGGGCTGTGAGATCACTGCTCTGGCCTCTGTGAACCTTGGATTGAGCTCAGTCACACTCAAGTTATCCAAGTATAAAATCTGAATCTTTCATCTTGCACTGCCAAATGTATATTGGATTCTAAGTGATTCCGCTTTCAAGGTACTTTCTTTAAATTATTCAAGAATTGAACATTGGTTTGAGACCAAGTATGTACTGCTTTAGTAGAAAAGGAAAATCAAAGGAAAATGGTATTTAAGTAGATACAAAGAATTTACAGTGAATTTCTGCATTACACAGCATGTGATTGCCTTCATGTAATTCTGTTTGTTAATGAAATAACTAGAATTATATGTAATTCTAAATTTATTCTGAAAGCTTTAAGGTCCAGAATGGAACAAAATACAATGATATCTTCTTTCATTCTTTACTATATGGCTGCTATGGGGAATGGGATATATTTAGGACCAAAATTTTAAGAAGGTATTAAATGTGTCCTTTGGCAAAATTACCCAGGACAACTTTTCGAAGAACATATTAATGTAGACCTTTCCTATGAAATGGAGTATTTTATTCAGAGTAAGTCATTATTCCAAAAAATACAAAATGGGTTGGAGAATTAATACTGGGAATCCATCAGCTTAATTAGTGTCTCTCTAATTTTCTACTATCACCACTTCACATGATATTTGGGAAGGAGGGAAAAAAAGAAAGGTGGAAGAGAAGGCATGTGAAACCATTTAAAAATATCTTTGGTTGAATAAGAACAACTCTGTAGTGGAGAAATCTAGAAGACAGTATGTTGTTTTACTGATCAAAGTTCACATCAACAGTAATGAGATATAACAACATCATGTCTCTTGATATAACACACTTAGAAAGGCACAACATCACTTCTCTGGCATTCCTATAAAAAATACATAACCTGGATTTAATCATGAGGAAAATGTTAGACAGCCCCAAATGGAGAGGCTCTCTATACAGAGTAACTATTTTCAAAAGTGTCAGTCATGAGGAAAAAAAAAAAGCTGTCTAGATGAAGAGAGACTCAGGAGACATGACAGCTAAATGTATTCTGTCCAGTTTGAATCTTGGCCCCCTAAAGTATATTAGTAGGAATTGACAAAATTGAAATAAGTTCTGTGTATCAATATTACTTTTCTGTTTTTTAAATTTAAGAAAAGCTTTTTTTTTTTTTTTGAGATGGAGTCTTGCTCTTGTCCCCCAGGCTGGAGTGCAATGGCACGATCTCGGCTCACTACAACCTCCGCCTCCCGGGTTCAAGCGATTCTCCTGCCTCAGCCTCCTGAGTAGCTGGGATTATAGGAGCTCATCACATTTTTGTATTTTTAGTACAGATGGGGTTTTGCCATGTTGACCAGGCTGGTCTCGAACTCCTGACCCTGTGGTCTGCCCACCTCGACCTCCCAAATTGTTGAGATTACAGGCATGAGCCACAGTGCCTGGCCAAGAAAAGCTTTATAAGAAAATGGGGTTCTTGCTATATTGGCCCAGGCTGGCTCAAGTAGTCCTTCTGCCTCAGTCTCCTGGACAGCTGGAACTTCAGGTTGGTGCCATTGTGGTCAGCTACTTTCTTGGTTTTGGAAACTGTAGGGATGTTATATAAGATGCTAACCTTTCAGTAAAGCTAGGTGAGGGTATATGGTAATTTCTTAGTATAGTTTTGTAACTTTCTGTAAGTCAGAAATGTAAGATGCTTCCTTAATAAAATGCTACATAATTTTCAAAGCCAAATATTAATATGTTGGATCAGTTCTGGTTTTGAATTTATGTACCATGCTGTTTTCTTCTGTGAGTTTGAATAATCAAGGGCTTAATCATTATAATAATTAAATTCAGGAATAATCCAAGCTACAATGATTCAAAGACTAATACAGTCCTTGGAAAAGTTTCCTAAGGACTTGTCAAAATACAGTTATTTAGAGACTGTGATGAACACATACACATATTAGCTGTAACCTCTATACTGAACAGCTAGTATAGTAGTAGAAAGGAAATGTTGTAGTTGAAAACTTAATGAAAAGTTGTATTAAAATATTTTCAAAAATAATTTGCTGAGGCACCCTATGTCCAGTAGTCTACAAACAAAAGAGAAGAGTGAACAAAACATTCACAACAACTCAAAGCAACAATAACAAAAACAGAACATTAATGACACCTACCATATGTGTAATTATGAATAACTTCAAATTTCTCAGGGAGCATCCGTACAAGCGAAATTATAGGCAATTTCAGTGCTAATTAGAACTCTAAAAGCTGTTTTAACACCTAGGAAACGTTTCGTGCTTTACATTAATAGACAACATATGTTGTGAAAACTCACAAAGCATAAAATTTGAGTCAAGCAATACCATGGGATTTGAGAACTATTCTAAAATTAAACTATTTTTGTTAAACATAAACCATATAAAGGATCTTTAATGACAACTGATCCTTGAAAGACACAGAAACAGCTCAGTTTTGGTAGCAACCACAAACATCTCAGGGGCTTAACTCAAGAAGTATTTATTCCTTGCTCACTCAATGTGTCACTACGATGTGCCACCAGGCCTCTACTCTTCATGGTTAATCTGGGACTCAGGCTTTAGATCAACCAGTGCTTCTATGATCACTTCTGCAGT
Source organism: Colobus angolensis palliatus (assembly GCF_000951035.1). Lineage (NCBI taxonomy): Eukaryota > Metazoa > Chordata > Mammalia > Primates > Cercopithecidae > Colobus > Colobus angolensis. The sequence continues at coordinate 2,796,044 of NW_012115344.1, read as the reverse complement.
GGGAAGGGGCCATGGATAATCTTGCACTGGCTTTTCATGAGTCCTCCCACAGGCAACGCACATGACTGCTATGCACATTTCATTGCCCAAACCAACCCTGGTGCCCATACCAACATCAGGATGCAGGAGGTACAATGATACCATAGGTTCGGAAAGAGGATTGGACATTTTTGATAAAGATGTCTAATGACTCCCACAAACCTGTATCAGATGCAAATGAAACTAAGATACCAGGGGTAGAATATTATTTCTGCTCGGTTTTTAGTATTTGTCATGAACAGAGGAGCTTCTTTGCACTTAGAAAGTTCTGAGAATTACTTGAACAAGTGGCATAGACTGATCATACAAAGATACACTCATGCCAAGGTTGTTGAGGAAGAACAATTCCCAATGAGATAAGCTTAATTGGTAATTGGTATGGAATATTTTAGTATTTATATACTTTAAATGAGTGTATCAAAAGATATGAAAAATAAGAGGGAGTATACAGGGTGGTTAAAACCATCAAGGCTTTGAATCCTGGCCTTGATGGTTTTAACCACCAAGGTTTTTGAAACCTTGATGGTTAAAACCATCAAAGGTTTGAATCCTGGTTCTGCCACTCATTATCAGGAAGATCTTGCAAAAGTAAAATAACCGCTCTGTGACTCAGTTTCCTTACTTATAAATGAGGGTATAGTATTAATGTCCACCTCACTTATGAGCTTCTTTGAAGATTGAATGAGTACACACATAAAACAGTTAGTAATCCCTAGCAAATATTATAAGTGTTTTCTATAATTAATTGGACTGATTACCCATTTGGCTAATTCCTTACAAGGACTGGGAAAGTGAAGGATTGAGGATAAATTTTGTTTGTAAAGATAAGCAGTCATCTTTCCTAAGAGACAACAGCATGTATACTAAGCATCAGGAAGCCCAGCTCCAGCCTCACACTTCTGTCTCTAACTGGTTGGGCAACTTTTGGTAGATCACAATATTTTCTGACATAGCTTTTCTTTCCTTTTTCTTTCTTTCATTCTTTCTAGACTAGCTGAGGTTACTTAACTTAAAAAATATATTTACTGGCAAGCCTACAATATATATAATTTAAAACATTCCTATGTAGCAGAGGATCAATCATATTAGAAGAAAGAGTAAATGAGAAATAAGTTTGACATGAAATATAGACTTCAAAAGCAGAAATAATTTTATTAGGTGGTTGGTGATAGGGTAGCCCAGTTCAGAGTATGGCATGAGAGCATCTAAATAATAACTACCAATTACTGAATGCTTAAAAATGCCAAGTACATTTACTCTTACAATTTCTTGTCATCGAAAAATTCAGAGATAAATTATCATCCACATTTTTAAAGTAAGGAAATGGAAGCTCAGCAAAATCCATGTAATTTGAATCCTATTTTGTCTGACCCCAGAAGGCAGTGAGTTTTTTCATTTATGTTACCTTATGAAGAGGGAGGAAAGTAAGGAGTAAGACAGAAACAGAGAGCAACATGGTTTGCTTGAGTCATTTGGTATCTAGGGAGTTAGCAGGAATGTAATTAAGAAGGTCTATTCTATGCATTAAATCTACATGTTTCAGCTGTCTAATACTTAAGCTCTATTTTAAGAACATGCGTGTCTTGAATGCCTAAAATACCTGTCTCAAAGGTCCCATAGCACTTTATATGCACATTTATTGGTGTCTTTCTCACCTACCTTAGCCCTTACACAAATATTTATTGGAGCACCTTAAATTACTTGTTTATGTATCAGTAAGAGACTTTTGAGTTTCTCCAAGGGAAGAACTATGCTTTATTCACCTTCATATCCCTAAGATCCCATTACAATGATTGGTAGACATTAAATAAATATTTTCTGAATGGAGTAAGTGAATTAATGCTTTCAGAATGCAGTTCCCTTTTATCCTTAAATGTTTCCTTGACTCTTAGCTTACTAAGGACTCTCTCAAATTCCTTGAAATCTGACAAAATATAAATCTTCAATAAATGCATAAAGTTTACAAAGACTCATTTTGCTAGAGGTAGATGTTATTTATAATTAATGTCAGAAATCTGACATTGGAAATCTGTTAGATGTTGAATGTAGATTTCTATTTTTTAAAATTTCATGTTATTTTCATTTTGGAAGAATTTTTACAGTGATTATAATAGACATAAATGGAAACACATGATTGAACATGCAATATTTTTACATGCATCAATTTGAAAAATGTTTTTGAGGTATAAAGCAAGTCAATGAATCCTGCAGCAATTAAATAGTAACATTAGCAAGTAGCTCTCATTTCCAGATCACAAGTTAAAATTTAACACCCTTTATCCAATATTATGAAATCCTGCTACGGGGATTTAATAACTATTAAGTAGTAATAAATTTTGAAAACTAAATTTAAAAAAAAAAGATTTAGTGATTGTTAATTTTATGTATTAACTTGCCTAGGCCACATGGTGCCCAGATAGTTGGTTAACATTATTTCTGGATGTATCTGTGAGGGCATTTTTGGATGAAATTAACATTTGAATTGGTAAACTGAGTAAAGCAAATTACCCTCCTCCAATGTGTGTGAATCACATCCAATCTGTTGAGACCTGAATAGAATAAAAGGCTGAACAAGAAAGTATTCTTTCTCTCACTTGTCTGTTTCTGATCAGGGATATTGATCTTCTCTTTAAACTTGGATTCAAATTGGAACTTACAACATGGGCTCTTCCGATTCTAAGACCTTCAGATTTGGACTGCAACTGTACTAGCAACTCTCCTGGGTCTCTAGCTTGCTGACTGCATCCTTCATAATAATGTGAGCCAATTCCTCATAGTAAATCAATCTCTTTCTCTTGCTCTCTCTTTTTGAAATCTCCTATTGGTTCTGTTTGTCTAGAGAACCTAATCTAATACAGATTTTATACATGGTTAAATATCCTGCCCCACTCTTCATAGAATCAATGATTGTTATAGGCTTTTATCTTTTCCTAGTAGTTGTCACTTCAGGTCACATTCATGATTACATTATCTCAGAACTGCTAAAAAGACTCAAAGGATTTTGTTCTACTCGCCCCCTTTTTCTTATGCAGATAGCTATTTTAAATAACCGAGGATGATGGTTTTCTTTTTGTTTTGAAAGGTCTCTGAGAATGAAGATGGCATTTATTCCTCCCCATAGAATCTCATTTTCACATTTATCACAGTGATAATCAGCAAGTTTGTTCTTAGACCTAACTGAAATTCTGTCTTTAATTAAGTTGGTTTCCTAAGAATTACTGTTATTCCATAACACTATCAATGACAGCAGTGATAACATCCCTTAGTGCTTTTACTTCAAAACTACTTAGCACTTTATTGCAAATTGCGTGTTATGTGTATAATAATTCTGAGAGGTCAATGGTAAATGAGATAATATCCTTATTTTCTGTATAGAAAATCTTCATCAAAACAAAAAGCTTTTCCTGGTAAGTTAGTGGTCTTAAAGCTGAAGCTAGCTATCTTTTCTATAAAGAGAATAACCATTTAGTGCCATTTTTATAAAATCCTACCATATTCTAAAAGGGAGGATGATATTGATCTTGGCTTCTACTTTTTGGGTTAACTACCCTAATCCTTAACTTTCTTCCTAGGGCTTCTTTACTAAAGGTTTCTTAACTTTTCATTCCTCTTTTTCAAGCTTTCTTAGGTCTGTTATGTCTTTTTGGAAGTGTGGCAACTGAAGTCTTACACAGTATTTTAGTAAAATTATGACTAATAAATGTTTAGTTTCTTGTAATATAAATGAAATTCTCTGCTCATACACTAGATGCATTTCATATCTGATATCAGCATGTCTTGAGCTGGTTATACATTCCCCTCTCTTATCTATGTAAACATTGTGATTTAATACAGTGAGAACATATTATGATTGGCTCTGGAATTTTTTTTCTCATGCACTTCAGGCTTTTACATTATCCTTTGAGAACTATTCTTTGCTGTTATGCCTTTACCAAAACATTAATGCTGCCCAATACGTTATTTGGATTACTTTTTGACAAATTAATTAAAATAATATTGAAAGTAAATAAGCTAATTTGGGGAGGCTTTGAAGCACTGACAAATCTAATGCTTTCAGCTAAATAATTCTGCTCTGTGTTAAATATCTGGAACATCTTTTCTCCCTTCTTCCAAAAAACTCTTTGTGATTAGAAATCTTTAATCAGGTCCATTTATTTCTTTTAATCTTATGGTTAGCTTTTAAATATCTGTGAAGACTATGCTACATTTCAAATAGGTCAGTTATTCATAATCTGGTCTTCCAACAGTTTTCTGAAGGGGCTGTACTGAAATTATAACGGCTACCAGGCATTGTTGTAAGAACTTTATTATATTAACTCACTTTATCCTCACAACAGTTTGTTTTGAACAAATTGTGGAAGAGACTATTTTATGGATGAAGAAATTAAGGAGCAGAATTTTAATAATTTGCTTAAAGTTACAACAGCTATTAAGTGGTAGAGACAAGATTCAAGTCCAGGTATGATCAATTCCAGAGTATGATCTTTTGAACACTGCACTAAATTGCTAATAACTTCTAAAAGATTTCCACAAATTTTCCTCTAGCATATAATGTGGCTAAATGTCAGTACCGTATTTGAGAGTAAGTGGTAAATGTGTATTTTGAAAATTAAATATTAACCTCATTTTATCCATAACTTGGCTTTGCGTGGCTTTGCACTTCACATACAGAAATTTTAAAGATGGATATTTCCTTTACTTGTTAGTCATAACAAGAAAATCCAACCTAAAACTAAACTTGAAGCCTAACCAAACTACAATTTGTTAGGGAATAGTTGTACTGTGCCTTGGGAAAAGACAGCATAAAAATAAAGTAAAATAAATCTTTAAAAATTGTTATCAGAAAATTCTTCAATGACAAATTTTCATTACTTAAAGAGATTAAATTTTAGGAAATTTAGGGAAAGCTTCTACATAATCTTGTGAAATTCATGCATATATATAGCCTTAGAATAAAATTATTAAGTATGTAAAACTGGTCTAACTTGATGCATTGGTTGGGTGGCATTTTAAAATTATACTTAATAATTATATTCATTGAATATATTTGTCAATGGAATGAAACATGATACAACTGCTTCTCTCTTTACATAGTAATGACGTATTCTTGAAATATCAGAAACAAATCAGATATAGTAAAATATATGATAATCCAAAGGTGTGATAGGAGCTGTATATTTTATGAGTGTAAGTACTTTTGCCGAATAAAGAGTTGCTTTACAAAGTTATTGATTGCCTACAATTTGTGTTAAAGAGGATCTAATATTTAAATATATCATATTTGCTTATTGTCAAATAAATGCATACATACTTGGCTGAACTATTCCTTAGGTATAATAAATAGCACAATAAATAGGAAAAAAATTCTCCACTAAACTTCACAATGATAGGAGCTTCAGGCCACTAACAGGCCTAATACTTTTTATTTCCACAAAAAGATTGAACAACGTCAGAGTCATAGATCATCAATGCCAATTCATATGGGTTGTTAAAGTTCTATTTTTAAAATATTATTATTAAAATATCTTTTTATTATACATATTAAAATATCTTTAAAATATTGTTAATGCAACTAGAAGAAAGACACCATAAAATATGAAAGGTTGCCAAAAGCTACTAATTCATTATAGGAGCCATCAGAAGGAAAATGAGAGAAGCTTAGAAGAGATCCCTGCAAAGAGAGTGCAGCTGCAGCAGACCCCAGGGAGGAAGAGCACAAGTACACTTCTTCATGATGAGGGGCCCATCCAGGGGGTTAAAGCCTTGTTGGTAATACGAGATGCATGGGGGAACTGAGTGGGAGCAGAACCACAATCCCTACCCACATGCACCCTACCACATACCTACTTTAGCTTCAAAAAGCAGATGGGGGCAGGGTTACAAGAAGTATGCCAAGCAGCAGTGCTTTCGGGAAGCCTTATTTTGTGGCAGCCGAAACTTGGTGAACCTGTAAAACAACTTGGCTCCTTTGACAGTAGATGAGTATCTTCAAACTTGACTCACTGAATATCAAGTATTAATGAAAGAACTAGTATAGTAGCTTAGAAAAGGTATAGAAAGAGAAAATGAAGAAAGTAGAACATTTTAACCGATGAGGGAACTCCCACCAGGAACCCTCTGCCATAGATCAGGATAAATATTTAAATATATAATTCCAGTGTTACTAAAATGTGCCAAGGCATATAAAAAAGTGTATACAAATTCTATTTGAACCATGTATAGCAAAAATCATCAATGATTTCAGAAAAACATATGCTACAGAACATTTTAACTCATGCACTTCAATGTTAAAATAATAAAATTTATCAATCAGAAGCCATCAGCACATTACAAGAAAAATATATCATGATCAAGGGGAATTTATTCCTAGAACACAAAAGCAGATCAATATTATTAAATCTATTAAATTATTTTATTATATTAATTAGTCTAAAGAGAAAAAGAATATTCCTCTCTCCATTGATACTAAAATGGTATTTGACCAAATTCAACATGCATTCTTGACAAGTAAAAATTAATTCTCAGAATAGTAATCAGTGAAAATTTATACAACCTGATAAACACATCTATTTCAGTCCCAGAGAGAGTATCAGGCTCAATGGGAGAGTAACAGAGGCATTTTCACTAAAGTTGGAAACAAGGCAAGGATGCCCACTATCAACTATTAAATAACACTTCACTGAGTGAATAGTTACAATTCACAAGAGGACAGAATTAGAGATATTAAAATTGGAAAGAAGAGGGGAAACTATCACTATATTTGCAGATGATGTCTCATATGCTTGGGAAGCTCATGGAAATCAAGTGCAAATATAATGCAACCATCAAAGTTATTTAGTAAGATGCCAGTATCAACACGCATAAATTAATAGCCTTGATTACATGTAAATAATAATCTGTTATAAGATACTGATGAAGACCAATTCATGATAGCAACAAATAATCAAATGCAGAGCAATAAACTTAACAAAAATGTGCAAAGAAAGAAAGGAATAAAGAAAGGAGAATGTAAAACTGTCTTTACAAACATGAAAGAAGATGAAGGTAAGTGGGATGACATACTGTGTTTTTGGAGAGGAAGACTCAACATCCCAAGGACATAAACTGTTTCAATTTAATTTATTAATAAAAGCAATCCCAGTAACATTTTACTTTTCATAAATACATAAGGTTTTTCTAAAGTTTGAATGTCAAGAAAATATAAATAAGAATATCCAAAAAAGTTCTGAAAAAGAAGAGCAATGGGAGGAGGGGAGCAGCCTTACCAGATTAAAACACACCATCATGACTCATTTATGAAGAGAAAAAGAGAACAACAGAACAGAACAAGAGAAAGTAAAGAAAATTAACTCAAATAAATATGGCATTTTATTATATAAAAATAATGACACAGAAAATCACTGGGAAAAAATAAAACTAGCAATTGTTGGGACAATTGATACTCAGGAAAAAGATAAAATCCAATCCTCACTTACTCAACCAAGATAAATTCAAAATCGATAAATGATTTAAATGTTAAAAATGAAAACAAAATTATGAAAAACCTAGCAGAATTCTTTACAGTCTCTTGAGTAATTTTCTAACATTGACACAAAAATCTATAAACCACAAAAAATGGTTAATGAACTTGGCAACACAAAAATGATAAATTTCTTCACAGGAAAAAACAATGCAGTCAAACTCAAAAGAAAAATAAGAGAAAAGCTTTTGCCACTTATAAAGTGGTAGACTCCCCAAAATCTAGTGGATTTTTCAAAATGAGGAAGGGCTAACAAGTCAAGAAAACAACCACAAAATTGGGCAAGGAATATCGAGTGTTTATATGAAAAGTAATACAAATAGTTTGAAAAAATAGGAAAAGATGTTTCATCTCACTAATACTAAGAGAAGTCAGATACTACTTTACTCCTATTAAAAAAATGGCAAAATTCTATATTTGACAATTCATAGCCAAAAAATTGGGCGCTATTCTTCATTAATTTGTAAAGGTGTGAATTGGTTCACCACCTAGGAGGGCAACTTGGCAGTCCCTATCAAAATATATATATTTATTTATATACTTACATAAATCTACATTTCTTACACATACACATATGTAAATATACATTAGTAGCCTTTAAGAATGTGAGAATCAAAATCATACATATAGAGAGATATACATAGTTGAGATTTTGTTTTAGTGATCTAAGTGAAACACCAAATTTCATACAATTTGTTAAACCTTTATGATTTTCTCTCAGTTTATATGTCTTTCTGAAAACAACTTATTCTAAAAAAAATGTTGAATATTGACTCAATGAAAAGGAAACATTTAACAGTATTGTGAGTCATTTGCAACATTTCAATAAGAACCAGGGAGTTTTTCTACTCAGAAAAATAACAGGTTGTTTACTGTTCTTTCTCTTTCTGGATTATATTCACAGCTTTATTGGTTTCCACTGGAATCATTTGTACAAATTAATTTTTTATGGTCAAAAACTAACGTTATACAATTTTAAACACTACCAGAGGCAGTCTTTTTTTTTTTTTTTCTTAAGAAAGCCTTTGCTGCAGTGAAATATAACAATGCTACCATTCTTTTCAGAGAATAGAATATTACATCAGGTATTATCTTGCAAACATTACCTTAAATTTATTTATTCTCATCTTATATTTCACAGGTATATTGGATCTTTATTTTATAAAATGGATTGTGCCTAATATTTGCACTACTGCTTCTTTATGCATGTCCTATACTCTTTAACAATTTATAATAAAGATAATAAGAGGCAAAAGGCATGTCTTATTCCAAATCTAATTATCAGCCAGCCTCTTTGGCAAATGACATCTACCAATTTTAAATATAAGTTGGAAAGCTAAATCTTAAAGGATGTATCATTACACTGATAAAAACAAAAGTCACAGTATCTTAATTTTTGAAATTTGGTGATGTTAGTTACATGTGACATAAATTTGGTGTTTCTAAGGAATATAAAGTATTTAAGTCTGCATTTCAATGGGAAAGCTATTTTAAGCAAAAATCTGTGGCATTAAATAAGAAAATTAATGAAAACTATTATTGTGTTCAAGCCACAATTTTTTTTTAATGGAAAGAAACTATGACAAATTATGGTCACTGATATCTAAGTTTTCCCAACATATTTCAGAAACACAACAAGAAAGCTTTCTAAGTATCTTGAAAAGCTCTATAGATCTGGAACTATTTGATCAAGAGCTAACTGTATATATGAAGAATGCCTGGTAATTAAATATTGGGAGAAAAGTTGGAATAGGGGATTACCTTCAAAAGATAACCGTAATAATAGCAAGTTATGTTTATTGAGTACTTACTACCTTCCAGGTACATCATATATATTATTGTAATTAAATTGTTTAATATCTCCCTCTATAGAATTTGGTATTATAAAGACACGAATTTAGTCTATCTGTTTATTAGTATATTTCTCAGGTTTCCGTGTCCCCATTTATAAAATGGTCAGGTTGAGTTGCATGGTCTTTGAAGAACTGCTTTAAAATACTGTGATTCTAAAAATAAAGTTCATCATTTTTGATCTAGAATTACAAAATAGAGTGAATGAAATCATTAGAGTTTAATTGCTTTACTTTTTTTTTTAAAGTACCTACGTTTTTATTATTACTTTCAAAAATGTTTTGGAAAATAATCCCAGCTACATGGAAGACTGAGGCAGGAGAACTGCTTGAATCTGGGAGGCAGAGGTTGCAGTGAGCCAAGATCACGCCACTGCACTCCAGCTTAGGAGACAGGGCGAGACTCCGTCTCAAAAAAAAAAAAAACAAAAAACAAAAAAGAAAAAGAAAAAAATAAACCTAAATTTTAAAACATTTAATACTAATTGTCATGGGGACATTGGGATTTGTGGAAATTTGAGAAAGAAATATTTGATTTTTGGTGAGAATACATCTTCATGCACACTAAATAGAATTGGGTATTTTTAAAACAGGAATTCTTGTAATAGTTCTATCATTTATTCTTTAAGAACAATGGAGAAATAATATAAGTGACTCATATTTTGTTAAAGATGAGATTTTTGGCTGGAATGACCATGGGTCTCATTCAGGATGGTAATTCATGTGATCTTATTGATATAAGGTCAGAAAATACATGAAAGAAAGAAATTAGAAGAACTCAGGTACTACATTTGTCTGGAAATAATTGTATTCTCAAGAATTGCCGTCTTGATGCTCCAATTAAGTTAATAGCCAATAAAGTGGAAGAATAGGCCATATCACAGGAATATCTTGATTTAATAAATAACAACACAGTTTATGATGAAAAGGATACAAATAGTCGCATTTAATGACCACAGTGACAAGAATAATTTTTGCGCTAATCTGCGTCATTAGGGCTGTTTAAAATATTTTGATGCTCCTCTTTTGGGCACATCATAAAGTTGGACTACACTTCTCTCTCCTCCTTGAGTTAGGCTTGGCCATGTGCCTGGCTTTGTCAGGAAGCTTTAAGAACCATTGTGTGATTCACCACATTCCCTTCCTTCTGCTGCAAGAAGCATGGAAATATGAGTAATGATGTAGTCTGCCAGGCTGGGTCCTTAGTGATTATGATGAGCAGAAGTCCCAAGCTGAACTGCATTCAATGTGCAGTGTAAATGAGTGTCATTTTTAGCCACTGAGAATTCTGTGTTTTCTCTTATTGCGGCTAGCCTATCCTGACTGGAACAGCATTTTTTGAAATTCAGGGACTTTCTTCATCCCTGACTACATGCATCAGACTTAATTAAACGCACAAAATCTGTATGATTTTCACAACACTAAAGTAATTTTACTTTCTAATTCATAATATTTGCTGATTCATATTATTACTTTTGTTATAATAGAAATAAATTGAATACTGCATCCTGTAAAATAATCCTACCTGAATATTCCAATAAGTAAGATTCAGGTTGCATACAAAATCTCTGATACTTTTAAATCTTTTACAAGTTGCCCATATGAAATGCCTGCTTTGACTAAGTTTGTAGATGATTTCTTTTCTTAACACTGTTGCTCTAAAGAATAAGATTTTCAGAAGCAGCAGTTATAGAATTGAGTAAACTCAGATAAATTTTATGATACTCATAGGAAGCATATGGCATTCTAGTGATAATCAAATGAAATTTATAATTGCAAATTAAAATATGATGTTTATCTGGCATGTAAAGGGAGCAAACCTGGACTCTTTATTATCCAAAATTTCCATTTAGATATATTAATGCTCAAAGCAGAAAATTGTCAAATCAATACTTTACTCTGGCTAGAAAGTTAAAGAAAATGTCAGGATGCCAATTCTACATGTACTCACTGAACTAAATATGCCATTAAAATAACTCAAACAAAATCTCTTCAGCCATCTTCTTGTGTATTATTTTTATGTATTCTTTGCCAGCATTAATCAGAATCCTGGATAGTTCAATATTTTCCCAGTTCACAGGAAAGTCTCAGACTTAGAAGATTAGTTTAGAAAACGAAGAAACCTAACCCCTACTCTCAGCGTCTCGTGTTATTACTATCGATTTTCCCTGTGGCATTGAAGTATAGATCCCGAGACAGCCAAGTTGTATTTAGAATACTGAAAAGAGGCAACAAAGAGCAATATCTCTAATTCACTGCTTATGACCACAGGAACTTTAGATCTTTGGACAAACTGAAAACCTGAGATGTTTCTTTAAATGTCCTTCAGTGCTAGTTTATACACATACAAGGTGCTGAAAATTATTTACTGAATGAATTAATTTCTAATCAGGTTCTTCCCCTGGTTTGGGGAGGATATGTTGTACAAAAAGGTCTTTGAGAAAAGATCTTATGAAAAGAGAGTCTAAAAGAAAGAATAGCATATCTGAATGCGGAAATTCACAGAGAGAAAGGATAGAAGTTATCAAACATTGTTAGTGGTTATAATCAATCACTGGCTCCATTCTCATTATAACAACATGAATATTCATTTATTTATTCATTTAATAAAGAGTGATTGATCATTTGCCACATCTTTGATCTGTGCCCATTACTAAGGATAAAAAGCAGAAACAGCCCTCAAAAATATTTCAGTTTATCAGAAAATCCAGCAAATAAAACAAATGATAATAATTCCAGCTAACATTGAGTGTTATTGCTAGCCACTAATAAAACCACTTTTAATACATTAACTCATTTAATCTTTGCAATAATCTTATGAAGGTGGTGATTTTATTATTAGCACTGCCATTTTACAGATGAGGAAATGGACACAGAGAGAACTGTCTCTGGACAAATAACTAGTAAGAGACAGAGCAAAGGCTTGAACCAAAGCAGTCTGCCTGTGCATCCCATGCTCTAACCACCATATTCTACAATCTCTCTAATGAACTGCAATGGCTTCAAGACCAGAGGAAATATAAAAAAGTAGTAAGCTTTTATGAAAGGCATAATTTAGATAGTCTAGACTTACATGAACAACTCATCTTTAATTGGGGATCTGATGAAGTTAAATAATTTATATCATTGCTCTCGGTGTGAATAAAAGGGAAAAATAGTTAACTAAACATGTTTAATGACAATCTAAATGTTATCTCCAAATCTACTTATATAATTTATTTAAAACAAGCTTAGATGAACTCTCCTACATAGAAGAAACTACTTGTGAAGTCAGTTCTTCCTTCTAAGGATTTTGGAGAATTTTTCCACTGTCATCTCTGAAAATGGCTTTAGAATAAAGCAGATTTTTTCCCCCCAGTCTCTCTCTCTCGTTTATTAAGCAGTTGGCAAGCCATGTTTATCATTTTGGCTTGTGGGTTACAATGAGCACACTGTACCTAAATGTTTCCATTTATTTATTTATTTATTTACTTATTTATTTTGGGACAGAGTTTCACTCTTGTTGCCCAGGCTGCAGTGCAATGGCGCCATCTTGGCTCACTGCAACCTCCGCCGCCCAGGTTCAAGCGATTTTCCTGCCTCAGCCTCCCGAGTAGCTGGGATTACAAGTGCCTGCCACCATGCCCAGCTAATTTTCTTTTTTTTTTTTTGTATTTTTAATAAAGATGGGGTTTCACCATGTTGGCCAGGCTGGTCTCGAACTCCTGACCTCAGGTACAGAGCTATGTTCTCAAGATGAAACTTTCATAATGAAAAAGTCAATATCACCAAGGGTAGAGTAGAATCTCAACAAGACATAACGCAAGAGCTACAGTTTAAAGTGTATTAGATTTAGGGCCATATAACATTACTGGCAAACATCTGTTACTGCACAACAAAGTACTGGGGACCATGGAATGATTTGTCACAGTGGAAGTTTGTTATTATCAGTCCATTGCTGGCAATCTTACGTTCAATCTAAGAAGCTAGTGGTGACATGAGATAAACTTTCACTGCTCTCTAGTGACTACATTGATGAAAAGGTAGGAGGTATTATGAACACTCAATCTCATCTCTCTGCTTTTCATCCAGTGTGGTAGAAATTTTATACTATTAGGCAGGTTGTTTAGAAATGTGTTTATGATTTTGAGAGGGGAATGTTTAAAGTAAAAGGAGTGAAAGGGGCTAATAGCTAAATGCTGCCTCCATAACTGAAGAATAGAAAAGTAAACAAATAGATGTTTCAGTTCAATTGTCCCCACTCAGTTATGCTTTTTGACATAAAACAGGATTATTACATGGAAAAGAAGCAGAGAAAGTATTTAAATATTTCTAAATAGGAATATTTATTAATTAAATTCATTTAATAATACATTCTTTCTCTCCATGAGACAATAAGTATTTATTGAACACCCACCCTATGCCAGGTACTGGGTTCAATTAATACCAGGTAAAAAGCTATGCTGTTAAAACCTTTCAGTGTTAAGTGATTAATAATAATTGGAATATCCCTTTTTAACAGAGCATTGGTCTTAAATTGAGTAGCTCGTTAGGATTAGAGAAGTCAATTAGTCCTCTGACTCAATTTTGCCATTTAAAAAAAGGACCAACTATGATATGATTGTCTTTTCTGTTTCATAGACTATGTAGAAATGTTTTATATGCAAAAGATAATATTACTTTTGTTTCCATTTATAAAACTCAGTAATATTTCATAACATTAACAACCCTGAAATGAGCTATATGATATGTGACTGGGGATTTGTTCATAATGTGAGAAAGAGCCAGGGAACTCAAAAACTTATGAAACTAATGCAAAATGACTATTTTCCATCATTAGAGGAAAATTTAGCATTTCCTGGAATTTCTACATCATAAAATAGTTTATTTATTGATCTTCTATTCCTATAAAAATACCTCAGGCAGGAAAGTTTAGTGACTAAGGCAGCAGAATTTAGGGGCTCAGGAAGGAAGCTCTGGACTCAGTCATGTTTACATTTCAACTATGCAATGTATTGACTGTATGGCTTTGAGCAACTTACTTCATATAAGCTGAAGTTTCCTATTCTGTAAAATAAAGATCATAAAATCCACTCTGCAAATTTTTTGAAGGTTATTTGTATAAATAAAGTAAAATTCTATGATGGTTTTAGTTTTTAATTATAAATAGATAATATATAATTATGTAAATTTATAAGGCACAAAGTGGTGTTATGAATTATTAATACAATGTGGAATAATTAAATAAAACTAGTTAACATATTCATCACCTCAAATACTTAACATTGGTTTGTGGTGAGAGCATTTGAAATTTACTCTCTTAGAAAATTTTGAATGTACAATACTCTATTATATTTACCATGTTGTGTAATAGAAATAAAAAAAAATTCCTCCTGTCTGAGATTTTGTACCTTGTGACCATCATGTGATCATCATCTGCCCTTTTCCCCAACCCATAGCCTGCATAATCACTATTCTACTCTCTCCACATGCGAGAACATGCAGTATTTGTCTTTTGATGCTTGGCTTATTTCTGTTACCGTACAACAAACAAAACAGAGAATTATTTGTCACAGTGGAAGTTTGTAATTATCAGTCCATTGCTGGCATTCTTACTTTATGTGCATGCAAGGGGGATTCAAATTTGAGATTATTTGTTATAAGGTTAAGTTCCATTGCCTCTGTAAATTCTAGATGAGTTATGACAAGAGCTATGAATTTTAGGTGTAAAGGCATATCTGGGGAATAGACATGGGAGTAATGTTGCTGGAGATGAGAGATCTGGCAGGAATATTACTGACTGCCAACCATTTAACTGAATTGATTAGAAAGGGGATGATTTTCATTGATGATGAATAGGATTGTGAACCTAGATTGTCCAAAGAATGCAAAGAAAATAATTCTAGTACTGTAGACAGCTTTTAGGGAGGTGGCAATGAGTGTAATTAAGAGGGCTCAGGTGTTAGTATATTACATGTCTGCAGTTTCAATAATAAGGTCTTTGGAGTAAAGACTCTCTGTTAGAACCAATAAACAAATACAGTAAAGTTGCAGGATATAATATCAACACACAAAAATATGTAGCATTTCTATACAAATGTATGTATAGAATAAACTGTCCAAAAAGGAACTAGCCAATGAATAAGTTTATTCAATGAACTATCCAAAAGAGAAATCAAGGAAAAAATCCCAATTACAATAGCTATAAGAAAAGACTTAGGAATAAATTTAATAAAAAAGGTGAAAGACCTTTTCTTCACCTTTTATAGTTTTCACTGAAAACTATAAAACCTTCACAAAAAGAATTGAGGAAGACAGAAATAGAGATATCCCACATTCATGGATTTAAATGATTAATATTGTTAAAATGTCTATACTATCCAAAGCAATTTACAGATTCAATACCCTTCCTATCAAAATTTATTGTCATTTTTCATAGCAGTAAAAAAAAAAATCCTAAAGTTAATACGGAAACACAAAGAACCCCAAATAACCAAGGCAATATGGTACAAAAAGAACAAAGCGCAAGTATCACACTACCTGATTTTAAATTATACTACGAATTGTGGTAATTAAACAGCATGGTACTGGCAAAGAAAGAAAGAGAGAAAGACAGAGAGAAGGAAAGAAAGAAAGAAAGAAAGAGAAGAAAGAAAGAAAGAAAGAAAGAAAGAAAGAAAGAAAGAAAGAAAGAAAGAAAGAAAGAAAGAAAGAAAGAAAAAGAAATCAACGAATGGAACAGAACAGATAGTCCAGAAGTGAACCCATGCATGTATGGTCAATTGATTTTCAACAAAGCTGTCAAGAATACATAATGAGAAAAAAACAGTCATTTCAATAAATGGTGTTGGGAAAACTGGATACAGCTGCATGCAGAAGAATGAAATATCCCATACTATATACAAAAATCAACGCGAAATGGATTATAAAGACTTAAATGTAAAACCAGAAACTGTAAAACTGCCAGAGGAAAACACAGGGAAAACTATATGACATTGATTTGGACAATGATTTTTTTGGATTTGACCCCCAAAACACAGGCAACATAAGCAAAAATAGACACACAGAATTACATCAAACTAAACAGGTTCTGCACAGCAAAGGAAATAATTAAGAGTGCAGAGATACCTAGGATAGTTTTAGATGGGAAGATACTAAAACAATAAGACCGTCTTATTTTGTTTTATAAGCAGAGCATGACTTCTGGCTGTATCCCAAGTCTTTTCAAATATCTACGTTGCTATCAGAATTTCCACCAAATAGATTCTCACTTATTTTTCTGTTTTTGACACATTTTCTTAATAGATATTTGGAGACACCCTTGATTAAAAGCCACAAAGTACCTCAGTATCCTCTGAGTTTTTAATGCATCCAGTTTTCACCCTAATTATTTAATTGTCCTTCAGCATTATTTATTGCTCAGAGAGTGATCTGTATACTGAGAAAGCTCGAAATTTATCAGGTAACACCTTTAAGTTATGCTATATTTCTTGCTATTTCCTTTTTTTAATTCATAGCACAGTTCAAATAATGTTGCATGAAGAGTTCATCCCAACATTCCACCTGGTCATTCACCTTTGGCAGCACATCTGTGAAGTCTCATTACACACCTGCATGCTATGGCACATGTGTGACAAACTATGGGTCAGTTACTTGGGGCTGTATGTTTAGAATTCTGCTAAATAGAAAATGTTTAAAGGATCATAGCTGAAATCCTAAGGAAATCACGTTTCCTTCTTATATCTCACTCTGGGTTGACCCTAGGGAACATAAAACCAGATTCTACTGATCTTCCCTTATCAGCTGTTTGGTTTTCTCTAAGCAAACATCTATCTGGGGAGCATGACAGGGTCATGACAGATTTCCCAAGTGGGGACTATGGAGACTGGCTGGAAGACTACTAGTGAGTGAGCTGACATCCACCGTAGTCTCTCTCATTTTCTTTCTTTTTTTTTTTTTTTTGATATGGAGTCTCGTTCTGTCGCCCAGGCCGGATCTCAGCTCACTGCAAGCTCCGCCTCCCGGGTTTACGCCATTCTCCTGCCTCAGGCTCCCGAGTAGCCGGAACTACAGGCGCCCGCCGCCTCGCCCGGCTAGTTTTTGTATTTTTAGTAGAGACGAGGTTTCACCGTGTTAGCCAGGATGGTCTCGATCTCCTGACCTCGTGATCCGCCCGTCTCGGCCTCCTAAAGTGCTGGGATTACAGGCTTGAGCCACCGCGCCGGCCTCGTTTTCTAATTAATTAGCATGCCAAGCTATGCAGGCTAACATGACTTTCCTAAAGTGAATGTTCATCTGAAACGAGGCTAACAGTGTCTTATGTCCAAACTTGTTTGCGTTGGGTTGTTGTTGCTTCCTCTCCCCTCCAGGATAGTGGTGGTGATAGGATAAAGACATAATAAAATGAAAGAAATTGGGGATTTCTCATTTCTGAAACTTTTTCACAGTTACTTTAAGTTTCCCACTCCTGATTCTTACAGGCAATTCCTAAATATTCAAACCATATTTCATTATGCAATTGGCAAGTCTTCTTTCCTCAACTTTCCATTTATTGTCTGCATTACTCTGAAACTCTCAATTGTTTAACTATAACAATATCCATGGTAACAGTAGCTACCTATTGAATCCCTACTATGCGCCAGCTCCTCGAATCTTCACAACAGTCCTCTGGGATAACAGTGCCTGACACCCAGAAGGAATTCAATAAAAAGTCCAACCTACAGTCAGCTGGAATGGTGGGAACTTAAAGGAGGAAACAGAGGATTAAAGAGGTGAAATAACTAACCCAAGGTCAAGCAGCTGGTAACGTCCTTTAAAACTCAAGACTGTCTTATTGACTTTGCAGAGGCAAAACAAATATCTTATTGATTGAAACTACTGTAGCATTAAAAACCATTCTATACAAATAATGGGTCCTAAATACACACTTCCTACAGTAAGACTTCATTGGAAAAATAATAAATAATTTCACTGATCTCTGATTATATTAATTTTATTTGAAAATTAGACTGAAAAGAGGAAGTCTGAAACGGTCTCCTACCATTTGTTTTGCTGGTGTGGATCAGGGGAACACCACTGCTCCCTGCTGAGGAAGACTGGTTTCCAGTCTCTCCACAGCAACAAATAGGGTGTCCATTTCATTCATCCTATAATTCTCTAGACTTCATCTACACATGTAAGCTTAGCCCAAATACATTTGGATACCAAATTTAGTGAGAGAGTCATTTTTTATTCAAATAAATATTTTCCTCAGTAAACTTTATTTTTTACAAAGAAACTTTTAGGGATTTGGAAATATTTTACTTTGGAATGGAAGGTAGTGTGTTGTTACAAAATTACTAAAACTTTTAGTAACTAAACTAAATTTTTTCTTAGTTTGTGTAACATTTATCAAGACTCTTTTGGCTACGCACATTAATCAAATAATATCCGAAACTTCACTTTTATTAAATGTTTTTCATTATGCAAACTTTTAAATTAATTCATAATTAGTTGCATAGGCATCTTCATTAGCCAGAGACACAATTTCCTTCCCATTTCACTTATAATAGCTAGTGGTATAGTGTGAATTCCTTATGTATTTCAGATGACTTAGCTTTCTAGTTTGATTTTTTTGAAAAAAGATCTTTGCGTTTCCGTTTCTTCAAGGTCAGGTATAGAGAAAGCTATAGTTCAGGACTCTGATCTGACCCTGTTCTCTGTGTTTTGTTCTGATTCCCAGAACAGAAGACACAGCATCTAATCTTTACCAAATACAAGAAGCTCCAAGTCATACTAAAGCATACTGAGAAGAGTCTGTGGTAGAGACGACTCTCCTTCCAATGAGCTCAGATCTCAGACATTATCTCACAACAGCATTCTTTGTCTGTTTTCTGAAACCTGAAACTAACAAATGTCTGGGAAAAGAGACATGGTTTCTCATCTAGACTGTATTACCACCATCACCTTTGGGTGTTCCTATTCTCAATAATATTTTAGCATCACATCATGTTCAAAATAGTCTTTCATTATTTTGCAGTCAACTTTTCTCTGTTCTTCTCATGAGTAAGGTATCTATTTGTTTGTATTTCCCTCTCTCCACCTCTTACATAAGAATTTTTCTAACATTTGTATGAGGGAAGAATTCTTGCTGATTTTTATCCTTTTCTCTGTAGTCCCCTGCAGTTTTAAAACATTTCATTTCACATTTGAATTGGACTCATTTCCTTCTTCAGCAGTCCCCTTGTACTTTTGTTCTTTGGGGGCAGAGCCCCACCCATCACCTTCCTACTTGTCTGCCCCTCTAACTGCAACCAGCGGGGCATTGTTACTCTCCACTCTACACCTCCCTTTGAGACCACATTTCAGACACTAGAAAAAAAAAAAAGTTTTCTGTACAACTCTACTCCACACCTGAATTTTTCTATGTAGACCCAAATCTATCTGAAACTTCCTTTGGACAGTCTGTAATATTAGAGTGCCATTTCAGCAGACATATCACAATGTTCTTTATATTCTGTGCCTAAATTGAATATGCCATTTTTGTCCTGTGGTTGTTTAACGGTTTCTCTGCAAATGCCTCCCAGCAATTTTGTGGCTTCCCTATATATTTATTTTAACATTTGTCATATAACATTCCCTTCCCAAAGGTCAAATCAAACTATTTCTTGCTGACAATCTAAATTACAGTAAATAAATCTTTTGACGTAAGACCCAATGAGTAACTAATACCCCGCTCTCTTCCCTCTGTAGCCTCTTGTGTGGGCATTTCTTCTTATCATCTGTGGGTACCTTGCACGGATAAGAAATCATTGTTCACTTTTGTGTGCACATTTTCTTTCCTCCTTCAGAGACTCATATGTTTTCTCTCACTTACTAGAGATTCCTGTTCCTTCTATGCCAAGACTCAGTCAGACTTTTCCCATCTCTTGCTTCTTCTAATTCTATGTTACTGCAGCTGGTTGATTGAACACAGTTAAGTTTTATGTTGTTGAATCTTATTCTCAGTCATCCTAAAAGTCCTTCATTTCCATATGGCTGTTTAATTTCAACCTCACTTCTTCTAATACTCTTCTTCTTTTTATTTCCCATGTTACCTTTCATACTTGCTACCTCAGATTGTTCCTTTCTTGGGAGTAATAATTAAGTTAAGGTTTAATCCAAAAGAAGAAGCACATAAGAGTGGAATTCACAAAGTCTGGGATATGAAACCTGATTCTGCTGTATATGAGCTGTGTGACCTTAAATCCTTCAGAGCATGTTTTTTTTTCAGTAAAAAAGCAACACAGTTAGTATAAATTACAGAGATCTGGTGAGTTTATTGAATTGAACATAATTTTCTCTGAACTTCCCATGTATTTATTTTCACTAAATACCTATTCCACACCCCCTTTCCCAATTTGTTTACATCTATTATTCCCTTCTATATGCTGCTCTGTACCTTTCAAATTTTCTACACAGACACCATCCCATTGTAATTCTTTCTCTAGAGACAGAACAGACTGTGATGTGAATTCTGGAACCATAAATTTGGGCATGAATCCTGGATCTAAATTTTTTAATATCCTTTGCAATTTTCTTGGACTCTCTATGTCTCAGTTCCCTCATCTATAAAATGAGAATTGCAATAGTACAGATGTCATATGACTATTGTTAGAATAAATTATTTGACACATGCAAAAGACAAAACAATGTCTCACACAGTAATTGCTTAGAAAACATGATTCCCATTTAACTGTGACCCCTTTGATGGCAACATTTCAGTTCCACTCATTTACTTCTCCTAAAAGCAGTACACATATTACCTTGAATACAGTAAGTGCTCAATTAATGTCTAATAAATTGGACTAACTTGAGTAAAACTATCTTGAATGCTTTCTGGTTCATTTAAGACATTTGGAAAATGTTTGTTTTCCTTGTGACAACTTTGAATAATTTCCCTTCTGGATGAATGAGCACTGTTATTCTGATTTAGAGAAAGTTTGTCACAGAAAAGCTGTGTATTCAGCAGTCTCCTTGGCTGGGAGTCAGATGTACTGAAATCCAGGTGTTACCAAGGTTAGGCTAAGATATGCTGCTTCCTGAACTTACTACGGGTCTTAAGCCCAAATCCCAAGTCTCTCATCCTGGCCAATGGTAAATATTTCTTATCCTTGAAGTTGTTTTCATGTGATTTATTCTCACTTGGGAGCCAAGGCATGAGGTGGCTGATAGTTTGAAATGTGTCTGAGAGCAGCAATAGTCAACAATAATTTGAGGTTCCAATCTATTTATAAATCAAAGTCTAATTAATTATCTTTGAATTAAAAGGCATAAGTCCTTGATAAACAAATGGCAAACTACTTGCTTTTCCTCCTCTTTATCCTTTTAGAAGCCTGTAAAAACTCAAAAATTGCACTAACCATACTTACATTAACTACTCTCTGTCTATCACAATCAGATTCAATAATTGATTATTATTATTATTGACAACAAATAACACACTTGTGGTCTAACTATTATTTTCATAGATAACAAACCAATGCCTTGCTCCCTGGCATTGAAAGGAGGCTTAATAAAAATTTTCTAAAACCAAAATCAGGTATTTTTTAAAAGCTTCCCTACATCTTATCCTCCATTTTGTAAAAAGGAAGAAGGAAGAGGAGGGGAAGATGGAGAAAATGTTTGTTAGAAAAAGGAAAAACAGCATAAGCCATTAAGAATATGGTTACAGATACTGTGTTTGAATAGCCTCCTTGAAGTTATTCACAAAAAATACACTTTTTAAAAAAAAATCAATAAGATTTTAAAAAATCAATAAGCCAATCTAATAGAACATAAGAGCAAATGAGTAAGAACAGTAATCTTATGTTAAGAAAGACTTCTGATAAAACAAATGTTCTCATGGCATTTTATGTTGTTAACTTCATTTGGGTTTGGTTAAGCAGGAAGCCACAAAGTGAACAGACATTGACTATGGAGACAAGAGGATAATCAAACCTTCCTGAATATCATAAGGCTATTAATTAGTTCAAAGTGCATAGTTTAGCAAGTTTCACACTATTATCAAGTGAAAATTTCTGAAGAAAGGTCATATCAGTACAACTACTGGGAATTACTGGAATATATATAACATACTGTCAAATAGAAAACTCAGTGGTACCCAAGCATTTAGGCCTACCTCAGTGGATGTACAACCAATATGAGAGCTGTGGCTTTTGCAGAGAAGTTCCATAATACTACGGTATAATAGGAACTACATTCTGAGACTTGAGGTTCACACAGGATAAAGACTATTGCTTTACAGGCACTGTGCGTGCCTTCATAGAGATGTATGCCTATTTTTTTCAGTGTCTTAGCCAGGATGCTGTTTTAAGTGACAAAAGTTAGGATAAATAAAACCAGTTTGAAATACTCTTTAGATATAAGACAAACTTTTTTTTCTAATGGTACTGTACTCTTTAATTAAGAAGACACAGGCTTTAACATTATCCAGGATTTATAATACTGCATGTCACATTTGCTTGAATCCAGGCCTAGTAGTTTGTATACTGGTTTTGTGTCACTATTTTTTTATTTAGGTTGTTATAAATGTAGAAATATTGCAACAGAGAGTGGTAAAAGGCACTTAGTTTCTTCTAGACTTCAAAGTATCTATCATTTCAGATTAAAAATTCTATTTTCTGTTTTTGAGTAAAAGTACAGATGAAAAGGGAGAGGGATTTCAAATATTAGACATAGGACTAGGTCAGTATTTTGTGTGTCTGTTCTTTCATTAGAATACTTCTCTTTAATTTATCTTAAGTTAATCTCAGCTCTAATGGAAAAAATAGCTGAGCTTCTCCATCCGTAAGGAAGAAGAAAAAATCGTTTCAGTAAATAAGTCATTTAATAAGGAGCCTTTGTGAAAAATGACACCCTGGTATAGCTTTTAATATAAATGGATTTTTTAAGTTTCATAATTGAACTTCAAGGTACATACTAGTTAAAACTGTAATACAAAATAACATTATGTACCTATGAAATATAAAATCAAATTATAAAAATAAAATGAACACTTTTTTTCCCGAAGTAGGACATTCTAACAGCCAGAGAGAAAGCAAATACAACTCCAGTTCTATAGATCAGTTATCGTTTTTTTTCAGAATTCTGTTGTTTCTGTGGGGCTGTGGGATGGTGCATGTTTAAGGTAAAGTGGCAGTATTATTCATCAGGAAGAAATGAAATAGCATCTTTTTTAAGAACATAAGAAGCCAATTCCCCCATGTTCCGTTGACCCCATCAGTGACGGATGGCCCATCAAACTTTCGTCCATCCATGATTAATAGGGAGCAATGGAATGAATAGAAAATGAAACCCCTTAGCTAAGATTCTAGGCTCCAGACTTGATGTATTCGATTGAATAAAAGCATATATATTGAGCTCTTTAACAACATATGAAGAAGCAGCACTACATGCTGCAGAAGATGTAAAGATGACAAAATGATAGTTCCCACTTCCAACTCATATACAGTCTAATAGTTCATATCAAATGATTTGCACACAAAAAATGCTATTGGAGTTGTCAATGTAGGAAGAGGTTTCTGCAGAGGAAAAACTAAAATGACGTTAAGATTATCAGAAAAGTAGTTTTGGAAAAGATAGAAATTGAAGGATGGACAGATTGTTGGCAGACTGAAATGGAGAAGTGAGGGAAAGGCCTTGCAGGTGGATGGAGTGCACAGATACAGAAGGGTCAATTCAGTACCAGGTGCGAGAAAAGCCCTCGGGTAAATGATGTGGCTTAAGATGTGTTTCTTTCAAAGTGAAAATTGTTTCTGTTGTGCTTAAGGTTTGAAAAGCATTGTATCTCAAATTAAAATAACACAGAAATCTGATAATGAAAAATATGGAAGCCTAAATGAAGTAATGAATAAATAGTATACTTTGGTTGAGTAGTAGATGCACACAACCAATTTTTCATCTAAAATTAAACAGGCAATATCAAAAGCTGGCTATTAATACCCAGTTAGAAAATATAATAAAAATGGCATTTGTGTAAACAACAATGTTGTTAGAGAGGATTCTGTTAAGTGTCCAAGGCCAACATGAAGAAAATTATACATATGGTTGAGGGATGTTAAAATAATTGGAGAAATAAATATCTTGTTTCTGAATGGAGAGATTTCATTTTGTAATGATGTCCAAAATATGTAAATTTAATACAGGTAAATAAAAATATTAATTGTTAGTTGTAAGTGCAGGAGAACTTATACAGTCTTAGAAATGCCCAAATTTTATTGGGAGAATAGAAGTGTTAGAATAACCATAAAGCTTTTGGAAAGAAAGACTAATATGAGGGGATATGCCTAAGTGGATATCAAAGTGCTATAAAGTTCAGTAAATAAGATTGTATGGCACTGGTGAAAATCTTAGTAAAGATCAATGGAAATATACCACAAGTCCAAAATGATTAAAAAATCATCATATGTGTTGGGACACAAAATGATATTTTAAATTACCAGAGAATGTATGTATAATAAATGCACTGTTGGAACAAGGGCAAATTTGTACATTTTGAGGCTTAATTTGACAGTATGTTAACAATTTAACTCTTATAATACCTTTAGATGCAGCAATTTCAAATGCATTGATGACCTAATCGTAGCATTGCTTTTAATAAAACATGTCTGGAAACCATGTAATATTTACCAACAAGAGATTAAAGAAAGTACCATACTAGAACACTATACAACCATTAAAATATTTTTAAAATATATTGACCATATATTTAAATAGAAATGAATGTATATTGCAGAATATTCCTTACAGCATGGTTTTAATTGGTTAAGGCTAGTGTGGAAAAACACAAGAATCAAAGACATTTCAAAAGTAACCATTCAACTTCAGATGACAGGGAAAACAGCAGAACTAATAAAAGAAAGAAGGAAAGGGGAGCAAGCAGTGCCTTGAAGATGATGAACTATACTTTAAAATGTCAATAGAACAGACTGATGAATTTGTTAAGCAGGTGATTGGAAGAGAATTGTTGGTCAGTGGAGAGTTTGGGAGACATGAATATTTGCGGTCATCTACATAAAGATGAAAGTTTGATCACAGTGGAGGAGCTTCCAGTGGTAGAGAAAACAGAAAAGAAATATTGCCCAAAGGCAAAAGATTTGACAATGCCTGTGTTTAGGCAAGAAGAGAATGACAGGAAAAGAATAAAGACTCAGAGAATCAGAGTCAATGGGGGAAAACTTGGTCTGTGTGATGCTGTGGGGCTAAGATGGAGAGTCTGAAGGGGGTGAACCATGTCACTTGCTATGGGAAGAAGTTCATCAGAAGGAAATCTGAGCAAAGGTGATTGACATGGAGTTATTGATAATTTGTGAGAGAACAATCTCCAGGAATATGTGATAAGAAAAGACAGATTGCAAGGGATTGCGTGATAGCACCCAATACATTTGATTTATATCTCCAACTTGCTTTGTAACCTTTCTAATTATTTCACCAGGGAGGCACCAAAAAAATGAACTGACATGAGAAGAATGAAACAGCAATGACAGTGAAATTATCCCTGGTGACTGAACTTATATGAGTAAGCACTTATAGGCTTACCTAAACATTTTCAAATTTGTTCAATAAACACTTCAGTACAACACTTAGCAGGGTGAATTGCTCCCCATCCTTAAGGGACTCCATTGGATAGAGCTGAGAGATAAAGGGTAAGGCAAAGGATGACAATATTTTAAATAGCACTGCAAGGGTTGTATTTACTTTCTCTCTTTAGTAAAGAGCATAAATGATAGGAGATACATTCCTCTAATCTATCTGAAACCTTTGGTTTCCTTCTTCACCAAAAGCAAGCTGACTTTCAAAAGTTTTATTTATTTGCTGTAGAATTTCCTTAAAATAAATGACTTCAAAAGAATAGTTTGACAGTAAAACCAATGTGATCACAAGAAAAACAGGGAAACTGACAATGAGGAGGATTAAGATTCTAAGAAAAGCAGAAATGTTCTCAGTTAAATGAAAGAAGAATGACCAAAACAAATACGATTTCACTCATCAGGAAATTGAATCTGTCAAGTCCTTTCCAAGTTGGCAGCTTAGTGCCAGTGGCCCTTCATGTTTGAGACTCCCTGGAGTGGCTGAGTAAGCTAGTAAGGATACACTCAATAATAGGCTCAGTCAGTAACATGAGAACCTGGACATGGCTGACGCTGACTTTTCCTTCTCACAAGAATGATGTCACTGTCACCATTTTATTAAACATGTGTGTCCACCTAATCAAAACTTCCTTAAATATGGCATACTGATGATAGAATCTCAATATAATTCTGTTCGTTATGAAATAGTTTAGATTCACCTCTGCATATCTTCCACTCAATAATTTTATTTGCATTTACTGACCAATAATGTTTTTCCATGTAATCCTAAATCAGTGATCAAAAACTGGGAAAGGAGATTTTAGAAGGAACATTTATTATTTCCCCCTCACATATTTTCAGCATCTGACCAATATTAACTCCTTTTCTCTTGCTTCTCAAGTCAGAAAGATGGAGGTAAGATGGTTTTTAAAAAAGGCTTCAGTGATCATCTAGTTAATTCCTTCTATCTTGGAGAAATTGAGAACCTGAGAGGTGACTTACCTGGAATCAGTGAACTTGTTTGTAGAAGAGGCAGAGCTAAAAATTCTGCTGCTTTACTCTCAGTCTTTGCTCCTTACATATATGGATTAAACAGTTACTTAACTTGTTGATGATTTAATGGCATATAGTTATGCTTTTAAAATTGCTTACTGATTCATGATGTTTTGGGATGTCTGAGCAAAGCTAGATGAAACAATGAAAAGAAAGCTTTGAATTAGATGAGGAAGACAGACGCCACTAACCATCTCCATGTTCTTTCACCACAGTTAAAAACAATTTCCCTTTTCTTCTGCTTACCCCCTAATAAGTTCTCCATTACATGTTATCTCAGCTTGTAGCCACTTCAGATCTTTCTAGTTCCCCACTGCCCACTAAATAATTAGCTGCATAATTGTCAAACACTCTACTTGTGAGTTGATAACACACATCAATAAAGAATTCATTGTGACTTCTAGTATTCTTAACCAAGTGACAAAAATCTCTCAGTGGACCAATCATTCTTACTGTTTTTGTCCTTTAATCTTACCTTATCAATTTTTAACTTGTACATGACTATAAATTATCTACATCTACCTTGAGTATAGAATAAGGTCCTTAGGCAGAAGGGCCATGATGGCCCAAATTTTTTCATCCATTTTCCTTACAAGTCAATATAGTGCTGTGCACACAGGGGTCCCCTTTTTAAATTCCACTTGCATTTTTAGACTATGGTAATTTGGTGATTTCCAGTAAAAATGCCCTCCTAGTTTTTTAAATAAAAGGAATGATAAATGAGAATTGGAGGTTTTATTTCTAGATCTGCCTATAATCATTCATCTGGACTTCATGCTTTTCTTCCATAAAGTGAAGGAGTACGCTCACCCGTTTCTCAAGTCCCTGTTGTTCTAACATAAATGGGTCAGTGTCAGAATCCTGATGCTTGCGGATGAGATCAGGGAAGGTAATGACCACATTTTCTAAAAATGACACTGAGTGCTACTTGGGACAGAGGATACAGAACTTTAAATTCTCTGACACCTTAAACCATAATTCATGTGTTTTAAAAAAAATTGTATAGCAGTTTAGCCACATATGATTTCTTCTTGCCAACCTAGCTCATAACAGATGAATCTCTGCTCCTCCAGCCTTGATCAAAGAAACTGGGAGAGCAGGCATCACTTCCATTCTGCAGACTGACTGACCACATTTAATTAACTCGCCAATAAGCCTGCCTTTCCAATTATTGCTAAAGGTACTTGCAGATGACACAAGTGAATATATTATAGAAATTTCTTTCTTTCTTTTTTTTTTTTTTGAGATGGAGTCTTGCTGTGTCGCCCAGGCTGGAGTGCAGTGGCCGGATCTCGGCTCACTGCAAGCTCCGCCTCCCGGGTTCACGCCATTCTCCCGCCTCAGCCTCCGAGTATCTGGGACTACAAGCGCCCGCCACCACGCCTAGTTTTTTGTATTTTTAGTAGAGACGGGGTTTCACCATGTTAGCCAGGATGGTCTTGATCTCCTGACCTCGTGATCCACCCGCCTCGGCCTCCCAAACTGCTGGGATTACAGGCTTGAGCCACCGCGCCCGGCTAGAAATTTCTTATGATACTTTTATAATCTTTGTATGGATATTGCCACTATTTGTTAAACTTTTAGCCTTGCCTTGGCATTGTGGGCATTTTCATGCTATAGTTGATTTTTCAAATCCCAAATAAATGTCCTATCTCAATTTTCCTTGTCTGTATACATCAGAACATCAGAAATCTACTCTCTAAGGCCAGGCATGGTGGCTCATCCCTGTAATCCCCGCACTTTGGGAGGGTGAGTTGGGCAGATCACAAGGTCAGGAGTTCAAGACCAGCCTGGCCAATATGGTGAAATGCCTTCTCTACAAATAATACAAAAATTAGCCAGGTGTGGTGACGGGCACCTGTAATCCCAGATACTTGGGAGGCTGAGGCAGGAGAATCGCTTGAACCCAGGAGGTAGAGGTTGCAGTGAGCCGAGATTGTGCCATTGCACTCCAGCAGCCTGGGCGACAGAGTGAGACTCTGTCTCAAAACAACAACAAAAACAACAACTACTACTACTACTACTCTCTAGGAAGCAGAATAATAATAGTTTTTAGCACTGAAAGTAAACATCTTCAGCTGGAAGTAAGGTTTCCCTGGTGCATAGCGTCTGCCTTTAACTTTTCTGCCATAATCATGAATCCATACGGGAGAGCTGATTTTACAGGACAATTCACAAGTGTTTTAGACCAAAGTGAAATTATCAACACACATAAAGCTTTCACATAATCCTCTCAAAGACTTGATCATCTACATTCTCAGCTAGTTGAGGTGTTTAAGAGTTTCCCAAAATACCTGCACTGTCATTCAGTCTACCACTAGAGTTTTGGACTGCAGCCACTGTGCTAGCAGTAAAGCAGCACTTGCTGCATCAAGAACTCTGCCGAGTTGAACATGTGTAGAGAGGATGGATGTCAGTATTCATTATCCACACAATTGCTTGGGATCCTGCTGATATCCTTATGTCCACATGCTTAGCTCATCAGAATTCAGTTTGCAGCAAGGTGGCCATAGTAGAGTGATCATTGCCAGGTGAGCACAATAAATGTTTTAAGGAAATGATGAAGTATATCTTTGAATAGAAAAGTAGTCCTATGAAATTCTGGAAAAATAGCACCAGATGGGCCAAGCTGGCATCCGGTTATCACAAATAGCAAGAAATATTTTAAGCAAAAAACGTATGGGGGGCAGTCTGCAAAGCAAAGACAAAAAAAAAAAAAAGTGTTTGTAACATGATAGTAAAAAGGGCATGGGTTTTAATCTCAGACTTGTTTTTAAATCCCAGCTATTTAATTTACTATTCCATTTTGGAAAACTATGTAGCAACTTTGAGTTTCAGTTTAAAAAAATATCTATAAAATGGGGATGGTAGTGTCTGTCTTGCAGAATTATTGTAAGGATTCAGTAAATCAAACACGCAGCATAGTGGCTAGCACCTATCAGATAATAAATAGATGGTTAAGTATAAACAAATATTGATGTCTAAATAACAAACCTAAAGATAGTTTTCACAAGCACAGAGTGGAGAAAGAAGTTTGGCTTCAAAGTTTGTGTTTCCAGTTATGCTTACAGCATCAGGATCTTCAAAACAAAGCTTAATAAATTAAGTAAAACGCAAAACTTTTTCTCACTTTAAGTGGAAAATTGAAACACTGTCAAATTTTTCATATAATTTGGAAATATTCAAAAAGTGGAAGGACAGTGTCTCAATAATTTTCCCTTCTAAGTTTCCAGGATGAGTTCAGCCAGTATTTTCTTGATGATATATAAACTTCCCCTAAGCTCATGAGTCTTTGTGGACTCATAGACGAGAATTCAATCAAGAAAAGGCTGTGTGTTACCCAAATAGTGGCTTTTTCTGGGAGGGGATATTGTCTGGTAGACCCCAAATAATCACAAGAGAGTGGTTTGCTTCTTCTTAGAAGAATAAAGCCTGTTTCAATGGTAAGTAACAGGACCTAGGGACCATAGGAAGACAGGTAAGAAAGCTAAGTAGTAATATGCCCCGTCTATGGAATCCTGAAAGAGTGGCTATGAGACTGAAGGAGGGAAAGGAAGAACAGCTGAGACCAAGGCAGCCATACTACTTAACCTAAAGAAAGGTAAAATGCAGAGATAAGGCTTAGACAGGTTAGATGAGCAAAGGCATTTCTTGCTTTGAGCAAAATAATACAAAACTGAAGGAGATTCTGTATCTTCTCATTAGTAAGTATGTTTTCTTGTGAAAGTAAGCTTATAATTGATAGAAGGGAATGGATTCACTTGCCATACTATCATAGGAAAAGAAAAAAGGCCATAGGAGCTTAGGAAGGAGATGATGGGCATAATCTTTTTGTACTGGGCAGCAGCGAGGCCTGGGCAAGATCAAGATATGAAGAGAACTGGGTTCTGGCAAGGACCCTATTTTTAAATTATCTGATTTTCAGTAAGTCACTTGCGTTCCTTAAATTGCCAATTTTCTATCTGTACTAGGAGGACCCTGAGCTTTCTCCCTTCTATATAATTCTATGCCCAAGAGGAGAAAAAAAAACAAACAAAATGATCAATCAGTTTCTTTACTTTTCAAGTGAGCATATTTCTTTATTCTCTTTGTTCTACATTGTCAGGAAGGCAGAGCAAGGTGGGAACTGAGGATGAGGAGTGAGTGCTGAAATGTTCTTGGTTTCCTCTCCAGATAAGCAGAGAGCTTAAGCTTCATAGTTAGCCTGGCACTTCTCCAGGTCTGGATATTATCTTCAAGTGCTACATTCTAGATTTGTTACCAGTGTGATGTGCTTTTAGAGGTTGGGGTATTACCAAGGGGACTGCCTAAACAGCCTGAAATAGATGATGTCTAGGACTTTTGGATGAGCGAGGATCTTTTGTTTTAACCCTCTGCTCTGAGTTTGCAAACCATAATTAAAAAGAATAAAAAACAAAACACAAAATGGGGTAGTATTAAATTGCCTGCATAGTGGGAACTTTCTGAGGGCAAGGATATGATAAGAAACAAAATGACATGCCCAGTTTCCATGGAAATACAGGACAGAGCCTTGAGGAAGTAGAGGTCACTTAGTTCGCTTTTTTTTCCATGCAGGAGTCCAACAGGTGGCTGCCTGCCTTTGCTCAAACATTCCAGTGACAAAAGAACATAGTCAAGGAGCAGTCTTCCTTGTTTTGAGTCCCAAATTATATTTTCTTGTATTTCCAAAAGATCACATAGAAAAGTCTATTTTAAAATAATCGTACATTTAATGAAAAGGGTAGTGCCATTTTCTAAAAAATCTATAGGAGTTATTCTGAAAACACTAATTCTGGAAATATTTTATTTTTCTTTTTGGGTTGAAAGTTACTGAGCTGTCACTTACAAATATTGTGCTGTATATTTTACATCAATTATTTCCAATTATTTCATTTAATCTCCACAACAAGATATAAATAAACACTACACTACTGTGCCCATTTTACAGAGTAAGAAACAGAGTGCTTTGCCTCAGGAAATATTTATGGTTAATTGATGGAACTCGGATGTAAGCATAGACTTATAATCATAAAGCTAAAGTTACTATGAAACAAATTTCTAGCTTATTTTTCAATAAATATAGATTTTTACATGGGACTTTTAGAGAATTTTACAACTCACAATGTCAATGATCTTATATCAATAATTTTAACCAAGGAAACGATCATTAAAGAGAAAATTTTCCCCTGAGCAAGAAACCTAGTATAAAATTTCTGTTACGTAACTATGCTGCATTATCTTTCAAGAGGTTGATGGTAGAATAATATACAGGACATCACTTGTCTTGTTTTATATGATGGAATAACAACTTAAGTGGCATAATTCATGGCTTCAAAGGAAAAAAAAGACACTGGCTTTAACTATGTGGCAGTATTATAGATAGAAGGAAGGACATCTAAACTGCACTAGGAAATGAAAATCAAGTTATGTCAACAACACTGAGAGACAAGAAAGAGATCTAGTCTAAGACCTGATAAATTTCTTTTTTCTTATCTCAATCCAGAAATGAATCTTTTGAACAATCTATCTGAACGTGTGGTACACCAGTAAATATAATGCCAGTGCCAGAAAGATACATATTCCCGTGTTAACCATATCGTCTCTCTTAGTAATGATTTTATTGCTGTTTCTGGCTGCTCGCTTGGTCTAATGTGTTCTCTCTTGCTGCTTCATTGCTCGCATGAGCAACAGCTAATCTGTCATCCCCTTTCTACAGCACCTGTCACTGTAGCTTTTACGAGTTGTAAATGAGGACTGCACAGTGTATGCCTACAGAACTAATACATGAACATAATCCTTCGTTAAGAAAGGTTTTTTTCTTTTCATTAATTAATTTAACTCATGCCTACCTATCACTGACCTTTATATTTCTAATGTTTGCCTCTACAAACTGTATCTTGCTCTCTGAGAAAAACGAACAAAAATTTGGAAAATGTTCCTATGGTGCTCAAAACTGCTGTCTCATCTAGCAGTAAAATATTCCTTTTTAGTGAACCACAAATTTTCCTCCCTTTGTAATTTCAGTGTGTGTGTAACATTAAATAAAATACTTATGTTTCAGTAATTGCACATGGTTTTCAAAAATTCTACTTAGAAAAATGATGGCATGTTGGCAAACTGTGATAACAATCAACTTAGAACAATCCACAAAATTCCATGACTATAAGCTCCTGGGTGTATGTTTTTCCCTACTATTATATTGGTACATTTTTTTGTCAGCATGTCAGCCCCCCAAGTGCTTGCTATGTCTCTTCCCTCATCAATCCAATCACCTTACTGCATGGCTACTTGACACAAGAGAGTTCTGGTACCATGGGGTTTACGACCACCTTTTCTAGGCCTACTAATGCTTACCAGGACTTCGTTTAGATTGGATCTTCTTGCTAAATGTGAAGAGCAAGACTCCACAAATGAACACTAACTATTCCAGAATATAAAAATCACCTTGATTATTTCTACTAAGTGGTGTTTCCTGATCAACATGCTGCAAATTGAACTGTCTCTTCCTAAAAGGTATGCTGGAGTCCTAATTCCTAGTACCTCTGAATGTGACCTTATTTGAAGATAGAGTCTTTGCAGATGTAATCAAATGAAGATGAGGTCATACCAGATGAGAATGTGCTCAGTTCATTGGCCGATATCCTTTTAAGAGAGCCTTGTGAAGACACGGACACAGAGACATACACAGGGAAAACATAATGTGAAGACCGAGGCAATGCAGCTGGAAGCCAAGGAATGTCAAGAATTACTGGTAACCACTGGAAGCTAGGAGAGAGGAAGGAATAAATTCTCCCTCAGGTTTCCAGAAAGAACAAACTTTGCAGACACACCTTAATTTCAGACTTCTAGCCTGTAGTACTATGAAAAAACACATTTCTGTTGCTTTTAGCTACCCAGTTTGTCGTAATTTGTTACAACAGCCCTAGAAAACAAACACAGAAGGCAAGAGGTACAAGATAAGTGGAGGTATAAGAAATATTAAGCACAATATGCAATATATGTACTATCTTATCATTCATAAAACATATCAAATGACAATAAAATTTAAGCTCATGACTCAGTGGGGTTTTAGTTAAAATATCACTGAGACCATGAGATTTCCAGAAGGCAATTTCTGCATTTAAAAGAAAAGTCACAACTTACAAATTCATATGAAAATTGAACTATCAGTGAATTGAGCATCAAGTCAGGATGTGCGGTAATTGTACCAGTAGAAAGATACTCAGTGCCATAATTTTTTGTGCACTCTACTTTAAAGAACTTGATTTTTTTTTACTAAATAGATCCAGAAAGCAAGCAGTGACGCAGTGTTGCAAGTCTGCTGCAAAATTTCCAAGTACTACAATAACTTGTTCTACATATTTCTTCAAGTCAGTCTGTTCTCTCCATGTAATTCTTCCATATACTAATTTTGATATTTATTGATCAAGAACAGAGATGTCTCAGTTGTGGGAAAATTACTTTTTGTTCACTGTTTCAACATTAAGTGTTATGTTGAAAGCATTACCTAGAAATATGACAAGAGATGGAAAAAACCAGTTGGGAACATTTCAACCACTACTTACCTATTATTTATGCTATCTTTGCTCTCAGCTAAATAAACATCAAGTTTATGGATGAAAGAGCACGATCACTCCCAGGGTTCTTGCACATGGCAAAGTTTCAGGTAATACAATTTCTCTTTTCATTTCATTTCCATTGTCTCAGCTTTGGTGTAAGAATTAACCTTGACTCACCTCCACCTTTACCATTTCACCTGTTTACATAGGTGTAGGGTGCCCTCTATTGGTGCAGATGTCGGCAAAAGCCCTTGTCTAGTTCTCACTGACCGTTAATCATTACTGTAAGGATATTTGTTATTTTCTGTTGGTTTTTATGACAGAAAAAAAGCTGGTAATGTCAAAATTACTGTTTTTTTTAAAAAATTAATTGTATCCTACTATCTCCTGGCATGAATGGGGCATAGCAGTGCTGGAGTGTGGTAAGGGCACAGACTCAAGTCTTGGATTTGAAAATCCACTTTGCCATTGCTTAACTGTGAAAAAGTTTATTAACAGCTCTCATGCCTCTTTTGCTAATATGCCCAGCATACGACTCCTGCCTCATGGATTTGCTGTAATCAAGGTCTGGCACTGATTTATCTGCCAAGTACTTACTAAGTACCTATTATGAGCCAATGTTTTAGGTTAAATTTCTGTTTTCTTGGAGTCTACAATATAATGGATATTTTACCAAATTATAATCATATACTAAGAACTCAATAAATAATAGTTATTTCTATTGTTATTACTATGTTCATCGTAACAGTTATTGAATTACTAAAATAAATGTCCTTTTGCTTAAGTTTTATTTTCCATTGACAGCAGAGAATCTATTGCATGCATGAGGTGGTGGTTGTCTTTAGAAAACTTCACTCTTAAGATAAACATAGGTAGTCACAGTAATTAGACCATTTCTAGTACACAAAGGCCTACTTAGATTTGATTGACAATAAATTCTCAATGGTGTCAATAGGGTCTTGGAAATTGCTACTTTAAGTGAAAAAACATATAACCAAGATATTTCTATTTTTTTCTCAACAATGTTACAACAAAACAACATTGAACAAAATGACATGCTGTACATCAATTTGGTTAAAGTCGCAGTTTCCAAGTACCTATCAACAACATCAAGTGAAGACTTACTCTACTCTAATATTTATGTCTGCAATTTTATTTATTTATTTGATAGGCAAAAGCCATGAGTATATGACCTAGCAACCAGATAATTACTTAAAATCATCCATCAGGCACACATTTTATTATCAAGGAAAATATAGTAAAACGGCACATGGACATTTGCTTGCTATAGCTGAGCTCAAGGATGATTATACAAGCTTCACATTTTTCTACTTACTCTTGATTTTTTTAATTGTATAAATCTAAATGGGTTCTGAGTATAAAAATAAAAATGAGTTATTAGCATCTTACATAAATACAGTAACTTCGTAAAGCTGAGCAAAGCGATCCTGAAACATTACTGTTAATTAACATCCATATTTTACCCAGATTTCCTTAGTTTTTACCTAATGGCCTTTTCCTGTTCCAAGGTCCCATTCAGGATACTACATTACATTCGGTTGTCATTTCTTTTTAAGATCTTCTTGTCTGTGACAGTTTCTTTGTCTTTGATGACTTTCACAGTGTTAAGGACTGCTGGCCAGGTATTGTCTAACCAGAGAGACTTGTCTAATGTTTTTCTCATGATTAGACTGAGGTTATGAGTTTTGGGGCAGAAGACCTCAAGAGATCAATGTTACATATTATCAACATGACTCATCATTCTTCATCTTATCTTTGATCATCTGGCTGAGGTAGTGTTTGTCAGGTTTTCCACTGTGAAGGTGATCTCCACCACTCCCTTCAAACTTTACTCTTTGAAAGGAAGTCATTATGTACAGCTTACATTTAAGAGTGGAACTCATGTTTTTTAAACTTTATGTTTGTTATGAATTTTTCCCAATATGAAACTGTAATTAAGTAAATTTGGAAAGATTTGGTTTTCAAAGAAAGAGCATTTGAAAATTCATACATAAGAGAATGGTCTCCTTCCTGAAGCACTCAGCTGGGAGTGGTGTTCCAAATGGTGATAGGACTCATTGGATAATTTCCATTCTCAATAATTTTATTCATTTAGATTCTAGTTCTCTTTAAATCTGCAGAATCTCAGAAATTTACATAGAGTTTTTATATGCCTATAGTACCTCTTTACTCTTCAAACGTTTACCCACAGTGTATATTGTAACAATCATCTTTCTTAAATTTAATAGTAATTGCCTGTCTTGTATGGCTTATATATTTTAGAGCTACTAATGTAAGAAAGTAGAAACAGAATAATAGTCGAAAACCTCTACCAGCATATCCAGCCAGTCATATCCTTCAGCTAACTTTATCAGTTAGCTCATATAGAGGCAAGGAGCCCAGCAATCTGAGAAGCACCAGAAATGGTATTTCTTAGGGTCCCATTTGTGTAGGCACATGCACACACACACACACATACACACACCACTTACTTCCTTAAACTAAATGTAGTTTATAGGCATTCTTGCCCATAGTTAAACCAATAAGATGCTCTTGAGACAATGTGATCTTAGATAGGTCAAGGCTTCTCCTGCGGGTTATATTCTTACTCTTTTCTTTTCTCTATAATGTAACTTTGATAAGTGACATGTACTTATTATAAAGAAATTTAGGCTCAATTTCAATTAACACTGAGTGCTTGTGTAATGAGAGGCACTTTGATGGACATTTTCCTGTACGTTTATCCTGTATTTTTAAATCTAACATGCTGATCTTGTGTATTTATTACTTTTTTATGTAGATAAGAAAATAGAGGCATAATATGCTCTTTTCCCATACTAAGGGATAATTCTGTTCTCTGTTGTTCAAAACATTATTTCAGAGTTTAACATATATTTATATACACAATAAAATAATAGTTTTATTGAAAACTTACCACATGCCAGGAACTATACTAAGAGCTTTACATAATATCTCATTAAGTCCCCCAGCAATGTTAAGTAGTGGGTTCTATTAGTATTCTCATTTTACATTTGAGGAAATCAAGGCTTAGAGAGTATCTTAGATTGACTGCATTAGGGTTCTAATTAAGGCATCCCTATATCCCTGTCTTTTGTCTTGTGACTTTGTAGTCCCCTCTCATACTGATTCTGTCCTTGTGTCTTGGTTTGGCCACAGTTCACTGGCAAAGCAGAGGTTTGAAAAAGAGCTTGTATGTCTTTGCTTTCTTTTTTGCTTCTCTGTGTTCTTCAAGATAGCATGTCCAGGTTAGCATGAGAATATGCTTGTTTAGCTTGCTGGGAAGATACAAGAGACACATATATATGAGAGATTACATGGAGCAGAGCCACATCATCCTAGGATCATCTTGAAACCATCCTAAACAAGCCAGCTCCCAGTTGACCTGTCAGCTGGCCACAGAAATAAGAGCAAGCCTAAACCTCAGTGACAGGACCAGGACCAAGGTGAGACAAACGAGGCACTTGCAAAATTTAAGGGGTCATCCACAAACTCAGAAATGAGAATAAACAATATTTTAAGGCAGAAATTCATAAGAATAAAAATTAATGCAACGAGTCATCCATGATTAACAAAATATCAAAATTTTAGATAAAGGCAAGGCAAATATTGCTATTTTTCCTTCTGTGTCAGATACCAATAGTATAGCAAAGCACCATTCAGCAGGATCACCCAGTGAACCCAAGAACTCATAAAAATAACAAATGAGTTTTGCTTTAAGCTAGCACATTTTGGGATGTTTCTTACACATTAGTAGCATACCCATAGGGATTAATTTAAAGGTCTCCCAATCATACTTGGGGGGAAAATATTTGGATCTAAGACTCTACTCTACCTCTACTGCGACAAGGCAATATCCACAGCACCTCCCAGATTTTGAAATGCCATTTTAGATAGAAGAAAAAGGATGGGGAGAAAATATAAAAAACAGAGTCATTCAACAGAGATTGAATTTCCTAAAATTATTGCTTTGATTTTTAGACTATACCGAATCACTCCCTTCTTTGCACTTTGGGATAAAGGCATTGTAAAGAAGATGAAATCTAAATCAAATGTATTATTTGCAGATATGAGTGTCAATTAGGAAATTTTGCAACCTGTTACATGATTATGTAACCTCCTGAGAAAGGAAGTTCTAATTCACAGGAAATTTGCTGAGGATGGTGCACAGGCCAGGGAAATAATATCTGAGCATGATACCAATAGCA
>NW_012115344.1:2756073-2756415 GCF_000951035.1 Colobus angolensis palliatus | reverse complement strand
CAATGTGCAAAAATCACAAGCATTCCTATACACCAATAACAGACAAACAGAGAGCCAAATCATGAATGAACTCCCATTCACAATAGCTTCAAAGATAATAAAATACCTAGGAAATCAACTCACAAGGGATGTAAAGGACCTCTTGAAGGAGAACTACAAACCACAGCTCAGTGAAATAAAAGAGGACACAAACAAATGGAAGAACATACCATGCTCATGGATAGGAATAATCAACATTGTGAAAATGGCCATAGTACCCAAGGTAATTTATAGATTCAATGCCATCCCCATCAAGCTACCAACGACTTTCTTCACAGAATTGGACAAAACTGCTTTAAAGTT
>NW_012115344.1:2745353-2754491 GCF_000951035.1 Colobus angolensis palliatus | reverse complement strand
ATACATTCATTGTTTTATTTAACATGTTAAATTGCAGTGTCAAAATTAATAATAGAATTCCAATAGTTGTGATTATTTCCAGTACCTAGCATATATTAAGGATATATTCATGTTTAAAAAGGGATGAATAATCCTGAGAAGAAAAGCACTGTTGCTTAGAAAAAATACTGGCTGTAA
Source organism: Colobus angolensis palliatus (assembly GCF_000951035.1). Taxonomy (NCBI): domain Eukaryota; kingdom Metazoa; phylum Chordata; class Mammalia; order Primates; family Cercopithecidae; genus Colobus; species Colobus angolensis. The sequence continues at coordinate 2,754,314 of NW_012115344.1, read as the reverse complement.
ATTTGCATCAGTCGCAGAAGATTTTCAAAGAAAATCCCTTACAGAAAAGGAGAAATGAATTTTTCAAAAATATTTTATATGACTGATTCATTTGTTGTAATGAAGGAGAATGATAAGCGAACATGAAAAACTTGGAATTCTTACAATTTTAGTTGGTAGGGGTAAAAGAAAATGAGTTGGAGAGCAAAGGTCAGTGGGATTATTCAGAATAATAGATATTAAACATAATTATATATATTTCTTTGGTTATTCATCATTTAATCTTATGGATATTTTATTGGTTTATGGGCTGAATTAATGAATCATAAAGAATCAGTTTGCAAACACTGAATCTAAAGTGCACATGGAAAGATAATTTAAAATAATACCACCTGGAGATTTAGAAAATTAGAATTCAAGCTTCTATGCTTCTCCTTGAACCTAATAAATTCAATTAAATGATGTATTCTTCAATTAAATTATCTTGGGTGCCCATGAGAGTTTCTAGATTCATGGGCACCCAAGGTTTCATGCATTGATCAAATCAAGCCTTTACAAGATGGTGAGTGTCAGATATGATGAAGAATATAATACACAATATATATATATGTACAGATATATATAGATATTTACAACTTCTTCAAACACAACCATCTCTCACTTCTCCTGAAACCAGCCCTTAATTGTTATAGATTTCTCTTTAGAGTACACCTACATTTGAGAAAATGTAAAATCCTAATGAATATTCAGAATTTACTGAGATCATAAATTTAGGACCCATTTCTCCAGCAGCAAATACTCAAGCACATTGCAGGAATGCTTAGTTCTCAGGTGAGTATGGTATCTCAAATCTGTCCTGTAAGTGTTGAGCCAAATTTTCTTTCATTTACGACTTCTCTTTGCCCAAAATGTAATTGCAGAAAAACATGCCCAACTCATAGAATGTCTACCAAACTACTAAGTTCATCATAAAAGAAAATAAAGAAAATGCATTGTTTTACATTTCTAATTTTATATAGAATGAGTTTATTGTTAAATGGCTCTTCTCTCCTAAATATTCATAAATCACATGACCTTCTAGAATTCCAGTGGGGATTGGTATTAAATTTGTTATTCCATAGGTTTAAGGCAGATCTTTCATCTGTTTTCGGGACATAAAGATATTTATCTAACTTGGCAGCTTTCAGATGTCCATTATTTCTTGAAGATCACCAAGAGTAGTCCCTTTGTTTTAATGACCAGATATGTAATATGACTGAGGCTGCAAACTTGGTCTCACTTAAAAAAGTGAGATAGTCTTTAATCCATCTCAGTTTTCAAATCCTTCATGTTGCTTTGACTTTTCTAGTTTGAATATGCTTCATTTCAGGAAGGATGGAAACAAAAGGTCTCTGCATTTTGCTATCTGCTAATATTCATGCATAACTACTTCATGCAGGATACCTGGTCATTCTTTATTATTCTAATTATAAACATAGGAAAAGAACTTTCTCTGCTTGGCTTTAATATTTTCCCAAGCTTGGTATTAATTAACATAACAACAGATCTTTCAAAGTATCTATTAGTTACCAACACAAGGTGGAACAAACATAGACTCACATGAATTTTTATTTATATTTGACCATACTGGCTTGGTCACTATTCCTGTGATCTTCTCTGCATGTTCTTTTTAAATATTATCTCATTGCATAACATCATAAAACTTTATTTCTTTATAAAAGATCTGATGTCTTCTTATTGTGTGGAAAGTTAAAATTTTATTGGTTTGTGTTTATTATTGGATTATGTTTATTATTTGTTTGATTATTGTGAAGATCCAAAGTTAACAATCCAAAATTAAGTTTACTTATTCTTATTGGTTCAAACTTCTGAGAGATGAATTTTCTAGAAGGTAAAGTAAGACTATATCCTGTGTTACTTTTAAAGGAGCAGGTTCCCAATGATATCTGGATAAACATAGCCCTCTCTCACTAATGTAAGTTGTATTTTTGCCGATTTTATAATATTCACTAGAAAAGCATATTGCACATTCTTCTGATTGGGTGATATGTAGTACATGTCCTGATGTCACTGGTGTTTCTATCCTCTCTTATATTCACTGAAATATGTTTCAATAGGCTTCTACTCAGCTTTCCCATTTTCATCCATTCACTTAGCAGATATGTACCGAGAGTCTACTCTGTGCCAGATGTGGTTCTCAATACTCTGGATACAACAATGAACATAAAGGAGCAGTTCTGTACCTGTGGAATTTCTTTGAGTTGAATAAGAACATGTCGCCCACATGTTCAACTCCTCTAGTGCTGTTTTTCTTTTCTTCTGTTGATTTATGGGTTCTATTGATTCATGGTCTACTAAGTCATTTTTTACTTGAAATAGTTAATCTTTCCAGTATAAATACTATATTATTTAAGAAAAGATGTGAGCTTTATCTGTAAAACTGAGATAATAATACCTCATCACTATTTTTTGAACAGTAAATAAAATGGCATGTGCATGGTGAATAGCATATTTCCTGGAACATAGCAAGGATGTAAGAAATGTTTGCCCCTCATGCTCCAAAGACAAATGAAAGTTTATAGTAATAACCTGAGCAATGATAGAGGAAAAAATAAATTTAATCAGTGACAGATACGGCCTTCATATCAAGTTAAACCCATTTGTCATAATAAAAATTATGTTTAACCATGAATGAGGCAAGCCTAGACATGATCTATCATAGTATTATATTCATTTAAAGTTTCCAAAGGGGGCATCTTTTGATTTAACTAAAACACAAAAGGTACATTGTACAAATATCAACAGCATCCAAACCCAATAACTAGAGGAGAGGTATAATAAAGCACCCTTATAAGCACTTGGATAAACTTTCCATCTACAAGTTTGCCCCACCCTTTAGAAAACTGAAGCATCTTTTTAGAAAATATCTAGGACCTGGGTATTGCTATTCATTTGAAATGCTTTTATTTTCTGCACACACTTGCTTCTGTTTGGTCATGCACAAGAGCATTCCCAGCATCAGGTCTTTGGAATGCAAACACTCACTCCACATGTAAACTTTAAATACTCTTGGGATACATCGCGATCTCACTTCACCACAGGGTCACACAATTGCATTCAGCTCTTCAGCACATTGTCCAATATTTAAAAAGCCTGCTGTCCACTGGAATCACAGCTCAACAAAACCTGTTGGCTCTAATGAATCACTTCTACAGTCTCTGGAAAGTGTTCCTTATCTGTCCATAAGTGTGTATGTCCTTTGAAGGGCTCTGCTCTTGAAAGATTTTCCTGGTCACTCTTGTTCCCACTGATTTTATTTCCTTCTCTAGAGTTCTCGAATAACTATGAAAACAAAAGTGTTTTGAGAGAGAATAGGGGGTACTATGGAAAACCTAACAGGGGAACTAATGTAATCTGGGGTCAGAGAAAGTGATACTTAGGCTGAGATATGGATGGTGGAAACTGACCAGGTGTAAAGGGTTAGCAAAAATTTTAGGAAACAGGGGTGAATATCCTAAGGCCCATACCTAAGAAAAGGGAGATCATGGAGATATCGGATAAGCCAAGGGAGGTCCAAATGGCTGAAGCTCAGGGAAGAATGGGAGAATGTTTTATTATTCACTATAGTTTTACATACTCTTTTTGCAACCCTTGTAAGTGGTGAGCTTCCTGGTTACTTTGAATGTTTTATGCTCCTCATATAGCTTTTACCAGCATACCATATGCTAAAATTTCTCGACTGACACATTGATTGTAAGGAAAACTGGCTTACTGAGGAGTATTAAATCAGTTGGATCTGTACACACACACATTCACACACACACACTCTTTTCTCTCTCTCTCTCTCTCACACACACACACACACACACACAATTTGCTGGTTATCTACAAATACCAGACACTACTGAAAGCAAACTGTACATACTAATTTTTTTTTAAATCCTCTTAACTATTATCACCATTTCACAGAGGACACGAAAGACTAAAGCTGTTAAGTATCTATCTCAAGAATAAAAACCATCAAGTAGTATTCAAACCCAGAAAATCGGGCAGTATAGTTTCAGAGCTTGAGCGTTTCATCACAATAAATACAAAATGCAATGAAATATCTTATGGTTTTTCAAAATTAATTCTTTTAAACTGTGCTCTCTTAAGGTTCCCCTTCCAGTCTTACTATCTCTACTATATCCACTGTAACTCTACTTGCAGCCCAGAACTGCTGACTAGCATCTACATTTGGATATGAAATAAGTAGTTCAACTCGATCTATCCTAAATTGGGCTCATATTTCTCCCTCAGATCTCCTCCTTCCCCTTCATTCACTGTACCAGTTAGGAGCCCCACCATTTATTTACTTGGACACTTAAGCCAGAAGCCTTCTGTCCCTTCCATCCCCACACCAATCCACCCACCATGACCTGTTGTCCTGTCACCTTAATGCCTCTCTGGCTGGACTGCTTCCCTCCTTCCCCTCTGTCACTACCTGTCACTACCTCAGCTCCTCAGCAGCAGTCATCTAATGGATCTCTTGCATTTGATGTTCCCTGACAACATTCTCCATCCTGCGGCTAGGATGTTCTAAGTTTTGATTACTATCATGTCACTACCCTGCATAAACCCCTTTAATATTCTCCATTGCCTTGAGAACAAGGCACTAATTTGCTAATATGACTTCAAGCTTACTTCTATGACCTTATTTCTTGCAAATTATCCTGTCATATGCCACATACCTATTTAAATGCTGTTAAAGTTACTTGAAGTTTTTCAAATTCATCACATTCTCTCTCATCTTTAGCCTCTGCTCATCTTACTCCTTGTGCCTGGAATGTCCATTCTTTACTTCTCTTGGCTAATTACAATTGGCTCATTGGAATTCAGTTTAGAGGTAGAATGGAATTTCTGAGTGTTCTGATAATATTCTCTTATTAACATTACTTATCATACTTCTTACAATAATACCAGATTATCATGTCATTCAAGGCAGAGTCCATTTCATTAATGTTTATATCCTTAAAGCATGCTATAGTACCAGCAGCCTAATTTGATATTTAATAAATATTCGTTGAATTAAACATTTTATTTTTAATAGACAAACATCCTAAGTGTTTATAATGATACTTTGCTGTTTTTCCACCTTTTCTCGCATTTACCACCCAGGACTTTATCTCCCCTGTCTGTGCTTGGAATTAGGTACAAAGTCTGATTTTACATGGACACTGACCATAAATTATAGAATTTTAAGTATGAGAATTGTAAATTCTTCAGGATTCCTTTTGTAAAGAAAGAGCTCAGTGTTTCTCTGTACAGTGACCTAACTTTAAAATGTAACACAATTTCAGAATTCCTTAGAGCTTGTCCATTTATTTATTTTCCATAAGAGAGCATTGTCAAGATGTGTGCACTTATTCATGTTATTTTCTCAGTTCCAACTTTCTAGCTCAATTCTTAGCACAGATTTGTCTACAGAGGACTTTGGGCCTCTAGAGCTCTCTCTGAAGAACAGGTTTGAGATGCCCATTACAGGCGCTGTGCTCTGTGGTTTATTAGAGGAATTTCCTCTGTGGCGATGAAGAAGCCTGCCTGGTGGCATAGAACTTTCATATGCATTAAAAGCTGGCTCTAAGGTTGTGAAGTGAGATAAATTTTACGGAATGACTTTGTTTGATGCAGCTGCAGAATCAATTAAGGCTGAATAGGGTCCTTAGTTGTCAATTTTAGTAATAGCCGAAAAATGCAAAATGCTGAGGCTGGTAGTCACCCAGATGTTTTAGTCCTGCTGACTGGCACATCAGTGTTCATTCTTCCTGATCTCTCTTTGGTTCTTGGGCTTACCTCCTAATATAAATAGCTATTGTTCTTACTCTCTTCCATGAAGTCCAATTACTGAAGTGGCTCAAAATGGTACAATAGAAACTATGCTCTACTGTTCTATTTTCATGGTTGAGGAGTCTCAGTCTCAGTTACCCCACACAGGTGGATCATCATGAGGGTCAGCAATAAAAATAACAAAATGAAGAGGAAAGTCAATGGTGAAGAAACCCAGGGGAAATTATAGCAGTACTCAATTGTCAAAATGAAAAATATGGAATACAATTCAAACCTCCTAACTTTTATTAGAAAGCGTGTGTGTGTGTGTGTGTGTGTGTGTGTGTATACACACACATCTGAAAGCATATGTATATTTATAGCGGGTATGCATATATATGTACAGTAAGAAATCAGATTTTTCACACTGTCTTTAATTAACGTAGGACCACCTATACATCTGACTAATGATGTCAGCCTCTGGGACAAAGCTCCCACATTCATTTTTCAGAACTGGCGATTCTTTATCCTCTTGTAGGTTTCCACAACTGTCAACATAACTCATATAAGAAGAAAAAGTCTTTTATTCTAGACAAGGAATGTTGGAAATTCCAGTAAGCCTGAGGGTGACCTCCATCAAAACCCGAATGAAAAACACATATCTCTCTTTGCCTTGTCAGCTGACAGGGTCTAGAGGTAATACCTAGTAGCAGTGAGAACCTCTAGCACACAGATCTTAATTTCTAATATTCTCCAATTAAAGGAATCAGAGCTCCTTGAGAAATGATTGATATTAGGACAGGGGTAGAAAATACACATGTTAAATATACAAAACACAGTGTTGGAAAGTAAAGAATTATCCAACTCCACCCCCCACGACACCACACACAGAAACACAATGATGAGATATATCAGAAGGATAAAGGAACCAACTGAAACAGCTCTCAATGGCCAAAGCTGGAATAATCTGAGCAAAAAAAAAAAAAAAAAAAAGTAGTTTTGGATTATAATCCAAAGTATACATGTCCATGAGTTCATACTGATATAAATAAATGACTGCATAAAATAAACAAATGGGGGAGAGTAGGCAAGCTTCCTGTGTAGAAGGATTCCACATACTTTTACAGTCTTTGTCCTCAAGGAGGTGGAGCATAAACCCCACTCCCTACGTATGGATTGTACTTAGTGACTTCCTTCCAAAAAGGTCAGCACAAAAAGGTTAGAGCAGGGGGAATATCTTTACAGTGGAGAAACCTGACAAACATTACCTCAGCCAGGTGATTGAGGGAAACATTCATCAGCAATGATGAGTTATGTTGATAGGAAATACCATGAGATGATGTGATGTGATCAGAATGGTCCTCCACCTCCATAGTCTCTCCTCAGAACCCACAACTTCAGTCTAATCATGAGAAAAATATTAGACAAGTCCCTCTTAGGGGACATTCTACAAAATATCTGACCAGCACTCCTTAACACTGTATTAAGTCATCAAACACAAGGAAAGTCTGAGAAACTGTCACAGTTTCTATTTTCATGGTTGAGGAGTCTCAGTCTCAGTTACCCCACTGAGGTAACTCTTATCCTTTAAGAGGAGCATAAAGAAATAATGACAAATGAATGCAATATGGCATGCTGAATGGGATCTTGAAACAGAAAAAGGACATAGGTAAAAATGACAGAAAACTAAGCAAGATGCATGATTTAGTTAATGATAATGTATTGATATTGGTTCATTAATTTGGGCAAGTGTACTATAATAATGTAAGATGTTAATAACAGAAAAAATATACCTAGGGAGCATATGGAAACTCTGTTCTATGTTTACAATTTTTTTTAATCTAAAACTATTCTAAAATACTGAGTTGATTTTTAAAAATTTAATGACTTTCAAATCTGTTTTTTTCTACTTAGAAAAGTTAAGGGAAAAGTCTCCACCATTGCAATATTTAATATACAAAACATTAATCATTCTAATTACATTCATTTATCTAGAGAAATAAGTAAATATCTCATAATCATGTCCAAGGGAGAGAAACCTGAAAGAACACATCTCTTAGGAACAATAATCAAAGAAATGAATTAGAATGAGTTGACAAAAGATGAATGAGCTCTATGTAGTTTGGTTTATGGATGCATCAAGTGGTCAATAGGGAAGCTAGGAGAAGAATTTGCTCTTGCTCAAGTTAATGGTGTCATTTAGAAGATATTTGAATAGCACCAGAGAAGCCAACTTGTCAGAGGAGCTCTGTTTCCATAATTTTAGTGTGATATTTGAAAATTATTTTCTTATTGATGTATTTTATTTCCTTTGCTTATGCCTTCAGAATATCTGGACACATTCAAAATGTGGTTTTATTAAAATCATGTCAACTTTGAAGTTTGATTTATCATGTCAGTGTCCAAAGCTGATGTGCAAATTGTGTGTGGCAGAGATAGTTCTCATCAAATATTCCTTATACTCCACTACATTTCTCATTCCTTGTAGCTAAGCCGGGACCATGTGGCTGGTTTAGGCCAGTGATTTGTGAGAGAATGTGATGTTAGTCACTTTGGGGCAGAGGCAGTTAAAAGCCTATGTCTCTCTCAACCTCTGTCTCTCTACTCCCTTGCCATTGCAACTTCAGACAGCATGTTTCCAGGTAATGCTGCTGCAAGATGGGAGCATCTACTAGTCCAAGTTTCTGAGTTATTTTGTTGGGAAGACACCTCTTCTCACAACCTGCCAACCTCTGTTGAACATGCAATATATATTACGTACTGTATGATGCCCTAAGTCATTGGAGTTTGTTGCTATATTTAGTGTTAGTTATTCTACAACTTGCAATGCAAATTGCATATATTTTAAGAAACAAATACTGCATTTTAGACGGTCTTATTATAGGTAGTCAGAAGTAGCTTTTGATATTACTATAAGGATTGGTTTCCACAGATCCAAAATCACAGTACTTTATCCCATTTAAAACATTTAATTTAAAAGGGACCACGTCTAGAAGTTCTGACTGGAAATAGTCCTGATGGTAGAACCCATTTGGGAAACAAATGGATTCTTGCAGAACTAGGAAAAATGACAAAAATTCAAAATATTGGAAGAATGGGGATTTTGGCAAAAGATTTCATCAGATCGCATTTCAGGAAATGCTGCATCTCAGGTAGAGGGGTGATAAATCACAGCTA
>NW_012115344.1:2742059-2745303 GCF_000951035.1 Colobus angolensis palliatus | reverse complement strand
ATACCTAGGGAGCATATGGAAACTCTGTTCTATGTTTACAATTTTTTTTTAATCTAAAACTATTCTAAAATACTGAGTTGATTTTTAAAAATTTAATGACTTTCAAATCTGTTTTTTTCTACTTAGAAAAGTTAAGGGAAAAGTCTCCACCATTGCAATATTTAATATACAAAACATTAATCATTCTAATTACATTCATTTATCTAGAGAAATAAGTAAATATCTCATAATCATGTCCAAGGGAGAGAAACCTGAAAGAACACATCTCTTAGGAACAATAATCAAAGAAATGAATTAGAATGAGTTGACAAAAGATGAATGAGCTCTATGTAGTTTGGTTTATGGATGCATCAAGTGGTCAATAGGGAAGCTAGGAGAAGAATTTGCTCTTGCTCAAGTTAATGGTGTCATTTAGAAGATATTTGAATAGCACCAGAGAAGCCAACTTGTCAGAGGAGCTCTGTTTCCATAATTTTAGTGTGATATTTGAAAATTATTTTCTTATTGATGTATTTTATTTCCTTTGCTTATGCCTTCAGAATATCTGGACACATTCAAAATGTGGTTTTATTAAAATCATGTCAACTTTGAAGTTTGATTTATCATGTCAGTGTCCAAAGCTGATGTGCAAATTGTGTGTGGCAGAGATAGTTCTCATCAAATATTCCTTATACTCCACTACATTTCTCATTCCTTGTAGCTAAGCCGGGACCATGTGGCTGGTTTAGGCCAGTGATTTGTGAGAGAATGTGATGTTAGTCACTTTGGGGCAGAGGCAGTTAAAAGCCTATGTCTCTCTCAACCTCTGTCTCTCTACTCCCTTGCCATTGCAACTTCAGACAGCATGTTTCCAGGTAATGCTGCTGCAAGATGGGAGCATCTACTAGTCCAAGTTTCTGAGTTATTTTGTTGGGAAGACACCTCTTCTCACAACCTGCCAACCTCTGTTGAACATGCAATATATATTACGTACTGTATGATGCCCTAAGTCATTGGAGTTTGTTGCTATATTTAGTGTTAGTTATTCTACAACTTGCAATGCAAATTGCATATATTTTAAGAAACAAATACTGCATTTTAGACGGTCTTATTATAGGTAGTCAGAAGTAGCTTTTGATATTACTATAAGGATTGGTTTCCACAGATCCAAAATCACAGTACTTTATCCCATTTAAAACATTTAATTTAAAAGGGACCACGTCTAGAAGTTCTGACTGGAAATAGTCCTGATGGTAGAACCCATTTGGGAAACAAATGGATTCTGGCAGAACTAGGAAAAATGACAAAAATTCAAAATATTGGAAGAATGGGGATTTTGGCAAAAGATTTCATCAGATCGCATTTCAGGAAATGCTGCATCTCAGGTAGAGGGGTGATAAATCACAGCTACTGCTTGGCCTGTGATTTTCAGGAATGTGATTTTCAGCTGATTTCAGGAAGAAACCACAGCTTTTGCAGCTTAGACCACGTTATTATTGCCTGAGATAGGGAGAGATGAGTGTTGACCGAACGTAGTTTAAAGTACTTTGGGGACTGAGTATAATTTGCTTTGCGTAATTTTTATAAAATATGGGGGTATGAACAGAGAACATACATTCACACTCTGCACGCAAAGGCCTTGCAGATCAGCTGGGATGCACTGCCGTTAGTTATTATCATTACAGTAAATAGCTTTTATGGAATGAAGTTCCCCAAGAGCTATCTTTCATTCATGTACTCAAGTTTGATATATGTGTTGTTATGGTTTTTATTTCTCCTGGTAACTTTTTTACTTTTAATCTTTTGAGGTATACAGTAGGTATATATATTTAAGGGGTACATGAAATATTTTGATATAGGCATGCATTGTATAATAATCACATCAGGGTAAACGGGGTATCCATCACCTCAAGCATTTAGCTTGAGGTGACGTTCATATCCTTCACCTACTTTTTGATGGGGTTGTTTGTTTTTTTATTCTTGTAAATTTGTTTAAGTTTCTTATAGATTCTGGATATTAGACCTTTGTGGATGGATAGATTGCAAAAATTTTCTCCTATTCGATAGGTTGCCTGTTTATTTTTGTTATAAACATTCCAGCTATACTTTTTTAGTTATTTTGAAATGTACAATTATTATTGACTGTAGTCACCCTGTTGTGCTATCAAATACTAGATCTTATTCATTTTATTTAACTATATCTTTTTACCCATTAATCATCCCCACTTTCCCCCATCCTCACTACCCTTCCCAGTCTCTGGTAACCATCATTTTATTCCTATCTCTATGCATTCAATTGTTTTATTATTATTATACTTTAAATTCTGGGATATGTGTGCAGAACGTGCAGGTTTGTTATATAGGTATACATGTGCCATGGTGGTTTGCTGCACCCATCAACCTGTCATCTACATTAGGTATTTCTCCTAATGCTAATCCTCCCCTAGACCCCAAACCCCCGACAGGCTGCAGTGTGTGATGTCCCCCTCCCTATGTCCATGTGTTCTCATTGTTCAACTATCACTTATGAGTGATAACATGCGGTGTTAGTTTTCTGTTCCTGTGTTAGTTTGCTGAGAATTATGGTTTCCAGTTTCATCCATGCCCCTGCAAAGGACATGAACTCATCCTTTTTTATGGCTGCATAGTATTCCATGCAGCCATACACATGTGGCCATGTGTATATGTGCCACAGTTTTTTATCCAGTCTATCATTATTGGGCATTTGGGTTGGTTCCAAGTCTTTGCTTTGTGAATAGCACTGCAATAAACACATGTGTGCATGTGTCTTTATAGTAAAATGATTTATATTCCTTTGGCTATATACCAGTAATGGGATTGCTGGGTCAAATGGTATTTCTGGTTCTAGATCCTTGAGGGATCACCACATTGTCTTCCACAATGGTTGAACTTATTTACACTTCCACCAACAGTATAAAAGCGTTCCTATTTCTCCACATCCTCTCCACATCTGTTGTTTCCTGACTTTTTAATGATCACCATTCTAACTGGCATTAGATGGTATTCATTGTGGTTTTGATTTGCATTTTTCTAATGACCAGTGATGATGAGCATTTTTTCACATGTTTGTTGGTTGCATAAATGTTTTCTTTTGAGAAGTGTCTGTTCATAACCTTCACCTACTTTTTGATGGGGTTGTTTGTCTTTTTATTCTTGTAAATTTGTTTAAGTTCCTTGTAGATTCTGGATATTAGCCCTTTGTGGATGGATAAATTGCAAAATTTTTCTCCCATTCTATAGGTTG
>NW_012115344.1:2723092-2742009 GCF_000951035.1 Colobus angolensis palliatus | reverse complement strand
TTGAGGAATTGCCACACTGTCTTTCACAATGGTTGAACTAATTTACACTTCCACCAACAGTATAAAAGCGTTCCTATTTCTCCACATCCTCTCCACATCTGTTGTTTCCTGACTTTTTAATGATCACCATTCTAACTGGCATTAGATAGTATTCATTGTGGTTTTGATTTGCATTTTTCTAATGACCAGTGATGATGAGCATTTTTTCATATGTTTGTTGGTCGCATAAATGTTTTCTTTTGAGAAGTGTCTGTTCATAACCTTCACCTACTTTTTGATGGGGTTGTTTGTCTTTTTATTCTTGTAAATTTGTTTAAGTTCCTTGTAGATTCTGGATATTAGCCCTTTGTGGATGGATAAATTGCAAAATTTTTCTCCCATTCTATAGGTTGCCTGTTCACTCTGATGATAGTTTCTTTTGCTATGCAGAAGCTCTTTAGTTTAATTAGCTCCCACAAATGCATGAGAATATGCAAAGTTTGTTTTTCAATGCCTGGTTTCTTTCAGTAAACATAATGTCCTCCAGTTCTATCCATGGTGTTGCAAACAAAAGGACTGCATTCTTTTTTATGACTGAATAGTATTGCACTGTGAATACGTACCCCATTTTCTTTATCCATTTGTCTGTTGAAGGACACTTAGGTGGCTTCCAAATATTGGCTATTGTGACTAGTACTGCAATAAACATGGAAGTGCAGTTATCTCTTCGAAATACTGATTTTCTTTCTTTTGGGATCCAGTGGGATTGCTGGATCATATGGTAGCTCTATTTTTAGTTTGTTGAAGAACCTCCAAACTGTTCCCCATAGTGGTTATACTAGTCTACATTCCCACCAACAGTGTATGAGAGTTCCCTTTTCTCTACATCCTCACCAGTATTCGTTATTGCCTGTCTTTTGGATATATGCCATTTTAACTGGGGTGAGATAACATCTCATTGTAGTCTTGATTTGCATTTTTCTAATGATCAATGATGTTGAGCACCTTTTCATATGTCTGTTATTTGTATGACTTCTTTTGAGGCATCTCTATTCAAATCTTTTGCCTATTTTTTAGGCAAAATATTGTGTATATGATATATATCATATATACATATATATCATGCATACATATATACATATATATGATATATACATATCATATATATTTTCTGGTTATAAGTCTCTTGTCAGATGAGTAGTTTGCAAATATTTTCTCCCATTTTGTGGGTTGTCTCTTCACTTTGCTTATTGTTTCCTTTGCTGTGCAGAACCTTTTAACTTGATGTGGTCCAATTTTGCTTTGTTTGCCTGTGCTTATAGGGTTTACTCAAGAAATCTTTGCCCTGACCAATGTGCTGGAGGGTTTCCCCATGTTTTCTTTTAGTAGATTCATAGCTTGAAGTCTTAGATTTATGTCTTAATCCATTTTGATTTGATTTTTGTATATGGTGAGAGACAGTGGTCTAGTTTCATTCTTCTGCATATGAATATCTAGTTTCTCCAGGACCATGTATTGAAGAGACTGTCTTTTCTCCAAGGTATATTCTTAGCACCTTTGTGAAAAATGAGTTCACTGTAGATGTATGGATTTATTTCTGGTAATTAAACGTCTTAACATGAATGTAGAGAGAGGATTTATTCCATGTTTCATATATTTCCTAGGGCCCCCCCCCAAACTAATTACTTGAGGGAAAGCTGACAGATTCTATCAATTATGGTGTTACACATAGATAAGATTTTCAATAGCATTTGATGATAAATTAAATAATAAATGTGTTGAATTCAAAAAAGATTCCTTTTAACTTCCCCTCTTTCAAAAAATTCTTGATAAGTGATTTCAAAAGTTAAAAGAAATACCTTCTCAGAAAGTAGATTATGGGTCTCGGGTTAAGACATTAATGGTATATTTCTCTCCACTTAACTAATGAGTAGTCCCAGTGCCCCACTAATGAGCCACATGTATTTTTCAGCAAGTTAACAGCCCACAGAAAGATTTACATTTCAATGTACATTCACAAGGCAATTTTCTGACACAGCTGTTTTCCTGATTGACTACTTAAGACTTTTTCTTAAAACTTTTTTCATTGCTTTGCTTTTAGAATTACAGCGTGGGTGTTCAGTTTTACTATGTTAATTTGGGTAACCTGCTTTATTCAACTATAAAAAGATTTTTAATTAAATAAAAAGAAAACAAAAATCCCTGTCCTCATGGTATTTATATTCTGGGGATGGGTTGGGGTGAGGTGAAGGTAGACAATAAAGGCTACCATGAGCTATTCTAGAAAGTGATAAGTGCTATGGCAAAAAGAAAAAGTTGAACAAAAATAAAGGGGCATTAGAATGGCAGATGAAGTGGGGTGGGTATTGGCAATTTAAAATAGTATGGTCGGAGGAGATCTCATGAAGGAGACGACAGTTCAGCAAGAGAGTTAGCCATGGTACTGCTATGAAAGGGGCAGGTAAACATGGCTCATAAAATAAGTGTGCAATGAAGAATTGTGCCATTGGTAAATAAGTATGAAATTTGAAAGAAGTTCTCCTGGTAAAATTGTTTTGAAATGGCATTAGAATATCAGTGCAGTCACAATAGTGCTTGTTACAGTGCTACATAGGGAATTGTCCATTTATTTATGAATTGTTCTGATAGTTTATAGGTAAGTCAGTGGTTTTGTTTTGGCTTTTTGTTTGGTTATGTTTCAGCTATGGTCATAAGGTCACTGGTTACATTAATTAGGAAGGCTTATTAATTCTTGATTGTCTTGTTTTGACAGAAATGACACAAGGAGAGCTCATCACAAATCTCAAGACAAAGGAGTAGCTCTGGTTTCTAAAATTCATTTGGGATGCATGTGATGGAGGCTCTCACTGCTCATACTTTTCTTTTATTTCCACCAAAGGGATGAAGAGTTTCTCCTTCAGTGACCACAGTCATCATTTCCCCTCCACTCCTCCCAACTGTCTGTTTCTCATTGTAGCTTCTTAGTATGTCAATGTCACATACACAATTCAGTCTACCCCCCTAGTAAACCATGGGTAGAAACATACTGAGAGGCTCATTTCAAACAAGTAAGTTGTAGGACTGCAGTCTTTTTTTTTTTTTAATTAATACTAAGCTGTTTCAAAATATTCAGCACACCCTTAGGTTGCTAACAAGGGATTTTATCTACTCTGGAAATTTCATCAGTTATTGCTAATACATGTTTGGACTTCTTTCTAGTAGTAAGAGATCCTATCCTATGTACTTAATGGCTTTACCCTTATCTCTTGGCTTCATGCCCTGTGAAGCTTGCTGGTGGCACCCAGACCCTAAGCCAGGGTTCACAATATTTACATGGTTGCAATGAAATATGCATTCAGACACCAGAGTTTTGTTGTTGTTGTTGTTGCTGTTGTTGTTCATTTATTTGGCAGCAAACCAAACGGATGAAGACTCAACTCACTCTAAAAAAGCCAGCAATAATCATGGGGTAATCTGGACTCATAAATGATAGCATCTCACAGAATTTATAAAACTATACACGGTCAGGGCATGAACCCAGGATGTGGAGATTGCAGTGAGCTGAGATCATACCACTGCACTCCAGCCTGGGCGACAGGGCGAGACATACACACACACAAAACAAAACACACACACTATCAGTTTGGTCGCCCTTCAGCAGTGTCAGGAGATCTGAATAGAGCTGTTTACTGCCCTGACCACCTTCCACTAGGCTGTGAGACAGAATTCTCACTCTTTCAATCCATGTTTGGTTTTCCATTGCTACACAGTTGATGCTACTTCCTTAATGCTGATTTTCACAATAATTGGTTCCTGTCTCTCTATTGCATTGTGCTACCTAGCTCGACATTTTCTTTGATCGCTATCAATTTAAAATTATATATGCTAAATCTTATTTTAAAATAACTTATGAATCAAGTGTGATGATATGTTTGTGAAGAGACTGCAACACAATAGTGAGAACCACTGCCCTGGAAAATACTCACCTTTATTAGGTTACAAACAGAACAATCCTTGTGTATTGGACAGAAGGTGCCAGTGGCACAGCCATGTAAAACCCCACACCCCTTTAATATGCTTTTCTTCCACTGACTTGTTTTTTCTGGAAAGAAATTACTGCCAGTGAATGCTCTTAAGCTTAGCCTTTTTTTTTTTTTTTCCCTTTCTTACCGGATTCTCTGGTGGCCATTGAATACACTACCTGTTACTCCAACATAAATAAAACTCTAAATCTTATTTCCACTAGTTTCTCCAAATAATCTCCCTTTCTATGGTCCCATCCCTACCACGGGCCATTGTTTTTGCTAACTTTCAAACTGGCCATTTGCTAAGTATTCATGCCATTATTATGTCTAAAACTCATGCTTGCATTTGAACAGGAAGAGAGTTTGCAGTGTAGCTAATTCACACTGCAAGTTGTGGAAGCAAGAATATTTTTCAGTGTACATTTTCTAGGTGATAATATGGTACTGCCAAAATATAAGCCATTTCAAAACTACAGGGAAAAGACAATAACATCAGACAGCCCTATATAAATACCTTTGCCAGGTCCATTTTACAAAGCTAAGATATAGCTATAGAGCTATACACTAAATATAAATTTAGTTTTACTCTGTAATTTTTACCCATGCACAAAATCTATTGTTTTGTTTTTAATCTATCTGTGAGAGGTTGGTTTGTTGAAAAGAACACCTTTGTGTTCCGTCTCCTCCAGTACATGTATATAGTATATATTTTCCCAGAGGAATGAGTGGTCTCACAATATTTCTTCTTTCAGAAGTGTAAAAATATTACTCACAAGGAAGAGAAATATCTCATTTAAGTAGGAAATAGACATTTAGCAGATGACATATAATACAGCAGCTACAATTTTATCTTCAGTTTTCCTTTTAGAAGCTATCTAAGCTGTGCTCTCTGGTAATAAGGTGATAGTTGTCTCTAGCAACATGGAAGTCCTCCATTTTCTGACATACTACAAATTATTAAAATTTTTATATATAAATATTTAAGGAAACAAACTTATAATAGGACAACTGAGGTGAAATTTAAAGAAAAGTCCCCTTTAAAAACTCCAAATTTTAACTTCATAGTTAGTGAAACAGAAATTTTCTGTACATACACAAACATAGGCATATGTACACACATATATAAACATTATTCAAATTCTGTTTAATAGATCTACTTGTCAAAGGGATAAGGAAATCAGGAAGAATATGGAAACAGTTTAATTCTAGGTTTATTAAGGTTCGAGTGGGATTGGCGGAAAATCTTTTGCTGGTATTTCTTACGGAAGGATCCACTGACATTTTGGATAGGCCAGTTCTTAACAGGGAGGGACTGTCCTCCACATTACAAGGCATTTAACATCCATCTACTAACAGTCAGTGGAACTTTTCAGCTATTAAAACAGGTCCCTTTACTTTTTTAAAATACTTCCTAGGAAGTACTTGAAAATCACCAAAGGATCTTTAACTACATTTTCTTGTAAAGGAATATTTTAATCATTTTTCAAGTTATTTTCCTAAAACAAATTAGTTAATTACTCCTGAGTTGTTACGGATTTTTATAGCTTCGCCTGTGACCCATGTTTCTGCTGCTCTCTTTCTGCCTTCTAGGGCTCTGCATATCATCTCCAGCCCTCCAGCCCTCTCTTCATGTCAATATCCCACACTCAGTTTCAACTCCAACAGCAAACTGTAACAGGATATGATTAAACTAGCACTGAGATTATTTCCTCATCTTGATTTTATGAAAGACTGAGGGAAGAAAATGTCATAGAGAATTAAAATCAAATCAATACTTGTATTAGTCAGAGTTCACCAGAGAAACAGAATCAATAGGATGTACATATGTTATACAGAAAGAGACTAATTATAAGGAAATGACTTTTGCAATGATGGAGACTCGTAAGTGCCCAAATCTGCAACTGGCAAGCTAGAGACCCTGGAAAGCCAATGGTGTCATTTTAATCTAAGTCCAAAGGCCTGAGAACCAGAAGATCCTATAGTATAGTTCTAGTCCAAAGGCTGGCAGAAGGAATTACAGAAAGAGTTGATTCTTAAGTTCGTGACCAAAGGCAGGAAAACACAGACATTCCAGTTCAAGGAAAGGTTCCAGTTATGTTCTATTCAGGCTTTCAACTCATTGGATGAAGCTCATCGATATTTGGGAAAGCAATCTGCTTTGCTCAGACTACAAATTTAAATGTTAATCTCATTCAGATTATCCCCACAGAAACACCCAGAATAATGTTTGACCAAATATCTGGGCATCCTGTGGCCCAGTCAAGTAGGTACATAAAATTAACCATCACAATACTCTTGAGAGTCAATAAAACTGTGGTAATAAAGCCGTCAAAGAACACAGCAAAGGACAGTGTTAAAAAGTTAGGTATGTGACAGCCATACCTAAATTTAACTCGACTTATAAAAACTAGAATTTGGTATTTTCTTTGTCTGTATTCTGTATTCTGTATTGAGAAGTGCTTTAGTCCATCTGCATAAAACACAGGTAAAACTGAATTTGGACCCAGACTTCCAGCTGAATTGAATTCTTTGTGATGTTTAGCAATAATTTTACACAGAAAGATTGTCTGTCAGATCTGTAGTTGGAAAAACTGTTAGAGAACATACTAAAAAAGATTAAGTGTACCTTTTCTAAGTATTAGATGTAATCTAGTGCCATGTTAAAGCATGTAGAGCTACATTGCCTGGGTTCAAATCCCAGCTCTACTTATTACCAAATGTGTGACCTTGGGCAAGCACTTAAAACACTCTGTGCTTCAATTTCCTCATCTGTAAAACATGGATAGTAGGACTGAGCTGTTATCATAAAGCAGCAAAAACAGATAATAGTATGTAGCTGTTTGCTAATTTTATTGTTTTTGGCTTTTATACTAACATGTTCTTTTTTTCCAAAGTACTTAACTACTATCTGATATTTCACTGGCTAAGGGCTATGGGGGTAAAGTTAGAATTTTGAAGAAGGACAGATAATAAAGAACACTCCCTCCCTTGTTTATCACTTTCAAATGTGAGATCATGAGACTAGTGACTTGTCTGTCTTATGTTACTGTAACTGTAACAATATTCAACAAATAGCATGTGTCCAATAACTTTAGAAAGAACTTATTCCTTTTATACAACATAAAAGAATTAATATGTAAATGAATATATAAATCTTCATGTATACACATATAAACACACACACACACAAAGAGAAAATGGGGGGAGGTAGAGAGCATCTACTCAGAGATAGTCACTGCTGAGCATGGCAGATACAATGATGAACACACACTCTCACAAAATTTTACAGTTCTGTGGGAGAGATATTCAACCAATATCCACATACATATAGTTACTGTGGAACTATAAACTCTGATATGTTCTCATCAAATTTATAGTCTAATAAAGGAAACATTCTAGATTTGAATTTATTACTATATTAATTATTATATACTAATTACCTGATTAGAAATGTTATGAAAATGCCATGAGAGAATGAAAAACTAATGTTAAATGAATATTTTATTTATATAACGTGATACTGAGCGTGGTGTAACAAATATATCATTATTTCTTGTAACTATACTTCAATTAAATTTTTTTACTAATTAAAAAAATCGCAGCATTTATCACTCTCTGAAATTACTTTGTATGTTTATTCATTTTTCAGTCTCCCCCCAACAAACTATTAATACAATATAAGCACCAAGAAGGGTTATCAACATTAGCTGAATGTTGCTAAATGCAATCTCTGGCTACTTTAAATGATTGCAACTGAAATTTTTCTGAGAATTGAAAAACTCCATGGACTTAATAAGTAGAAAACAGACAAAAACCAAAGGATAGTACATATATTCGTTCCCTGAGAAAATGTTACAGTTTAATCTGTTTAAGGAGAACATTTGATAAATATTGTTTCCAACATTCGTTTTGAAAGCCATATACAGTAGAAAAGAGAGAAAAATTCACGTGTCATATAGTTTTTTAAATTGGAACTGACTTAAGTATTAAAATAATTCACTTTCAAAGTGTTTAAAATATTAAAATTTATTTATGGGAAGTTTTAAAATGGTGATGATAATATTAAAAACGGTGCTGAAGCTTTACAAATCCCAAAGGCCTTTCATATATATAATTTGGACCTTCCAACAATCTGATGTTTCATGAAGTAGATTTTAGAGAGGAGTCAAAGTACAAGGTTTCCTCCTTTCTCCTTCCCTCACGAACAGTTCCTAACACATCAGATGTATACTGAGTGCTTGCTAAATATTTGGGAATTATTATGATAATAGTATAGTGATGAGAAAGATATTTTATTCAGAGGCATTGTATGGACAGCAGGTTGGAATGTCAAGAAAAGAACAAAGAAGAAGCCAAAATTGGAAAGAATCATTTGAATCATTACAGAATTCAGTAAGTAAGACCATAAAATTAGTAGGTTTTTATGAGTAGCCATCTTTTGGAGGCTATTTGGTGGCTTCACAGCTCACTAACTCTCCAACTGGTTAGCCTCAGTTTCTCAAAATGTAAACTAAGTAGAAATTCCCCAGAGGGTGGTAGAGAACGTGGAATGAGAGGGTGTGCATAAAGCTTCTAACGCAATCTGGCATATAATAGGCCCTGAACAAATGTTCAGTGCCTGGCGCTGCTCCCCACTCCCACAGTGCTATTGTAGTTGCACTGTAGGCTTATTTAGCAACGTCGTCCAATACTGCAGTAATGAACCAGATTGCTTGGATAATTGGCATTCTCCCCTTCAAATCCAAGATTGATAGATTCAATATAAGTCTATGCAGTTACCTATTCTTATAATAGAGAGTTCTCATTAAGGAAATGGATTAATTGGCTTACCAATATTTTACCAAGAGCCAAGTTTGAATAAGTGAACTCGGCAGTACTGAGAAAAGAAAATTAAACACTAGTAAAAGGAGAGATGTTCTTGCTTAGGCTGAAATCTCAGCCACAGGCTCAAACCAGGGATCTGAGTTTACGATTTGACACTATGAATGGACATTAACATCTGACAGATAAAAATGCTCTGATTTTTTTCCCCCTGACAGTTCACTTTCTCCACAAGACACTCATACCAGCTGGAGACTGAATGTTGTCTCCTCCTTTACATTTTCATGAGGGATTCCAAACCACATGTCAGGAAATGTATTTCTAAAATAGCATCATGCTTCACTCTTGTTTCCACAAACAGCTAATAAGACGTATTTGGGACAAACTAAATTAGAGCAAAATATTCATCAGAATTGTCCCCAAAGTATCATAGAGCTCATGCTTCATTAGAAAATTTTATCTTAATCTCTCTCATCTCCCAATAAATCATCTTTCCAATATTTGGAAAGGCTTATTACTATGATGACTAATTTTAAGGATAAATATATAAATATGCACATAAAAATATACATACACATGTTGCTAAATCAAAAATTTGATTATCTGTCCTGTCTTAGTTGACCTGTCAGTAGCATTTAATGTAGCTGTACTCTACCTCATCTGTGAAAATCTTTCTTTTACTTGGCATCCAGGTCAAGAGATTTCTTGATTCTCTTCCTACCTCAAATGCTGCTCACTGTTGGCCTTTTCTGTTGGTACTCCCTATAACCTCTACTTCCAAACTTTGGAATATAGTAGGCATTTCAAATTTAACGTGTCTCAAGCCAAACTCCTGATTTTTCTTAATAAACCATTTCTTCATTCAGTCTTCCTCATCTCAGTAAGTGGCAAATAATTCCATCCTCTGCTTCTACCAACATACTTGGAAATATCAGTAACTACTCACTTTCTTTTATATTCCACCTCCAAAGTCAGTAAATTCCATTTTCTATACTATAAAACAATGGCATATTTCAAACCTAACCACTTCTGGTTGTCTTTGCGGCTGTCATCCTAGTATAAACTACCATCTTTTTATCATCTATCATCTGGATAATGGGAGTAGTTGCCAATCAGGTCTCATCTGTCCTTCTTGCCCTGTACAGTTTGTGATCAATATAGTTGTGACTCTGATCAATTTAAATCATATGATGCCTGATACGGATTGGCTCTTTGTCCGCACCCAAATCTCATCTTGAATTGTAATCCCCACAATCCCCATATGTCCAGGGTGGGACCTGGTGGGAGGTGATCGAATCATGAGGCAGTTTTCCCCCATGCTGTTCTGATGAAAGTTAATGAGTTTTCACAAGATCTGATGGTCTATAAGTGTTTGGCAATTCCTCCTTCTCTCCTTTCACCCGCGGCCATATCAGATGTGACTGCTTTCCCTTCTGCCATGATTGTAAGTTTCCTGGGGCCTCCCCAGTCATGTGGAACTGTGAGTGAATTAAATCTCTTTTCTTTATAAATTACCCAGCCTCCGGCAGTTCTTTATAGCCTTGTGTAAACAGACCAATACAATGTCTCTGAGAATTCTCTAATGCCTTTCTCCAGAATACCAAATTCTCATCATTGCCTATACAGCCCTACAGATCTGGCCTTACTTATCTTTCTGCGGCCATCTATTACTACGTCTTTTCTTTCTCATTTACTTTGCTTCAGTAACATTGGCCAACTGACTTTTTTTTTTTTTTTTTATTATACTTTAAGTTCTAGGGTACATGTGCATAACGTGCAGGTTTGTTACATATGTATACTTGTGCCATGTGCCATGTTGGTGTGCTGCACCCATCAACTCGTCAGCACCCATCAATTCATCATTTACATCAGGTATAACTCCCCAATGCAATCCCTCCCCCCTCCCCTCCTCCCCATGATAAGCCCCAGTGTGTGATGTTCCCCTTCCCGAGTCCAAGTGATCTCATTGTTCAGTTCCCACCTATGAGTGAGAACATACGGCGTTTGGTTTTCTCTTCTTGTGATAGTTTGCTAAGAATGATGGTTTCCAGCTGCATCCATGTCCCTACAAAGGACGCAAACTCATCCTTTTTTATGGCTGCATAGTATTCCATGGTGTATATGTGCCACATTTTCTTAATCCAGTCTGTCACAGATGGACATTTGGGTTGATTCCAAGTCTTTGCTATTGTGAATAGTGCCGCAATAAACATACGTGTGCATGTGTCTTTGTAGTAGAATAATTTATAATCCTTTGGGTATATACCCAGTAGTGGGATGGCTGGGTCGTATGGTACATCTAGTTCTAGATCCTTGAGGAATCGCCATACTGTTTTCCATAATGGTTGAACTAGTTTACAATCCCACCAACAGTGTAAAAGTGTTCCTATTTCTCCACATCCTCTCCAACACCTGTTGTTTCCTGATTTTTTAATGATGGCCATTCTAAGAGGTGTGAGATGGTATCTCATTGTGGTTTTGATTTGCATTTCTCTGATGGCGAGTGATGATGAGCATTTTTTCATGTGTCTGTTGGCTGTATGAATGTCTTCTTTTGAGAAATGTCTGTTCATATCCTTTCCCCACTTTTTGATGGGGTTGTTTGTTTTTTTCTTGTATATTTGTTTGAGTTCTTTGTAGATTCTGGATATTAGCCCTTTGTCAGATGAGTAGATTGCAAAAATTTTCTCCCATTCTGTAGGTTGCCTGTTCACTCTGATGGTAGTTTCTTTTGCTGTGCAGAAGCTCTTTAGTTTAATGAGATCCCATTTGTCAATTTTGGCTTTTGCTGCCGTTGCTTTTGGTGTTTTAGACATGAAGTCCTTGCCCATGCCTATGTCCTGAATGGTACTACCTAGATTTTCTTCTAGGCCTTTGCCCTTGTGCCATTTTCTCTTATTGGAATACCTGTCCATATAAATGCATGAATTTCTCTTTCATAGTTGTAGGTAGTTACCAAAAAGAACTCCTCAGTGAATACTTCTCTGACTACTCATTTCAAAATTGTTCCCCCTCCCATCTCCTTTCACACACCACTTTACACAATGTAGTTCTTTCTATTTCTTCCTGGCCTTAAACATTAATTTCCACTGGACACATTGTATATATTTATTTATTTATAGTCTTATTTCCCATTAGGGTAGGAGTTTTGGTCTGTTCCGAATTTCCAGTGTTTAGAAAAATGCTTGGCACCTAATAGGTAGTCAATAAGTATTTGTTGAACTCAATCAATTTATTTGTTAAACTAAAATTGGAGACTGTTTTCTGGCTCAAGTGAAGGTTGATTAATTTATGTAAAACAAACCCAAAATTTAGCCTTCAACTGGTGCCATTTATTTTCTTTTTATACTGTATTTTTTTAGAGGCAGAATAAGTCAATCATAATCTTTACTTTCTCACATCTATATATATCACAAAGAGAGTGTTGCTACATAAGGAGAAATGAAAAAGAAATTATATTGTTGAGGTTCAGAGCTGTAATATTTGATGAATATTCTTGTTTTTTCATAATACAAGTCTGATTCTTTTAATATGCCTGGAGAGGCCTTTATATGAATTTCAAGTAAAAACAATTTCAAGATATTAGTACAAAAGTATATACCCAATCTACATTGGATTATATTAAATACCCTTTTCTATCTTCAAGAATCAAGAATGATGGAAATTCAAAGCCAATTAATGGAGATGAATTTCCAAGAACAATATTTTTCCAATGAAATTATAATTCAATTGCCTTTGCATATTTTCCTTCTGAAAGGACAATGCCATGTGTTTGTTTCATGAGGGCCACGCTCTACAGATATGGTGTCTATACCGATTGCTTTAATTACCATAAGTGATTAATTTTGCATTCTTTGAAATTGTATTTCCTTTTGACCAGCAGGCATGTAAGTGACAGCTCTAGGTTACCCTGTTCTACAGGTAAAGCTAATTGCTTTGAAAGAAGAGAGAAAAAAATAAAAGATCTGAAGTTTAGAAGGTTTCTGAGAAATCAGAACTCTAAAAATTACAAAAACTTAGGTCTCCAAGGGGTTTTAAAGACCATTTAGCCCCCATAGGCAAGGATGTGATGCTTAATAGAATCCTGGAGACTGCCACAATCTGAAGCAAATGTATAAAATATAATGAATTACCTATTTAGAATAAGATACTGTTTCAACTTTAAAAAATTATTTAATGATGTATTAAGGATCTCTACTGGAAAAGAACTGTAAGTACATGTATATTATTTCCCTCTATCACTTTCACAAATTGCCTTGTTATTTGTGGGTACTGAATTAATTTTAATGCAATGAGCATAAAAATAATTACCTACTGAGGCATAGGTAATCAAAATCATATCATCACTTGTCCTCATATACCATGACTGCATTCGCAGCAGCTATGGCATTTGGTACAATGAAGATAAAAGCAAATATATTCTAAATTCTTCTGAACTATTTAGCTGTTATATCTAAATTTTCCACCCCAGCTCTGTTCCATATATCTGAGAACAGTGGGAAATGGGCTTAAAGTGTAGATAGAGGGCCTTACCCTAACTCCAAAGAATATTTTTTCAAAAGTGAGAATAAATAGATATTCAAATAAATATTACAAGGTAAACCTCATTTAGGAATAAAATTATGATATCTCCTGAAAGGGCTAAGATTCCCTTCTGCCTGGGCAAATAAGATGTGGCTTTTCAGAGTTCAGCTGTTGCTAGGACAAAGTGCCCTCTAAGGTTTATCAAAAGGGTCATTGTTCTTAGAACAATTTTTAACAGTAAGTTATTTTTTAATACTAATTATTCAATTGAGGGAAGTTATGAAATAAAGGAGTAAACAGACCTTGGAATAAAAAGGATAACAAATGTCTACATTATGAAAAATGTGTGTCTCATGTTTTTATGAGAATATAACATTTCTGATATAAAATCCCTGAATGAAGAACATAATACATTATGCTTATTCAAGAAATTGGAAACACAAATCACACACTATATTCATTTTACAAAACCTCTATTTTGTTGAACTTTAGGGCTAATTTCTCTTTTGGTGATGTAAATTGATAATGCAATAATCTCTTTATGTGTCTGAGTTGTAAAAACATTCAAGGACTATTCAGATATTTTACTCATCTTGCTTCTCCCAGTGATGCTTGCTGTCCTCCCCACCTCACCGCCAAATGATTATACTGTGTGCAGCCTAGCTGTACATCAACCTGACCCTTTCTGCTTCTGTTTCCTCCTCTGCTGAGGCAGAATAATGAATGAGAACCCAGGAAAACTTTTAAAAAACTATATTCTTTGTATATGGAAAGAGAGTATACAGACACTGGTAGCTATTCTAGCAACTTTATGAAAACATAAATCATTTATTACATAGAAAAACACTGAGAAAACAGTGGCTGTGACATCTGAGAATAGCTATTCCTGAGAATTACAAATGGGGTTTTTGCTTGACTCTGTTAAACCAAACTAACATGATTTCTGGGAGAAAGAGATTACTTTAAGCAGTCTCACACACTGGGCTTAGTGGACATGAGAAATGTCTTTTCTAATGAACATTCTACTGACAAATACCCTAAAGACAGTTTTCCTAAATAATATAACTCATATAATTAATTAGGGAAAATTATTTTTACAGTTTTTTTCTATTTGAATCTAGCTATATCATACACATTGCATTAAGCATACAACCTGTGCAAAGCATGTAAATAAATAATTGAAAATCAAGTATTTTCTTACATTATGAGTAGGCAAAAAATACCACAAACAACTAGATTTTTATGTACTTACCATTAAGTTGTGTATGAGCTCTTTGGGGGCTCTACAAACATTTCTTGGTATATGTTTTATCAAAATATTATATAAAATGCTAAGTTTTATTTTAATAGGTGCATAGTCTTTTGTAGGTCATTATCATAAGTTAAAAAATAATAAATTCTGTGAAATAAATCAATAACAAGATTTGGTTTTCTGGCCTAAGAAGTCAGAGTTTACCTACTCTGCCTTCTTCACACAACCGCACATCCCATTTCTTTCACCATATGAATCCTTCACCTTTCCCCATTAAGTGCTTATTTAAAATCTCATTTATAATTTTTCTTCTGCTTCATACAAATTCCACATGATTTCATTTGTTCCAGTTATGATACTGCCTTTTAATCATAAGTGAAGAGAGTGCAGAAAGAACCTTTGCTGATGGGGAAGACAAGAAAGTCACAAGGCGTCAGTGGACCTTCAGAAAGAGGGCAGGGTCAAGGAAAGCAGTGTCAAAGGTTGTGCCAAAAGATGTCTGAAAGAAATCCACTGGATCTGATATATGGTTGATTAGTTATGGCCTTTGACAGAGCAGCTGTAGTAGTGAGCTAAATGCAAAGCATGTATATATATAGAGAGAGTCTTTAAACAATGGAAAACTACATGTCTATGTAAAGCATGTGTATATGTATGTATATATTATTGAAACATTTGTTTAGGGAAGAGTCAGCATAATGAGAGAGATTAATGATGTAAGAAAGGAAAAGGTATGATTGATGGTGAAGTCTAAATTTGATATGAATAACAATAAGCCAACAGAAAATAAGGTGAATGCAATATTTTTGTGGGTCTTCTATATATTTAATAATTTCACATTCATTTCATCAAATCCTAAAGTGCTCTATAAGGAATTATTTTTTCCAAGGATGCAAACTTAGTTTTTGGTGAAGTTAAGTTTAAAATCCAGACCTGACTGAATCCCAAGACTCTAGGAGTAAAGGAAAACACAGCAAAGAGATTTAAGGGAGTTTGCATAGCATGTTTAGAGCTGCAGAGGTAGGGCATCAAAACTGGGTCTGATGACTTGGAGAAGAGAAAAATTCTGTGATAGCCAGATTTTTGAAAGAGATTCCTAAGTAGTTTCAAGCACATAAATGACACATAAATTTATAATGCATGCAGTCAAGTGCAGTTATGTGACTTATTCCAGTTTCTTCAATTCTAACAGAACAGAACATCAATATTGAATAAAGGCCAGGATTCCAAAATTCATACTAGTTGGGCCTATTAAAATATATGCTGAAGACAAGCAGTAGGGCTGTCTATGAGGTCTCTGAAACTAAACTTTAAAAAAATTCCAAGTATAGGAAATATGACCAATTATTTTATTTACCATATGGGACCAATTTATGTATATGATTGGGAAAGTGAAATAAGACAAGTCTTTAAATTGGACACCGATCTTCTGCACCATCAATGAGAAAAATACATGCTGAGCACCTTTAGTGTACCTGATGATGGGAGGAGAGGAGAGCCCACTATGCTTCATGAGCTTCCAGACTTATAAGAAAGAAAAAAATACATAGGCAAAGCAGGATATGCTGCCATTTAAACTAAATTATATAACACTGATAAACACTGAATTAAATGGAACAATCTACTTGTAAAGTACTGGGAGGGCAATGCTGAGAATGAGAGAAATAAAGAGCTAAGGAGAGTGAATGTTTACTACTAGCCTAAACACAAAACCTAACTTCTGAGTAATTGGTTCTCTATATTAGCCAGTCAATTATTGCTTTACATTAGGGATATTGTAAGTACTTCAACACTTATCCCTCCATACATGTATTTTAAACCCAAGCCCTTGACTATCTGAAAAAGATTAGGGCCTGTCAGTCAGATACTGGAGGACAACAAAATCTCTCTGTCTCTCTCTCTCACACACACACACACACACACACACACACACACACACGGGCCTAGTGTCCACAGGGACAAAGAGCAGTGTAGGGATAGATTAAGGAGAGCCTGATGCCACAGGAATCTCATCTCACATATGAGCCATAGAAAGATTCCCAATCAGGAGTACTCCTGAAAAGCCAGTTAGAGAATGTGCATGGAAAACTGATTTTCCCATTTCTTAAATTTTCTTCATGAATATTTATAATTAACAGCGTATACATATTTAAACCAAACTACAAGTGAACACAGTGGTGGAAGAAAAAAGATATTTTCTGGATATTGTTTCTAAGATAAGCGAACACCTGCTCCAATTCCATAGCTGGCCAACAGAGGAGAATGTACTTTTCCTTGTCTATTTACACATTGATGTAATCATTTTGTTAAGGGTTTTAAACTGAAGGGGATGGATGGGGTGACACATCTGAACTAATACAAGCAGATATTATTTATATCTATTTGCTTAAAGTACAGACTAGTCTTGTACTCTTTATCTTAAATCTCAAGGTACCTCAATCTGAGGCCAAGTTCCAGTTTGTTTTCAACTTTTCATTCACGTTTTATTTAAGAGATAAGTTTCTGAAGATTGAATCAATCATCAATGTCACTATTTACTATTTGAAATGTCCTGGGCTTTCCTTATGAATAATGCTAAGCAAATCGTTGTTCATACCCAGTTGTGAATTTAAGTACAAAATATTTTGCCCTTTTCCCACCTACTTTTCATATTAATTCTCTCAGGTGACATTGTCAGAAACTGAATAATGAGTAGATATTTGAAAGACTTTATGGATTATAGAAATATATGATATTATCATCCAGTAATAGCACTGAAAACATAAATGAAGTACAGATGTTAATTACATAACTTTATCAAAACATGAAAGCTATTCATTCATAATGAAGAGGCTCTGTTTACAGACTGTGTATAAATTATTAACCTCTCAAATAAAAAATGTCATGAAGCAATGTAAGAAATGTAATTTCAGATCCTCTTCTCCTACTCTCCTCCTTCTCTCCTTCTTTCTATTCCTCCCCTCCTTCCTCATTCTTTTCTTCATCTTCATCCTCTTCCTTCACATACCTAACAATAAGACATGGGTGCCACTTGGTTTATGAATGCTTGCTAATGCTTTTGTGTTTTCTCTGTATTTTTCTAAAATCACAATTGGCTTTTCCCTTCTACCCACTTCATTCAGTGATGACCCAAATCACTGTATTGTAACTCCCTGTGGAATTCTAAAATAAGCAATGTTTTATTGATGGGGGATTAGGAAGTACTGAACAAATCAGTAAATTAGTTGGGACCAAAATACGTTGGAATTTAAAAATAGATATTTCTTCAGTAGAAATATAGTCCGCTGGTAGATTGTAAACCTCAAACTTAAAAATATCTGCTCCTTTAAACTGTTCTGAAACAATAGTTCATGAAAAATTTGAATGCATATGTGATGATCTCAGATATTTCAGAATCTAGGTCATTATAACATTGAAGTGATATAGATGCTTTTAAAGCAACAGTAAAGTATTTTAGTAGCATAATGAGATTTCACTTTTCTCCATCAGGCTTACATACACTTTTTACAAGACTTAGCTAACAGTATTTAGAATAGATAGTGTCAACATCTGCTTATCTGGCATACCTTCAGTAAGAAGATATGACTCCCAAATTTATTTTAAATAAAATTGATAATTAGAAGAATAATTCATGTGTCATATAAATTGACAGGAAACATTTTTCCATGTGGATCAAAATACAATACATACGTTTCATTTTCTTAATTACACATTTGCAAAAAGGCCTTCATAGCTTGCAAAATTATTGTATATAAAATTATCCAGGGTCATGAAAACTCATTGACAGATCTGTTGGCACTTGCAACAGTTACAGTCAATTCCTTACTGACAGCAGAACATTCACAAAATAATTGATCTATACTAACTATAATGGTAACGTTTACTGTAGACATTCAAGCAGAAATAACAGCTTACAAAGATACTATAGAAAATTATGTAACAACTTTCACACAATAATTATCAAGTATAACTGTCAAATTAGAATGCAGCAACTATGAAAGAGTGATTGTCACCTAGAGACAATGATAGCAATCAACTTCTATCAGCGCTGTTATTGCAGGAGCAGAGGTATAAATACTGAGAGGGTGTAAGAGAAAAAAAATTATATCCCACATCCATCAAACCTCACATCCTACCATTGTACTTACCTTCATATCTACTGTCATCATTATGTAGTATTTTGTTACTTATGGAGCACCTGAAGTGTGCATGGGGTTGCATCTGTCAAAAGGTGAGTCTTTACTGGAGAGCAAGAAGTGGAAGAATGACTTTTTGAAAATCAGGAATTAATTTAGAAAGCATCCACACATGTACCC
>NW_012115344.1:2721304-2721784 GCF_000951035.1 Colobus angolensis palliatus | reverse complement strand
GGGAGACATCCCCCACTAGGGGCAGACCAACACCCCACACCTCACACCGTAGAGTACACCCCTGAGAGGAAGCTTCCAAAGCAAGAATCAGACAGGTACACTCACTGTTCAGCAATATTCTATCTTCTGCAGCCTCCGCTGCTGATACCCCGGCAAACAGGGTCTGGAATGGACCTCAAGCAATCTCCAGCACACCTACAGCTGAGAGTCCTGACTGTTAGAAGGAAAACTAACAAACAGGAAGGACACCCACACCAAAATCCCATCAGTACGTCACCATCATCAAAGACCAGAGGCAGATAAAACCACAAAGATGGGGAAAAAGCAGGGCAGAAAAGCTGGAAATTCAAAAACTAAGAGCGCATCTCCCCCTCCAAAGGAACAGAGCTCATTGCCAGCAACGGATCAAAGCTGGACGGAGAATGACTTTGACGAGATGAGAGAAGAAGGCTTCAGTCCATCAAACTTCTCAGAGCTAAA
>NW_012115344.1:2720362-2721254 GCF_000951035.1 Colobus angolensis palliatus | reverse complement strand
AAAAAAAAAAAAAAAAAAGAAAGCATCCCTACATGATAGGACTTCTAGGGAAAATTTTAACCCAGTGTATCAGTGGCTAAAAATTAAAGAATAGAGTTGTACGGAGTTAAAGACAGGCACCAAAAATGTATTAAATAACAGTATTAATGGAAAATATCCAAAGCTGAATTGACTTACTGACTTACCTGAGGTAGATACCATGCTGCCCTATTCAATGCCCACATACAGTGAACAATTATGAAAATGAATGCCCTCATCAGATAAAGCATGATAACTAGTTAAAAACTAGCACATGGGCGTAGGGAGCAAGATGGTCGAATAAGAACAGCTCCAGTCTCCAGCTCCCAGCGCGAGCGACACAGAAGACAGGTGATTTCTGCATTTTCAACTGAGTTACTGGGTACATCTCACTACGGAGTGCCAGACAAACAGTGCTGGTCAGCTGCTGCAGCCCGACCAGCGAGAGAGCTGAAGCAGGGCGAGGCATCGCCTCACCTGGGAAGCGCAAGGGGGAAGGGAATCCCTTTCCCTAGCCAGGGGAACTGAGACACACAACACCGGGAAAATCAGGTAACTCCCACCCCAATACTGCGCTTTACAAAGGGTCTTAGCAAACGGGCACACCAGGAGATTATATCCCATACCTGGCCAGGAGGGTCCCACGCCAGCCCATGGAGCCTCCCTCATTGCTAGCACAGCAGTCTGCAATCTAAGGGCAAGACAGCAGCGAGGCTGGGGGAGGGGCGCCCGCCATTGCTGAGACTTAAGTAGGTAAATAAACCCACTGGGAAGTTCCCACTGGGTGGAGCCCACAGCAGCTCAAGGAGGCCTGCCTGTCTCTGTAGACTCCACCTCTGGGGACAGGGCACAGCTAAACAACAACAACAACAAC
>NW_012115344.1:2673727-2715437 GCF_000951035.1 Colobus angolensis palliatus | reverse complement strand
TATGTTTATTGTGGCACTATTCACAATAGCAAAGACTTGGAATCAACCCAAATGTCCATCAGTGACAGACTGGATTAAGAAAATATGGCACATATACACCATGGAATACTATGCAGCCATATAAAAGGATGAGTTTGTGTCCTTTGTAGGGACATAGATGCAGTTGGAAACCATCATTCTCAGCAAACTATCGCAAGAACAGAAAACCAAACACCGCATATTCTCACTCATAGGTGGGAACTGAACAATGAGATCACTTGGACTCGGGAAGGGGAACATCACACATCGGGGCCTATTATGAGGAGAGGGGGTGGGGGAGTGATTGCATCGGGAGTTTTACCTGATGTAAATGACGAGTTGATGGGTGCTGATGAGTTGATGGGTGCAGCACACCAACATGGCACAAGTATACATATGTAACAAACCTGCACATTATGCACATGTACCCTAGACCTTAAAGTATAAAAATTTAAGAAAAAAAAAAAAAAACTCTGCTGTTTCCAAAAAGCACATCTAAAACAAAAACAAAAACAGACAAACAAACAAACAAAAACTAGCATATATGACAATCACTATCTAAAATCCTTCCAGAAATAAAAAGAATGGTTATTTCTGATTTGAAGGACCTAAGACTAAAAATTAGGAGTTTATTAATTTTATCATAAAACTTCATGTTCTATACTTATTTTAAATATACTCTCCAGAAATTTCAAATACCAATGATTGTTTTTGAAGTCCAATATTAATTAGATTGACTTAATCTGACAATCATAATAAATGCTAAAATAACCAGAAGCTTACAGGATTTACATATTCTATATTAACTCTTCTTTGACAACACAATTACTTGTTTTAAATACTCAAAGACAAATTTTGATAATTTACCAGCATAATCATTGTCCCATTATATTTTCCAAAGAGTCATCAGAGTATAATTCACTTTCTGGAGCAAAATGTGCATATCTTTGTTACAAACAGAAAAACAATTGCTTTTCTAAACATGATTATGGAAATACAAAGTATATTTTATGTACTGAGATAGCATCCCCTCCTTCTTAAAATCTTCTTTTGGTTACATTCTTACAAAATTAACATTCTTCAAAAAGTGTTCTGTAATTTGGGGCTTCAACCTACGTAAGACAGAATTGGGACTTAACAGGGAAGAGGAGAAGGAATCACATAAGGAAAACAAATTTAAGCAACATAAGTTCACTTTTTAGGCTAGGCGCGGTGGTTCACGCCTGCAATCCCAGCACTTTGGGAGGCCAAGAGGGGCGCATCACTTGAGGTCAGGAGTTTGAGACCATCCTGGCTAACCTGGTGAAACTCCATCTCTATTAAAAATGCAAAAATTAGCCAGGCATGGTGGCGGGCGCCTGTAGTCCCAGCTATTCGGGAGGCTGAGGCAGGAGAATGGCGTGAACCCGGGAGGTAGAGCTCTCAGTGAGCCAAGATAGCACCACTGCACTCCAGCCTGGGCGATCCAGCAAGACTCCGTCTCAAAAATAAATAAATAAATAAAATAATAAATAAACAAATAAATTTTCTATTAGGTAGACTTTTTGAATTATTATCAAATTGTTTTTCTGCAACCCACAATTATTGATCTTTTTTCATGTGCCTAATAGTGCCTTATCTAGACTCTTAAGCAAAATGGTAAAGGTAATAGATTTTTTCTTCTTACAGTTTCTTCTACAATATCAAACAGAATATACAGAGATATAATTAAAAAAAAAAAACTTACTGAAAAGTCTTCAAAGATTTTCTTGAGTTCTTTGTGACCATGCCTTTCGGCAATATGTGCGGGGTCTGAACCCTCCATATTTTTCATTTTAGATGCCCAGGTTGCTCCTGAACATTGAAGCAAATGAATAGCCAGGTTCTTTAAGCCAAACTTTGCTGCACAGTGGAGAAGAGTTGGAAGTTCTTTGAAATGAATATCTGTAAGCATAAGAAGTAGTAGGATTTAATGTTTTGATTTTATTGGCAATCTCATTAAAAGGTCTAACACAATGTACTCCTAAAAATAATTCCCACAAAGCACAGCAGACTTTTTGTGTAAGAAACCATCAATAGTTTTAGCAATTTAGAATCTTCCCCTCACTTAATTTCCTATATTAAAATAAATATAAACTCATATTCTCACTAGCATTAATGCACCAATCTTACTTGTCAGATAAGTTTAATTGTTTAATTTGAAAAGCCACATCAACCTCTTAAATGAAAAAAAAAGAAAGAAAAACATGCTGTAGTAACTCCTTTTGAATGTACCTAGACATTAACCAAACACTAAATTAAAAAAATTCTGTAAGTTCATCTATAAAATAATTTTATATTCTACCTCCCTGCCTAGTTTGCTTCCTTCCAAAGTTGAAATGAACATGAAATTCTTTGAGGGGTTATACTAGATTTCTATATAAAATTTTTCTTTGACAAACTAACTGCAACAGAAAATACAGGTGAGCCGTTTTTATAAATAACTTCAGTGTGGAAATTTCCATCTGGATTTTATAACTTTTATATCAATGTCTTAAAGAGTTTGATTTTCAAATAATTAATTATCAATTAGAAGACATTTATTAATTTTATGTCACTATAAAATGATGAATGTAACCTGTATCCCAATGACAAACAAAACACAAACGGATGATGGTTTGTTGTTATTCTATACTTTTGCACTTAGCTGAAAAAAAAGTTATAGAAATTACACATCAACATAATAGCTGTGGCATTATCAGAAGTAAGGTGAAGACTTATAGCAAAATAATCAAAGGAATCAAAACCAAAGTCAATTGTCTTTCAGCAAACTTTTAACGCAATGGAAAACAGCCATCTCATTGCTTTTTTGAAAACTGTGAATTTGCTTTAATCATCTTAGTTCATACACTATGTAGTTATTTTCTTAAATGTACACATTTACTTTGCAAACAATTTACAGTCTTACTTGTTAGATTAAAATTATAGAGTTGTTTAGGAGATACAATAAATGTTTAGAATGTGTTTAATCTACAGCATACATTTGTTTCCTTTCATGGCAATTTTCATTTAATTAATCTAGATTCACTGCCTCTGTTTTTATTACCAAGGTGTAAACAGAGAAGCCATAATTCAAACCAAGGTGTGACAAATTTACTTTTCATTTTCTTCTAGACCAAATAAAATTTTAGTTTTCAGTTGTTTCAGCCAATGTCTTTCAAACAGTAATTTCATGAGAATAGAATAAAATGTCTGGGGGAATTTTTAAAAGAAAAGTCCAATGTCACTTGCTTGACAAATACAAATAAACAGGTGAATTGGCACATAGCAAAGAAATCAAATCATACATTTGTTTGTGCAGAGCTGCTCCTAAACTTTTTGAGGCAATCCCTACAAAAGATGGCTAATAATTAAACAGAAGTAATCAAACCAAAGCTTTCAAAAGATTAACCTAGCTCACTAGAATAATAAAATGAAAACATACTCAAGTTTGGAATATGAGCATTAAACAAGAATTTAACAGTAAGATGAGTATTGAAACTGGAAATTCATGACCATGTAATCCATTTGTTTTCATAAATCATTCTTTTATCTGGAATAGTAAATATTCATTCAGAGTAGAATGACCAGGTGGCCCCTTTGGGGCAAAACAACAAAGCACACAATAAAAAGAAGATTAAAAATCAGGAAATCTGCATTCTAATCCCAGCTCAGCCACTAAATCTGTGGTTCTTAAGAATTCATCTTGTGGACCTCAGTTTCCTAATTTATAAGATGAAAGGGTTAGAGGTCAAAATTATAGAACTTCTGATATTCTTCTGGGCTTGATGCCATGCCACAAACGCTTTAAGTCAAGAAACTCTCTGGAAAGTATTTTTTCCTGGGTTTTAATCAGACACCAATTAGCATAGGGAAGGTAGCTGCAAAGGTTGAAGAAACATAACAATTTTCATTCCTTTCATAATAGGATTTGAAATCTGATGAAATGTTATTATTTTATCTGTAAAAACAGAGCATTGCTGTGTTTATGAAACTTTCTGCTCTCTGACAGGAGAACCATTATGTAACATGTGAGGTGTCACTCTTCCAATTCTGTCAAAAGATTAGACATATAATTCTTTTTAGAATTTTAAGAAACAAAAAAATGCTGCCAAGGTTATCATGCTTCTAAAACCTTTATAATGTAAACAAAATGCACAAAGGAAATAGTCCATCAAAACCCTATGCTACAGCTTTGT
This sequence comes from Colobus angolensis palliatus, assembly GCF_000951035.1. Lineage (NCBI taxonomy): Eukaryota > Metazoa > Chordata > Mammalia > Primates > Cercopithecidae > Colobus > Colobus angolensis. The sequence goes on along the minus strand of NW_012115344.1, from coordinate 2,711,223 downwards.
TGTTACCTCTCATATTACATAAAATATAGCAGTGGAAAATTCATAAATAGATACATACTTTACTATTAAACTCAACATTGAATCTGCCTCATTAATTGTTATAACTGAATTCTTGTTACTAAAATATTCTCTTAAATAAGAGAAAAAATTAGAATTTGCATCCACTTGGTATTTCTCTTGTTAATTATCTCAGGAAACTTCATACAAGATACTCTTTCTTTTAAATGTTTTAGTTGAATAGGTTAGGTCCTAATCTGCATTATATTCAAATGAGTCTTAATTTCTTCTTCCTAAATAAACTTCAAAATAATGCCTTTTATTACTTAAATACCAAAATTCTAAAACTTAATATTTATTTATCATGATAAGCAATATAGTGTAGCACTTAAGCATTAGGACTTTGGAGCCATATTGTATGGATTAAATCTATACAATTTAATTTAATTCTAGTATTTAGTCATAGTGTCATTTGCACAAGCTACTTGAACTTAGGCCTCTTAATTTTCTTAATATTCAATTGATGACTACAACATCTGCTCAGTTATTAAACCTATGTCCAATGTATTCTTCCATGCAAATAAGTACTGCTAGTCCTCATTAATGGGGAATTCTGTTTATGCAAATTCATTTACTCACTAAAATTTGTTTGTAACTCCTTAGGATACTTTTCCAGGCATTTGCAGACATATGTATAGCAACGAAAAATTTTAGTCACCCAAAGCACACATTCCCAGCTGGGGTCAAACAAGGCAACCCTATGCCTCCTTATTTCAGCTCTCATACTGTAAACAAATGTCCTGTTTGCAGGCCATTTGGTGCCACAACTCTCACAGCTTTTGTGGTTTATTTTGGTGAATTAGCTGTTTAAAATGGCCCCCAAGTACAGTGCTGAAGTGCTGTGTAGTATTTCTAAGCACTTGAAAGCACTGGCATGCCTTATGGGGAAAATACATGTACTAGATAAATTCATTCAGGCATGAGTTACAGTGTTAATGGTGAGTTCAGTTTGAATCAACAGTATATATTAAATAAGGTATTTTTAAAAAGAAACACACATAAAGCAAGGTTATGTATCAATTGATTGATGAAAACATTGTGACCAGACGCTCACAGGAACCTAACCCTATACCTCTCCTGGGAGCAAAGGTTCAGCATTGACTTATTCGATTACTTTACAGAACATAACTACTGCAAATAATGAGAATCAAATGCATTTTAAGGCAATCCAGAGGCCCCTTTTAATTTTGGAGAGTGAGTTCATAATTGGTTTCCCATTGCAGCATGGCCAGTTATTTTCTGACTTATAGTGCCTTATTTTCTTTGTTCCTCCACACAGTCAGGGAGGCTCTGAGAGAAACTACGGCCCCTGTATACTGCTCCTCAGGGTGAGGCCAGAAAAACTGTGGAGCTGCGGGAGGCAACTGTGAGCATTCAAGTCCGTGACTTATGAGAGCTTCTCCCGGGGTATCTCTGTGTTCTGGGCCCACTCAGCTAAAATCCAAACCAGGAATGGTTAGAATCCACTTCCACAACCAACCTGCAAGTAGAAAGAAAGAGCAGTTCTACAGCCTTGATTCTCTGTTTTTTATTTTTATTGTCAGGCATAGACAAACAACAGGAAAAACTTTGGGTGAAGAGGAATAGTTACTCTGTTGTTCTCAGATAATTTGTTTGAAAGACTGTACATTTTAAATATTTTGATATAAATTATTTTGTTGATCTGTATGCTTAAGATTTGAAAGTTTTGTAAAATTGTAAAAATTGAGTTCTAAAATGATGATATTCTGTCATCCAAAGGATCTGCATGATGAGTTGACAAGAAGTATGAGAAATAAATGGAGCATGTCACCTCAAACCCAGAAGGGACTCATTGCTTACTGAATACCGGAGTGGATGGAATCCACCCTAAAATTAGCAGCAGTAATGATAGGAGGAGGAAAAGGAAGAAGAAAACATGGTGGTTAACAAATAGAATTGGAGAGGTAGGGATTTAAGGTACTTAGTGGCAGATTGAGTAAGAGCAGAGCAACAGAACAAGGATGTGGCAGGTGGTGCAAGATGCTCTGATTTCAGAAAAAGAGTCTTTGAGAACACACTATGAAGTGCCTTCTTATCTAGGGCTGTGGGCTAGAATGGCCAGAGAGAAGTAGGCAATGAGTAAAACAAGGCTGAAGCAGGACTTAAGGCCACAGACGAAGAGCCTGGGAGCTTGGAGTCCATGTGTGGAGGTAATTCCAGGAAGCAAAGGGAGATGTGAAGTGTTTGTTAGAAGTTCCTAGAATTGATATCAACTAAAATTAAATCTCACAATATTTAAATACGTTTATTTTCCATTTTCCACTAGAAAACCCAGACAATGTTGAGGCAATAAAAAGAGCTGGACAGTTTCATGTTTACCCCAATCCATCCAATCTGTAGCTAAACCCTGGTTCAAGTCAGAAGCCTCTAAAGATTTTATTTCTATACAAATGTGCTTGCATTCTTTTCCTCTACATTCATTAGAAAAAAATTTCTCTTGAAAATTACCAACTTTGTCTCTGCTGTGTCTTGACAAGACAATAACCAAGAACCAGGAAAAGATCCAGGAAAAGTTGAGCAGTAAAAGTGCACAAACCAGATGGGCTGGATTGGGATCAGATGGTTGGGCATTCTGGTACAGAGCCATGCCTTACAGGTAGAATGCTACCTACTGGCCTTTGTTTAGATGGGTCTCACATGGACATTCAAGAAATTAGGGCCACAAAGCAGTAAATCAATATGTCTGGCAAGGAAACTTTACTTCATTAGTAAGGACTATTTCAGCATTTTAAAAGGAATTCTTTTTAGTCTTGAGCATTGGAGTTGTTCTTTTAAAATATTAAATGATTTAATAATAAAATGCACAAAGGCAAGGAGGTAAATCTAAGAAATCTTATGGGCAGTAAAAGGAGTGGGTAGAACTTAAGATGCCTTTGGAAGCACTGTCATATATGTATTACAGAGACAAAATGAAAATGGAATATGAGAATGATTAGGGAAGCCTCAAGTGACAACCTGCTCTGCATATTTCAGATGTGCCAATATTTATGTTTTATAAATATTTATTTATATATTTATTAATATCTATTACATATATATTTAATCATTTAATCTATGTATTCAATATATATTTTATATATTTATATGTTATAGAGAGATTATAGATAACATATATTTCTATCAACCTATCTCTATCTATCTTTCAACACACACACATATACACACATTTTATTGATTTCTCTTGAGAATCCTGACCAGTAGAGTGAGGAAGATGCTGTGGCAGCTTTGGTAAACCATAACTTACAGAAAGAAGGCATAAAAACAAGTTCTACATCTAAGTCTCTTTCCTTTTCAGAATAATGCAATGTGAGTTTTCAAACCTGAACATTTTTTAAAATAACTATTTGGTAATGGCAGAATCCAGTAAGCAAATGAGTCCTTTCAGAAAGGGGAGGGAGGTGCTCTTACGGTGGATTAATAATAGGGTGTGGTATACAGTGGTTTCTGAACTTCTCAAGAATTTCAAAGAATTTCAGACATTTGAGGATCGTTACTGCATAACAACTGCAAAAGAAAGAGGGAGTTTCCTAAGTTGTAACTTATTCAAAACATTAATTAGAAAGCCCATTTGGCCCCACCTCCCCTCTGTGTGTATATGCGTGTGTGTGTTTCTAATTGAGGCCAACCCATGTAAAAATTTTCCTAATTAAAATAAATGGATATTAGAGAGCCTATTTCCTGTTATCAGTTACTAAGAGATACTATTTATGTTTCTTTTCCTAACTCTATGATATAATTATAGATGTGTATTACTGTTGACCCTGAAAAACCTACAATTTGTGTGTTGGCCCAGAGAAGACAAACATATGTGCCTTGGTACTTGAGCACAGACAGTTCAGTGCAGCATATTCAGAAGGCACACATGCCAATTTTTCATTCTGCTAATAGCAGATGCCATGAATAAGAACAAAATAAAATGAAAAAATAAATGACAATCTAAATTAGTGCCTTAGTCCAACGAAGAAGAAGAATTTTATTTGGGGAGCTCAAATATTACTAATTTGTATCTACTGATACCAAGGTTTTATTTCAGTCTATGGTTCACTTGGTTACCATTAGCTAAGTAATTAATATAATAAATTTTTATTGAGCACTAGAAATTCTTCTAGGGACTGGAAATTAATCTGTGAACCAAATAGGGCTTCCTCTTAAAGGGCAGTATTTACCCATAAAGACAAAATGGCTGATATGAAGGAAATCATATACTATGAAACAAAAATTACAATGTTTCTAGGATTGCAAAAATAATGAAAAGAGTATCTGAGGTTATTTCAAACTTGTCGTTATAAGTTACTCATTATAATAGTAATTTATATAATTAGGCAGAAAAACTTGAGAACCTTCCTTTAAATTTAAGATAATCTTCCCTATAAAGTTTCCTCTGACTGTCCTCTTTCTTTTGTGCTCCCATGACACCCTGAGCTCCTGCTCACTACAGGGTACCGGGGCACAGTCGTCCAGGGACTAGCAAAGTGGCCACTGGAGCTGGGTTGCCTGGATCCAAGTCCCAGCTCTGCCACTTACCATCTGGGCAAAGTATGCAACTTCTCACCCGTAAAGTGAAGATTAAAATGGTACCTACCTCAGGATCATTGTGAGGAAGGAAATGACAGTGTAAGTAAAGTGCTTAGACCTGTTTGACAGAGTAAGCAAAACGCATGCTGAGTACTATGCGTAGGGCACACACTGTATTCATGACACTTATTTTTGTAGTTTTGTTTTCTCATTCATTGGTTTCTGTGCCCTCTGAGAGTGTGGGCTGTGTCCTGTTTATCCCACATTCTTCTACCTTCCTTCAGTATCTAGAAGAATACCTACTATGAAGTGGAGTACATTAAACTTTTTGTAAGCATTTCTGAGTTGTTTCTTTTTTTTAATAATGGTATGGGAAAACATATTTTTAGATGAACAGTCACTCTAAGACTACTTCATTCTGCATCCATGATATTTTTTTTTTTTTTTGAGATGGAGTCTAGCTCTGTTGCCCAGGCTGCAGTGCAATGGCGCAATCTCGGCTCACAGTAACCTCCGCCTCCCGGGTTCGAGCGATTCTCCTGTCTCAGCCTCCTTAGTAGCTGGGATTACAGGCATGCACCATCACACCAGGCTAATTTTTCTATTTTTAGTAGAGGCGGGGTTTCTCCATGTTGGTCAGGCTGGTCTTGAACTCCCGACCTCAGGTGATCCACCTACCTCGGCCTCCCAAAGTGCTAGGATTACAGGCATGAGCCATCGCGCCCGGCCTCTGTACCCATGATTTTAATTCAAGGACACAGAGTGATGGAATAAAAAATCTATCTTGACTTTAATTTGATTTATGTCAATTTGATTTATGTACATAAAAATGATGCCAATCAATTACTGTTCACTCAGTGGTTCTCACTGTTGATCCACAGAGGAGTAGAATCAGCATCATATAAAAATTTGTGAGAAATGTAAATTCTTGTACCCAAGCCAGACCTACTGTATCAGAAATTTGAAGAGAGATGGTAGCAATCTGAATTTTAACATATCCTTCAAGCGACTCTGAAGCCTGCTAAAGTTTGAGAACCATGGCATTAAATAAAAGAAAGAATAGGGGCTTGGTTCTAATAATTAAACAAAAGTGGATAGACAAGAAAATTGGGGTTAACCTCACAGAGAGCTACATAAAACTGCAAAGTGTACAAAGTGGACTTTCTCTCCATTCTGTTCACAGTTTCTGTAAAAAACTTCCCTCTTCTGTCATGGTTTACATATTTTAAAATACATTTTCAGTAGAGTAAATGGAAAATACTACAATAGAAGTGAAAATTGTGTGTATTATATTTGCCCCATATCTTGTTACATTTTATGAAGGTATGACTGACAAATAAAAATTGTATATATTCAGTATTTACAACGTGATATTTTGATATATGTACACATTGTAAAATGATTACCACAATCAAGACAATTAACATACCCATCACCTCATACATTTATGATTTTCTGTTGTCTGTAGTGAGAACACTTGAGATCTACTCTTTTAGTACATTTCAAGATACAATATATTATTATTAGCCACAGTCACCATGTTGGGCATTAGATCTCCAGTACTTACTCATCTTACAACTGAAGGTTTGTGTCCTTTGACCAATATCTCCTCTTTTCTCCCATCCCTGAAGCCCCTTAATACCGTCATTCTACTCTCTGTAAGTCTGACTTTTCAAAGATTCTAATATAGATGACGTAATCATGTAGTATTTGTTTTCTGTGTCTGACTTAACTCACTTAGCACACTGCCCTTACGGTCTGTCCATGTTGTTTCAAATGGCAGCATTTCCTTTTTTTAAAGGTGGGATAATATTCATTTGTAGATGTATACCACATTTTCTTTATTCATTCATCCATCAAAGGACAATCACATCGTTCCCATATTTTGGCTACTGTGAACAATGCTGCGATGAATATGGGGGTGCAGATATGCCTTCAAGGCAGTGATTTTATTTCCTTTGGATATGTACCCAAAAGTTGCATTGATGGATCATATTACAGTTCTATTTTTATTTTTTATGATGGGCAAACATTGGAACATTTTTTAAATTAACTTTTGATTTATAACTGAAACATAATTATACATTTTTATAAGGTACAGTGTATGTTTCAATGCACACATACATTGTATAATGGTCAAATCAGGATAATAATTTCCATCACTTTTCATTTATCATTTCTTTGTGATGATATTCAAAATATTCTCTTATAGGTATCTATAAATATACACTACATTGTTATTTGCCATAGCCACCCTACTGTGTAATTGAGCACCAAAACTTATTCTTCCTAACTGTAACTTTGTACCCATCAACCAATCACCCCTAATTTCCCTGCCCTATCCCATCTGCAGCCCCTGGTAGCCACTATCCTACTCTCTACTTCCATGAAATCAACTTTTTAAGGTTTCACGTATGAGTGAGATCATGCTGTGCTTGTCTTTCTGTGCCTGGATTATTCCACTTAAAATAATGTCCTTCAGGTTCTTCTGTTTTTGCAAATGGCAGGATGTTATTCTGTTTTATGCTTGAAGAGTATTCCATTGTGATATATAACATATTTTGTTCATCCGTTCATTTGTAGTTGGGCATTTACGTTGATTCCACATCTTAGCTATTGTGAATAATACTGCAATAAACATGGAAGTACAGATATATTTTTAACATACTGATTTCATTTCCTTTGGATATATATCCAGTAATTCAATTGCTGGACTATATAGTAGTTTTATTTTAAATTTTTTGAGGAACTTCAAGATTCTTTTCCATAATGGCTGTACTAATTTATATTCTTATCCACAGTGCATCAGAGTTCCTCTTTTTCCACATTTGTCCCAGCATTTGTTATTTCTTAACTTTGTCATCATAGCCATTCTGATTGGAATGAGGTGGTATTTCATTGTGCTTTTGATTTGCATTTCTCTAATGATGAGTGATGTTGAGCATTTTTTCATATATCTGTTGGTGATATGTAATTGCCATTTCCTCTATTTCTTTTGAAAAATGTTACATTGTCTTTTGCCCATTTTTAACTGGATTAATTCACATATATGAATAATAATATAATTTTCAAGTATAAGTAAACTCAATGTTGTAGTTCAGGGACAAAGCTTAACAGTATGGGTAAAATAAAACACAGACATAAACAAATATATTAAACTATATCCTCTTTACAATGAGCATATTTTAAAACATGAGGAAAGTTTGAAAGTTAATGGAGAAAAAAAGACATAACTGCGCATATAGTAGCTATATATCAAGAAAGCTGAGGTAGCTATAATAATATTTGACAAAAAAATTAAGGCAAAAACCATTACTAGAGTTAGAAGGTCATACTTTCATGATTTTTATGAGGAAGACATAGTTCAACATTTTAGGTGTCTAAAAATATAGGCTCAAAATATACAAAGCATAAAAAGGAAGTGAAGGAATACAAGGAGAAACAAAATCGTTATCTTAGGGGCTAATTCTAACATACTTCTCACTGTGGCAGAATAAGGAGATTCAAAATTAATAATGCCACAGAATACTTGAATAAAGCAAGTTTAATATAAAGAAATATGTAAAACATTTACCTGACAACTGAAGAATGATTATTTTTTAATGTACATAAGAAATATTTATTTGGAAGAACTGATCATATGTTGAACTTAAAGCAAAGCTCAATAAATTTCAAAGATGTAAAAAGGTATATAAATGGACAATTACAAAAGGTACCTTTAGAATAACAGCACAGACCTTTGTAAATATCAGATGAAAGTAAAAGGGGGATAAACTTCAGTCAAATCAGTAACTATAGATTAAATCATCTACTTTAAAAATATTTTAAAATTGCAATCCCAATTAAAGCCCACATCATGCTAATTTCCAAATACCCTTTATACAAAAGAAATTGAAAATCACATGCTAAACAATATTTATAATTATTTCTTTCTTTCTTTTTTTTTTTTTTTTGAGACGGAGTCTTGCTCTGTCGCCCAGGCTGGAGTGCAGTGGCCGGATCTCAGCTCACTGCAAGCTCCGCCTCCTGGGTTTACGCCATTCTCCTGCCTCAGCCTCCGGAGTAGCTGGGACTACAGGCGCCCGCCACCTCGCCCGGCTAGTTTTTTGTATTTTTTAGTAGAGACGGGGTTTCACTGTGTTAGCCAGGATGGTCTCGATCTCCTGACCTCGTGATCCGCCTGTCTCGGCCTCCCAAAGTGCTGGGATTACAGGCTTGAGCCACCGCGCCCGGCCAATAATTTATTTCTTAGAGAAATAGGCAATCAATAGCATTTTTAGAAAAACAGTATTGTTAGAATAATATTTCAACTAAATATTACCCATTATATTCCTACAAAAGTAATTTCCATTTGCATCTTGTAGATGATCACAAGCAATATAATTTCTTATAGTCAACCAGGTGTCATGGGTAGATAGAGGACATGCTTATTTTTCAGGTTTCTATCATTGTCAAAACTTTGTTCTGTGAGAATGTATGAATAATTCTCATATTTCAAGGTCATCTTTTCAGCTTCCAAGATGACTCAAGTCAGAAACTGATACTTAGCTAGACAGGAATGGCGTAAAAGTGGCTGGAGATGGGCTGGGCACGGTGGCTCACGCCTGTAATCCCAGCGCTTTGGGAGGTCGAGGCGGTGGGATCACGAGGTCAGGAGATCGAGACCATCCTAGCTAACACGGTGAAATCCCGTCTCTACTAAAAATAAAAATAAAAAGTTAGCAGGGTGTGGTCGCAGGTGCCTGTAGTTCCAGCTACTGGGAGGCTAAGGCAGGAGAATGGTGTAAACCTGGGAGGCAGAGCTTGCAGTGAGCCCAGATAGCGCCACTGCACTCCAGTCTGGGCAAGAGGGCAAGACTCCCTCTCAAAAAAAAAAAAAAAAAAAAAGTGACTGGAGATAATGCAGCCAACTACTTCAGCCTTCAAGCCTTGTCTGCTCTTTATCATCTGCATCTTGATGCTGGTGTTCTCCCACTTTTTGAGTTCTTTGCCTAATCTGTTACTTTTTTTGATGCATCTGCTATTCTGTCCTTTGTATTTCACATGGACTTGTTCACAATTTGTCCTATAGCTTCTAGTCATACCTTTCCCAATATTTATGCATCTTAACTGAGTCTTATTTATCTGATACAAACTCTGGAGATGCTTAAAATAAGGAAAGGGTATACAGCAAATGAAACTGAGGTTCACTACATTGGAAAATGAGCAAAAAAGCAGTCAATTTAAATTTTACATAGACCTGTTCTACGTTTTATCTGGATAGCTCTTTTTCCTCTCCACTCATTAACATTTTGCATTGTCTCAATCAGTCTGCATTCCCATCTGTTTGTAGATATTTTGTGGCTTGATATGTTTGGGGTACATAGTGAACCAGAATATTAATGGTTTATCTTCCCAGACATTTGCTGTATAAATAATACCTATTGATACTGAGTTTCACTAGAAACCAATATATCTACATTATTTTCATGGCACAAAGAATTGGGAGTACCTAGATCCATGGGGGTACATTTCTAGCTTTAATGGATGGTGTTGTGTATATCAAAAGTTATTTTGTGGCTTTTTTTCACTTCTCTCTGGAGTAGGACATGACATGGTTGATCATACTCTTCTCTCAGAAACATCATCTTCAGTTGGCTTTTAAGAGACCTTCAGTGACTGTTCTTCTCTCAGAAACATCATCTTCAGTTGGCTTTTAAGAGACCTTCAGTGACTGCTGCTTCTCAGTCTCTTTATGGAAATTTCTCTCCTAGTCCTCTAAATACAACGGTGTGTAGGACTCAGACCTTTGCCCTGCTCTGCACTCTCTGCAGAATAATCTCATTCAGGCTATGGCTGTGAATATCACATATGAGCTCCTTCCTGGGTGTTTGATTTACATACTTAATACCAACCAATTTATTATATTTTAATGAACATAGCCAAACTAGAACTTTTGATCACACTGTCAAAACTGTCATCACACTGTCAAAACTATTCTTGCCATAGCACCTCTATTTCAGTTAAGAGCATTGATATTTATTTATATTTTTATAAACATGTATTTAGTTACACACAGACCAATCCTCTCTTTCTTTCACCTACAATCTATCAGCATGTCCCACAATCCTTACTTTCAAATATCTACCAAGCTCAAGCAAGTTTCATCACTTCCACTGCTACCACCCAAGTGACAGCCACCTTCAAGCCTCTCCTGCCACTACTAGGACAGTCTCCTATCTGGTGTCCCTGTTTCCATTTTTACACACCATAATCTATTCTCTGCCTAACAGCAAGAATAATATTTTGTCTTATATAATTAGATGATATTAAGCGATGTGTAAAATCCTCACATGGCTTTTCATCACTTACTAACTCTCTATCCTCTTTATTTTTCTCATAACCCTTATCACTATTTGCAATGGTCTTATTTTGTTGCTACTGTTTTATTACTCTGTTACTCTCAATGACTTAAATAAAAGTTTCATGAAGAAGAAATTTCCTATGCAGGCTGCCTGTTCCTGGAGCACCTAGAAGAGTGGCACTTACTTTGCACTTGTTTCATTAATGAATAAATAAGATCACTTAATAATCTTTCACATCAAGGTGCTTCTAATTGGGAGAAAATCCTATGCCCACAGGCTTTCCTTTTTCATCTATAATTACAGAGTCCTCTACTTTTTCAGAACATGTGTTGTTATGGTAATGGAAATGAGCTGAGAGGGGATTATAAAGGTCATTGAAAAGTGGAGAAGGGCTTATCATTCCTAAATGTTTGTTCCTTAAAGCTGGACTCAGGATAGCACATTGCCTGTGATCCGCAGTGTTAGGTTGCATCCTGAGGCCAGATTTACTTGACTCTGTAAGAATGTCCTGTCTTCTCTATCTATGCTCCTTGTATACTGAGGCCAGAGGTAATTCCTTGTCTACGTAGTGATTCTAGGATGAAGGCGGCCAAATTCTCATCCTGGTATCAACTTTGTTGTTTATTTTTTTTCCTTCTTTCTCTCCCTTCTTTTTTCCTTCCTGTTTTGTACTCACAGACTCCAACCACAGTATGTTTGTAAGCATGCCTTTTCAAACTTCACATCGGGGGAAATATAGAATCTTTGAAGAAAACTGTAAATGTGAGTAACAATAGTATAATTTTGGAAAAATCTTTTTTTGGTTACTCAGGTAAAAAAAATTTGAAAGATTCAAGCTGGCTGTTTTATTTTATATTATTTGATTCAAACAGAAGCATTAGTTCATAAAATTAGCTTGAGAATATGCTAAAATTATTATTGACAAGAGGTGAAAATTTGTACTTGTGGGTTGTATTAGCAAAAAAGAAAAAAATGGAGTGGAAAAATCTATAATTTAACAGTCAATTTACATGCCAAATCTCCAATTTAATCACTAGAAGTTTTTATAATGTCTTATGTATACATCAATCCCTAATTTAGTGTATTTACTTAATGATGATGTGTTTGTGACTAATTTGAAAGGAATTTACATGACTACATTTTTCCCTACCATCTATTACTTTTCATCCTGGAAAAAATACTCTTGCCCATTTTTTTTTCTTTTACATTGATTTCTTCACAGCTTCCGATTTTCTTCTCAGGTGGTTTAAAATGCAAATGGAACAGGTCACTAAAACTTCATGCTTTGCAAAATTCATATACTGGAAAAAATCTCAAAAAAGTTTCCTATAAATATCTCCTCAGTGTTGATTTTATCTTCTCCTAATTTTCTTTTCAGAGAGTAGTAATTCCTCACTTGTTAAAAGTCTTCTTTCTCTGTAGAGCCATGATACATTATATAATATTTGGTTCCATCCCACAAATATCAAAGAAAGGGGCAGCCATCAATGATTTTAAAACATAATTTTTAAATAAAATTTTTGATGTTAACAAAACCCTAAGATAATTAGGAATAAATGTAACAAAGATTGTCAAAAGTTTTATAACATACAATATTTTTTGAAAGCTGTAAACAGACCCAAATAAAGTATCTTTTTTTTACCATATTAATCTACATTTTTATTCCAATTTTACAGAGCTTTTCATGGAAAACTGACATACTGATCTTAAATACCATAGGACAAATAAAGGAAGTGGAACAAAAATCATTTAAAGAAAAAGTAGGGTCCAGCTCTAATACATACCAAGATTTATTATAAACTTTAATCATATGCTCACATAAAATACCGTATAAAAGACAAGCCACTAATTAAGTACACATTTGCAAATGTGAAAAACTGACAAATAGTTACTATTTAAAATAGGTATACTGAAAAAGAAAAAAGCATTTTCAAACTTCAATAAGAAAAGAATAACAACTAATAAAATAAATGAAGCCTATTAAATGGAAATTTACTAAAGAAAAATCAACTTAATAAACAGAGGATGCTCAACTATATTTGTAATTAAAATATTATTTAAAGAGTGAGATTCTCAACAGCTGTCATACTGGCAAAAATAAATAGCTTTACAATTCTTACCATAGAAGAGATGTGGAGCAATGTCACAATACTGCTAGTGAAATTATTAATCAGTGCAAACATTTTTGATAGAAATTTGAAAATATCTAGCATTGTCAGAAATTTCACTGATACGTAGCTCCATCCCACAGGTATCAAGGAAAGGAGCAGCCACAAATAATTTAAAAATATAATTTTTAAATATGACTTTTGATGTTAACAAACTCATAAGATAAAGAGGAATAAGTCTAACCAGGGTTTTCAAGGTAATTGTATCGCCTGAGAAATTATTATATATATGCATAGGGTTTCATATGCAAGATTGTTCACTGTAGCATTACTTGCAATGATAAAAAATGTAAAAACAACACTAGTATTTATTAGTAGAACAGATACGTATTATGCTGTAATCGACTGAAATAATCCTATAGAACATTTAAAATGATGACCTAGATCTACATATATACATATATAGATAAAAAATTTATATGAATAAAAAATAATAAATTGAAGGAAAAAGTATGATGTAATTTACATAAAATTTACAAAATTGTACAACAATATATGTTAATCATGAAAACAAATACACATAATGAAAGGACGAAGAACTGCACAGGAATGATTGTCAAGAAATTTAATTAAAATAATGTTTTTTTTTCGAGGTGCAGAATCACAGAGTGAAATAGAGAAATTCAACCAGATCCATCATGTTTTATTTGTTAAGAAAAAAAGATTTGAAGCAAAGCAAAGTGTTAAAATCTGACAAAGCTACAGGGTGTTCTTTATATTATTGTCTATATTTTTCTGCATGTTTAAATTATTTAATGATATAAAAAAGACAATCCAATGGACATTTAGTTCTCTTCCACTGAATTAGCAAATGATCTGTTTTCTGTGAACCTAAAGATATTACTAGTTCCAGACAAGTCTTTGAGCTACAGTTACCACCACATAAGGTACTGAATATCCAGTTCATGCTCCATATTTCAAAGATATGTTTGGAGATAATATTCTGAGTTAATACTTTCACAATCCTGGGTGATCATCTGCTGTCCTCTTTCAGATTAAAATATTGCTACCAATTATAAATGAATATATGCTTTGACATGCTTTTCTATAAATTGGCATGGGTTCTACTGAACCAGTTCTTTCTAAGTGAAGGTAGATATTCTGGGAAAAAATAACCTAGTTTAATTTTTCCTAAATTAATTGCCACTTATGATAACTGAACCAGGAACTGTAGCCCTTTTAAAAACAAGCATTTTGTTTATTTATTTATTTATTTTGGATAAATTTGAGGTACAAATGGAATTTTGTTAAATGCATAGATTGTAAAAAGTAAAAATAAAAACAAGCTAAACTATGTTTTTTCCTGTCCATGACAGGAGATTCTCTGCATTATTCAGGCTTTGGAAGGGCTCTGAAAAGAGTTACGAAAATTCTTGGATCTGCTGCAGTGAGATTTATGAGACTCTGCGGCAGGCTTGAAACTCAGACTAGGTGAGAACTACAGAGGGGCTAAAGCAATTGTGTTTGCCTAAGTGTGCTGTTCCACTTCACCATCACACCACGTCATTTTTTTAATGACAACTCACAGCATGTGTGTTCATATATAAATCTACCACTGAAACAGAAGTTGCTTAAAATAATACTCATACTTCAAGTGATGTACTCTGGTATTTTCTATTCAAGTACGGTATACATCAGCTCAAAACTGCCTATCACAATCTTTCATATTGACTTCACAGTTGCTGATGATTCACACACTAGAAAGTTGTTCATGAATTAGTTCTATGACTCGCGTGTTCAAAAGTCCTGTATTGCATTAATACATCAAGCTTATTTAGAAACCTGATAACATTCTACTACTAGAGAGAACATCTTTGTATGGAAAATTCTTGTCAATGGAAAGCACTAATTTTAAATCAATAATGAAGCATTACAAGGTAAGAGAACATTAAAGCGGAATGTTATTTGTTACGTATTTTCCCTCTTATTTCCACCCACCCCTATAACGCAAGAAAACATGAGTGTATTGTGTAGAGAGGAATAAAAAATGACTAAGACATATTGACATGGAATGGTATTTTACTTATTATAAGTGAAGTGGCAGGAAACTAAACCCAGAATTTACCAAAATAACTTTAAAGAGAAGATGGGGCAATAATAAAATTTTTGGTTGATATAGCGTTTCACTCTAAACTTTTAAAGAACCATAGGTATCTGCAGGTAATTCCATGACAAATCCTTAGGGTAGGTCAATCTCAATGTATACTTTCTCAATTCCTTATGATTATGTTCTCTCAGAGTGATTCAATTTCTCAATTTCCCATAGCTAAGATATAGAGAAATAAATAATAACTGTTTAATAAATAAAATAGTTCACCAAATAATTAGAGACCTGTCCTCAGGGATAGATACCTGGGGTTACACCTGATTCATGGTTTGCTGAATTTACCTCTCAGAATGCCTCTAGTAGGTTCTTCAACAACCCACCATTTCTCTCTCCAATTCCCTTCATTAATATATGTATAAAGGTAACTTAAACCTTATCAGCAGGAACATTATGAAACACAGGTGCAAAGTCTTAAAGACTAGATATTCTGAAGCTGACATTGATCCAAGACTACTGGGTCAAGGAGGCAAGCAAAACCCTAGCTCAGTCATATTCATGTCTTTATTGCATATTCTTATTACATATATTATGGTATTTTGTATTTTCATTAGAAATTAGAGTTTAATGTTATGGAGATTCTTTGGCTCTGTTATATATAGGTTTTATAACATCTGTTATGCAATAATACCCAGCAATAATGCTTCTGAATGAGCTATCTGGATTACAGTAAACTTTTCATTTTTAGCTTTAAAATTTTTTTAATTTTGTAATTTTTTTCAGATATAAAATTATCATTAAATTATAGTGATGGTTCAAAACTTTCATATACTATTATCTTTATAACCTTTGTAAAGAGAGGCTAATTTTTTTTTCTGTGTCAAAATTCAATATAAGGAAGAATTATCTTGCTGGTCTGTAGTACATTGAAGCAATTAGGGGGCCAGTAAATTTGATTGCTCATTAAAATCACCTGGGAAACTTTAAAAACTATTGATGGCTGGGACCTACTTCCAGATTAATAAATTGGTTGAGGGTATGGCTTGGGCATAGGATGTTTTAAAAGCTACACAGGTGATTACAATATGCAGCGAAGTTTGCGAACAATTGCTCTGAAGTCTTGGTACCTAGTGAGAGGTCCGAGGTATAGCAGCATCAGCTTCACCTGGAAGCTTCTTAAAAGGCAAACACTTAGAATGTACCCCATCCCTGCTGAACCAGATTCACATTTTCAGGGGCTCTGATATAACCCATCCAGAGTTCTCCATCTATAAAAATAAGGGACCACAACTGTCTCAGCTTTTTTAGCTCTAAAATTCATATTCCACAACCTAAACAGTATACTGAGAGGCAGTTTTAATCTTATCTAGAATTCTTTATGTGTAAAACCAAGAGACCAAAACCATGCCATCTTCTCCATCTCCACAATTTCGATTCCAAAAGCCTAAGCAAATATAATGCTGAGGAAATCTGTAAAATTGTGTCATAATTCCATCTTCATACCATTGTATGTACTTTCTCTTGCCTAGAATTCCTTTCTCCTTTCTCTTTCTTCCACGGTTCCCTAGCTTGAATGAAGGTTGTGATTAGGATCAAATTGCTCAAGATACAAACGATTATAGGAGATGAGGAGATGGATCAATTAATAAAGCCATGAGGTGAGGAGTGGTTTGTGGAACAAAAGTTCCTAATTAAGACTTTTGAGATAATTTCCAAATAGAACTAACCTGTTACCCAGCTTGCTTTTTATTCAAGTAAGTATACTTTGGAACATCATTCAAGCCAGCAAATACATTTCCAATAACATTAATTTCTGATGGTTGTATTAATAGATGCACCAATATTTACATAATCAATTATCTATCTTTAGAAGATTATTTTCATTCTTTTTGCGACTATAATTATTTAAGACCTAGGTAAAATTCCACTTCCTTTTTGAAGCACACCCTGAAAAATAATGTACCATTTATCTAAAATTCTATTGTTAATATAATCACTACCACAAAGTTTATCTCATTGATTCCTTCTGTAAATACATGTATATTATTTGTTTCTCCAATTAAACTACGTGTTGTATGTAAAGAATCATATCATGTTCCTTTTCTATTCTCATCTAGTATTTAGTTTTGTAAGTGAATTACATATTGTTAAAATATATATTGGAAACAAAAATAAAATGTCACTAATTTCACAAGAGTAGTTATTCACAGCTAGCATACCACTGGCTTTTCTTCCTAACGGAACCTCACCATTATGCAGCTTCTTACATATCTAGGTGAATCACAAGAAGCTGTGCCTTACGACGCCTACTCTTTTCTTATTGTTGTATTTAAGCCTTCCAGGCTGATGACAAAACTGCTTTAAATAGCACAGAAACCCTACAGAAAATAAAACCTTGCTCATTAATTTTTAGTATGTCAACATTAGACTTATCATATTCTTTAGCTTCATGTCTGTCATATTCACCATTACATCTCTACTTTAGTGTTTCACACATAGCCAGCATATAAATGAATTATAAACAGTATGTCAACAAACTATGCAGGAACAAAAAAAAAGTTCTAAAATATACTACTGAGCTCAAGATGACATCTGGAAATATAATTTTTCATGTATAGCTCCTATATATACTTTTCTTGATATCTGTGTATTTTTAACCACATATGTAATACATAGTTGTTGTAGAAAATACAGATTCAATAAGATGAAACAAGATGTAATATTTGAAATTGCACAACCCAAACACAACTATTGTGAACACTAGCTGCACACCTGTCCAGACCATATGCTGTTAAATGTACATGTACTTTTTTACACAGATGATCACACTCTCTGCTACATAGCCTGGCTTTTATTCATGTAAGTATACATCAAAACATCACTCCGGCAAGCAAATAAATTTATAATATTATTTTCTGGTGGTTGCATTAATAGATATATGAAAATAGGTATAATCAATTACTTGTCTTTGTAAAGTATTTCCACTTTTTGGTTATTATAAACAATTATATGATGAATAATTTTTATCATAAATGAAGTTGCCCAAACATTTCCTCAGAGTAAAAGTCAAGAAGTAGGCTTGTTAATCGCAACAGTTATGTGCATTTTTAAGGCCTGAGATTAAAAAAAAATTACCAAACGAACATTCAGGAGTTTGTACTAATGTACCTTTTCACCAGGAGTCAGGAGTTGTCTAAATCATCTCATCGGCAGAGCAGCTACCTATATTTTTGGTTATAACATTTATTAAACAGTTACATAGAAAGGAATGTGATATAAAAAATAATCAATGCAGCTGGAAAATACTCACATTTGTTTTGAGAGCAAATTTCAGTTTGAAGAGATTGGAACTCATAATATGGTATCTCATGTTTGAATATGGATGTAAGGACACCATCAAGTTCTTCAATGCCATTCTGTTTTCAAGTGAAAACAATTTTCACTAGGTT
Source organism: Colobus angolensis palliatus (assembly GCF_000951035.1). Lineage (NCBI taxonomy): Eukaryota > Metazoa > Chordata > Mammalia > Primates > Cercopithecidae > Colobus > Colobus angolensis. Next base: position 2,692,625 of record NW_012115344.1, on the reverse strand, counting down.
AATTATTTACATAGAAACTCATTTGAGTGCAATTTAATGAAAATTTATTAACTGGGGTAAACAATGGCTAATCTTTAGTAATACTGATAACTTTTTAGAAAGAATAAATCAAAGCATAAGGGCCTTGCCTAAAAACCAATTATTAAGATAACAGAAAAATGGATTCAAGAAATAAAAGTCTCTGCTTTTGGATAAGAAACTATAACTTTGCTCAAATACAAATTTTAAAAGAGAATTGCAGTAGGTCAAGGATAACCATGAAATTTGTTTCAATAATAAATTTTGGTAAAATATATTTTGCAGTTTAATAAATGAAATAATAAAATGAGTCTTTTCCTTTAACTTAAGGATCAAAAGTCAGATGGTCTTAAATTACATTATTGCTGTGTCTAAGTGCGGAAAATATTTATCTTGGCCTTTCTTTTCCCCTGCAGATACAGAGTAACTATATTCTACTCTATTTCCCTAAGCTAAGCATTTTGGGAGGAGCCATCCAATATTCAAGTGTTCTACTGCCCATGATATAACCTGTTACAAAGACCAGTATTCTTTTCAAGCTGTGTTTTGTCGTGCTGTGACTGGGACCAAATTGCTCAAGACACAGATGTTTATAGCTAAGGAGGTGGGCTAATCAACAAAGTCATGGGATGAGGAGGCAACTGTGGAACAAAAGTTTCTAATTATGAATTTTGAAAGGATTTCCAAAAATAAAACCAGAAATATTATCAAGATATAGTCACAAATTAAATAACTAGATTGAAAAAAAGACATTTTTGTTCCTTTATTTCTTAATTTTTCAGAATTCTGGGTGCAAGTAATAAAGTGGTTTAGGTCTCCCTGGATTTCTTGAAAGTTGTGCTAAGAAGTGTAAAGAAGGAATGAAAAATCCTTTTCTCCACTTGTAGCTATGTAACGCAGAACAAAACCCAGCATTCATAAGCATCTAATAAACACCACAGACTATGCAAAGCCCTCAGCTCTGGAATATATTTTCTAAAAAAAGAAGAAAGGAAAATGTGACAACAAACTCTGCCTTCCAAAAATTCAGTAATGTAATCACATATGGGCAATGAAGAGTCCCTGGTACCACGTTGAAACTCACTATGAGTTAGGTATAGTGTGGGCAAAAGGAAACTGCCTCAGTTGCACAAAGAAAGAACTGGCCAGCAAAGGCTTTATGGAAGACATGCTCCAAATGGAGATGACCACACACACAAGAAGCATTCTAGACTAAACAAACAAATTGCATATAGGCATGTAAGTGTCATATGCATGGCCTGGTTAAGGACTCTATGTTCCATAAGAATACAGAAGAATGAGAGATAAAAAGGAAGTGGGTATTTCAAATAGGGCCTTAAACACCTGATAAGTTTGCAATTCATTTTGTACACAATGAGTGACTGTTTCAGGTCTATAATGCTTAATGTGGAAACATTTGTTATGTGAAATAAATTAAACTTATTTAGGTTTCAGCATAATTATGATTGTTTATATGTTGAGTATTTATATTCAGTAGAACCTATCCTATAAATGAAGATGACACAATTTTATATTAGTTTGTATTACTGTTTTAATCTCTTCAGGAAGCCTTTGAAAGAAGCAGTGGGGCAAAAAATTATTGGTAATATGTTCACACTTTATACTAAAGCTTAAAAAATGTGTTTTAGTGATACAAACTGATGAGAGAAATTTTAAATATATGGAAATCATAACATTAGTTTGTAAACTTTCTTTAAAATTTGTGTCAATGGCCTTGACAGTTCTGCATAGCATATTATCTAGCCATTGACATTTTTACATGAGGAGATCCATTCACTATTTCTTCTTAAAAATATACAAAATCTAGTGGATAGAGATTGGTGTGGCATAAAGTTATTACACTCACGTATAAGTTAGGCATAAAATAGCTTCTGGGATTCCTTCCAGATCTGAGATTCTAAAACACAGATGAGAATTCAAAAGAGCAAGAGTTCCCACTAGGAATATGAAAACTACCATTTCTCATGGAGGGTACCACAGCACTTTAACATGAGAAATGCTATAGATAATATAATTAATTTTAAAAATAAAGTATCAATGTATTCAGAATCGGAGAAAAAGGTTGCTACATAGACAAAGACAATTAATTAGGAAAGAATACAGATAACTCTTAATATTCTAGCCCACCATAGTTAGTTGAATCTAATCACTTCTATTTTAATCTAATAATCATACTCCTAGTATTATGCTTGCATATAAATAAGTGGTATATAACACAAAACAAAGATGTGAAAAATCACAGAAATGGCTGTGAAAAATAATCCCAAGATTTCTCCCTAGAAGACAACCTAACCAAAAGTATCTGACTTGAGTAGTTATGCTCCTTTAAAAACTGTGTTTCAAAGACACAATATGTAACATTTCTAAACATTGGCATTGAAATTTTAAAATGACAAAAATTAGAATTTTCCTCTCCTTATAATAAATTGTGCAACCCAAAGAACATTTGATGAAGCTGATACGATTGTACGAATCTTTCAAAAAGGAAGATTGAAATAAAACAGTATAAAGTTTGCTCATCAAAAATCACATTTATCCTAAGACTTTAGTTAATGAACTTGATGTTAAATTAAGAATAGAATAAAATGATGAAATTATATTAGTATTATTATTTTGTTATAGAACAAATTAAATACCTATCCATAATAAATACATATAAACATACACATATACATGCCTACATGCATCTGTATTTATTGAGAATAATGGAAAAAGAAAACAGAAAACAGACTGAGAAATGAAATAGCCAGAAGTCTGGTTAAAAAACAACGCTTTATGTGTATGAAGAAAGTGTTAGACTACTCCCAAGAATAAGGGATTGATGAATGTAACTTAAAAATCATTTGTATACGTATTTATAAATCACAACTCTATTTGAATCTCAAAGTGTTACATAAATTTACACTTATTTCTGATAAACAACTTTGTTATAATTAGTACTTCTTCCTAACTAGAAAATATAAATATAATAAAGATATAAATTTTATTTTAAATAATATTCAGAATTACAGACTTGACTTCTGGAAATATGTAGTAGTCCTACTTTCCTTTTTCCTCTCCCTAAATACAAACAAAATGTCCAACTTTCAGTAGAAAATCACTTTTTATATGACATATCTGGAAGACTGCAAATCGATTGTAAAGAAACAACCAATAAAAATGCCAACACCAAGAGGACAAAGACATTAGAATTATCTGTCAAAAGTTTGAAAACAGCTCTGGTAAAAAAAATAGTTCAACAAGCAATTATAATCATGCTTGAAACAAATAAAAAATAGAAAGTTTTATCAGGAAAACAGAAATTCTCAGCAAAAAAATAGAAGATACAAAGAAGAACCAACTAGAATTTTTAGAACTGAAAATACAAAAATCAAAATTATACCTCACTGGGTAGGCTTAACAGTGACATGAAGAGAATAGAGGAAACAATCAATGAACTTGAAGACAGAACAATAAAAATTACTCAATCTGAACAATAGGAAGAAAATACACTGAAAGAAATAAGCAGAATTTCAAGCACTTGTAAGACTATAAAGAAAGATTGAACATTCTTGTGATCAGAGTCCCAGGAAGAGACGAGAAACAAGGTGGGGATGAAAAAGTAGACAAGGAAATAATTCCTAGAAACTTTCTGAATTTGGCAAGAGGCATAAACCTATAGACAGAGCAAGCTGTGAAAAGCAAAATCAGGATAAACCCCCCAAATTCCAAGCCAAGACTAATCATAAAACTTCTGGAAACTAAATACAAAGAAAAGATTTTGAAAAAAGGGAAAAATAAATAACACTTTAACTATATGGCAAAAACAATTAGATTGCTAGAAGCAGCTATGAAGGGCAGAAAGAAGTGGCAAAATATTTGTCAAGTGTTAAAAGAAAGGAACTATCAACCCAGAATCTTATGTCCAGCAAAAATACCCTTCAGGACTGAAGAGAAAATCAAAGCATTTCTGCTTTGAAAAACTAAGGGAATCTGTTATCAGCAGATGTGTCCTAAAATAATGGAGAAAGAAAAGTGCTCTAAACCATGAGGGTATAATGAAAGAAGACCTTCTGGAACATCAGAGAGCAAGAACACAGTAAGCAAAAGTATAGGTGAGTATGATAGGCTTTCCTTCTCTGTTCTAACTCATACTTGACAGTTAAAGACAAGGTATAACACTGTCTTATGTGTTCTAAATGTATGTGGCCAAAATATCTAAGACATTTATATTATAAATAGGGGATGGGTAAAAAGAAGTCAAAGGAGGTAGGATTTTTATACTTCACTCAAACTGGTAAAATGAAGACAGTACTAGACTATAAGTTTTGTATACATAATATAATACCTACATCAACAACTAAAAAAGTTGTGCAAATAGTTGCACTTAAGATACCAGAGATACATCAAAGTGAATTTCTTTAAAAAGTAAATAGTACATAGGAAAGCAACAACAACAACAAAAAACAGAAATGAAAACAGAGAGAAAATTAAAAAAAAATAGAGTGCATTTAAAAATATGATTTAACTATATGTTTTCTTTATAGTAATAAATAAAATTTATTTATTTTTATAATAAATAAAATAATAAATAAAATTATCAGGTTTTTATAGTAAATAAAACTATAATAAACACTTTTATAATATTTATAATAAGTAAAATTATCAGGTTGAAAGTAGAAGAATAAAAAAGATATAGCATGCAAAGATTACAAAGGAAAGCAAAAATGGCTATATTAATATCAATAAAATAGACATCAGAGCAAAAAAAAATTACAGGAGACAGAAAGGGACATTATATCATGATAGAATCAATCCATCAAGAGGACATAGTAATCCTGAATCTGTATGCACCAAAAAACAAAACTTCAAAAAAATGCGAAGGAAAGATTGACAGAACTGAAAGGAGAAACAGACAACTCCACAACGACAGTGGTGACTTACACATCTCTCTTTCTACAATTGGTAGACAGAAAATCAGGAAAAAATAAATTCAAACACAGTATCATCCAATGCTCTAACCAATCTGCTTTAATCCACATACATAGACCACTCCATGCAGTAACAGCAGAATACATATTCTTTCCAAGGGTTTGAGAAACGTATACCAAGATAGATCATATCCTGAGACATAAGACAAATATTAACAAATTTAGAATAATTTAAATCATACAGTGTTGTTTCTGACCACATGGAATCAAACTAGAAATCCATAAGAGAAAGATCATAGGAAAGTGCCCAAACATTAAGAAACAAAACAACATACTACTTAGTAATCTATGAGTCAAAAAGAAACTGAACGGAATTTTAAAAATACATTAAACTGAATAAAAGCGAAATACAACTTATCAAAATTTTTAGAACATAGCTAAAGGAGGGCTGAGAAAATTTTATAATACATTGGAAAAGAGAGAAAGTCTCACATCAATTATCTAGGTTCCTACTTCAAGAATGCATAAAAAGAACATAATAAACTCAAAGCAAGCAGAAGAGAACAATAAATATAACAGCAGAACTCAAAATTTAAAGTATGAAAACAATGAAGAAAAATTATAGTAACAAGTGATTCTTTTAAAAGATCAAGAAAATTGACAACCTTTTGGTAAGACTTACAAAGAAAAATAGGGATAAAATGCAGATTGCAAATATCACAAATGGAACAAAAGATATCAATACAAACCCTGCAGACATCAAAAGAATAAAAAGGAGAACTATGAACAATTCTACATATGTAAGTTTGATGATTTAGATGAAATGAACCAAGTCCTTGAAAAACGCAAACTACCGTAACACACAGTCCCTTTCTATATAACCTACAACTATATATCAATGTACAATTATCTAAAAATTAAGTTTAATTAAATACTAACAATCCCCCTAAATATTTATTACACAAAACTGAATTCCTTGAGATATATAGATATTTACATAAAAGCACCCCTACGAAGTTGGATTTCACTCCTCTCTTTGATGAGGGGTGTGAACACTGAGCATAATGGCATTGAGAGGCTTTCAAAGCATTTTAGGACAGTATTACATAATGTAAATAGTTGGAAAATAGTTCAGATCACTGGAGTGCTGTGAAAGGATATATGTTATAGGAATAAGCATGCAATGAACAGATTCAAACAGTTTAATTAATAGTAATAACTACCATATGTGGAGCACTGCTAATGTGCTAGGCTCTGTATAATCTATCTCTAACTTTTATAACATTCTGCAAGGTAGATTTTTCTAAATGTCTACTTTTATAGAGGTGATAATCATGGCACAAAAAACTCAGTAACACCCAAATTTGCAGAGCTAATAAGTGGTAAATAAAGATCCTAACTTAGATCTTTACATTCTAAAGACACTAAATTTAATCCTACATTCTAATCCTGGAGAGAAGAATAAAATCTGAAATAGTATTTAAGTAAAGAATAAATTATGCTCCCATGGCTTCAAGATGACCACTGCAGTCCCCAACATTATACTGATGTTTAGCCAGAAAGAGGCAGGAAAGTGATGTATGTGGGAGGTGGGGGTACTGGGAGAGGGGGCTACAGCCAACCATATCTATTCTTTTTCTTTGTTTAATCAGAAAAGTAAAAGTTCCAAAGATGTCCCCTGGTGTCTCATTGAAAACTCTCTCACGTGACATGTCTAACTGCAAGGTTAGTTAAAAATGTTGGAATCTGGTCTTTCTAGCTTCCATAAATGGAGGTAGGCCAAGAAGTATCTAAAAGGAAAGTCAACGGTTGAGCTGAAAACAGCCTTGTTCTTCTTATAACAAATTGTTGTGCTTAAGTTTCACTAGTAAAAGAAAGGTCATCCCGTTTGTTCCTCTGTTCTTAAGTGTATGCCATGAAAGAGAGCCAAAACAGCCATTTAAAGTGAAATCTGATAAATAGTTTACATAGCTTTAAAAATATCTTACTGTAGCTTGTAAAGAAAATGATAGAAAAAAGAGGAAAGCAAATATTTTCTAGGGTTATGCAAAGATTTTTTTAAAAACTTTATACATGCTCAGCTCAAAGCAGTTAATTTAAAATAATAATGTAAATGTATAAATCTAAAAGATATTTTCTTTTATCAACTTAATTTTCTGTTTTGAATGAATCATTTCTTTGAATTGCAATATCTGTGACTATAAATACAAAAACAAACATATAAAATAATGCAAATTATTGTATATGTATTATTGATTAGGTCTTCATATTGTAGAATCTCTTTAAATACTTGCAAGTGGTATTATAACATGAAGAAAATGTGTTTTGAGATTCAAGGAACCTGCATTTAAATGCCTGCTCCAGAACTCAGTAGCTATGAATCTCAATAATAATTAACTGACAGAATTTTTTAGAAGTTTAAATGTAAATATTAAATGTAATCTTATAAATGTAGGATGCAAAATTTCCAGTAAAAATTCTATTTTTCTCTAAATACTATTATGTGAACTCTTGGATACAAAAACTCATGAAATGTAATCATGATATAAGAAGAGCATGTAAGTCTAGCAATAAGGAGATGTGACCTCCCAAACTGGCTTTTCCACTGACAAAACATACAGTCTGTTTATTATTTCTAAATTCTTAAATTAAATAACACATAGCTTTTAAAGTAGTTAGAATGCAGATTTTGCTATTGCAATAGAGAGACCCAAAGTGATAGTGGCCTAAACAAGAAAGAAACCCTGGATTTAGGCATCCAGGCCCTTTCTGTCTAGAGTTTCACTGTTATATGTAACCTTCATGGTACAGGAAGGTTCATCCATGACTTCCTTGTTTGAACTCAAACCAGTCAAAAGAAAAAGCCAGTGAGGGAGACAGCATGACTCCACCCGTCTTTTAAGGACATGCTCATAAATTTGCACGTATTGCTTCTACTGACATACCATGCGATTGAGCAACACTTAGTCATATGGCTACACCTAGCTTCAAGGGAGGAAATGCAGTATTTCCATGTGCTCAGATGAGCGTTATATTATGCTGTAAGAAAGGAAAAAAAAAATACTGGGGAATGACTAGCATCCCCATTAATCATGAAAAGTACATGAACATTATAATTTATGTAAAGACAATCTGATTAAAGTTTTCTTAATACACTTCTGAAGTATTGACTGAAACTTGATTGTGCTGAGTTTTTCAACATGCTCCCCACCCCAATATATTAATTCCTAATGTCAAAAGGTCTCAAAGTTTTAACTTGACCAAACTTGAACAGATTCTATTAATGGAGATACTTAATGACATTCATAATGTAAGAGACACACCAAAGTGTTTCTATTGTAGGCATTAAATAAAGCATAAGAACCATGCCCTTTCTTACCTTTGCCTCTTTTTAGTAACCATTTTGTAACAATGTACTGTTACAGACAGAAGTTTTAAAACAAACATAGCAATAACATACTCAAAACAATGCCTCTCAAAATTGCTTTCTATAAATGATGCCATGATTTATTGAAAATATTTTAGAAATTTCTTTTTAGTGTGTTTTGGGAGATAGGTTCCAAGCTATGCAACAGAATCCATCTTGTTTATATTCATTTGATTCTTTCCTTTCTGGTCCTTCCCTTCTTTGCTTTGTTGTTTCTGCTTCAGCCAGTAGTCCCATTGCCTCCTCATAAAGGGGTTGTGCCTGTGCTAGTGGCAACTGGAACAAAGGGCTCTAAAAAGTGGATCACTTGAAACTGGGTGGGAAACTTAATATGTAAAATTATTTCACCTCCTATTTGTCCAACAAAGTATTTATTGAGCAGCCATGTGTCTTACAGTATCCTTGGTCCTGGAGATAAAACAGAGAACTAAATACAGCCATGTACTGCATAAGAATATTTTGGTCAATGACAGACTTCATATACAAAAACAAACATATAAAACAATGCAAATTATTGTATATGTATTATTGATTAGGTCTTCATATAGTTGTAGAATCTCTTTAAATACTTGCAAGTGGTATTATAATGTGAAGAAAATGTGTTCCAAATTATAGTAGAGGTTCCAAATTATAGTAGAGCTGCCTATGGATGCACCTTTTAAAAATAATTTATATTATATTTTTATTGTATTTTCTATGTTTAGATATGTTCAGATATACAACTACTTCCTATTGTGCTACAGTTGCCTACACTATTCAGTATAGTAATATTCTATACAGGTTTGTGGTCTAGGAGCAACAGGCTATACTAGGCCTAGGTGTGTAGTAGGCTATACTCCTAGCCTAGGTTTGGATAAGTACACTGAGTGATGTTTGCACGTAGTGATGTTTGCACAATGATGAAATTGCTTAACAATGCATTTCTCAGAACATGTTCCCATTGTTAGCCAACGCACAACTGTAGATAGTATCTTTGCCCTTATTGTCCGTGGTATTGAAAGGCAGGCATTAATTTGAGAACTGTCACACACATAGATGTCAAATTAGGATGTGATCAGTTTTACAAAGAGATATATAGGGGAGTTGTGTAAGATGAGGGAAGGATCCACTGAGGAAGAGATACTAGAATAAAGAATTTAGAGGAGCAATTATAATTAACTAGGTGAAAATAGTAAGAATAAAGAGGGAACTGGAAAAGTGCTTCAGTTAGATAGAGGAACACATGCAAAATTCCCTGTCGTAGACTGCGTGGCATGGTCCAGGAGCTAAGTAGACAGTGTGCCTGGAATGCACAGGGAGAGGTAGAAAAGTGAGATTTTTTTAATTTATTATTTATTATTTATTATTATACTTTAAGTTCTAGGGTACATGTGCATAACGTGCAGGTTTGTTACATATGTATACTTGTGCCATGTTGGTGTGCTGCACCCATCAACTCGTCAGCACCCATCAATTCGTCATTTATATCAGGTATAACTCCCAATGCAATCCCTCCCCCTCCCCATGATAGGCCCCAGTGTGTGATGTTCCCCTTCCCAAGTCCAAGTGATCTCATTGTTCAGTTCCCACCTATGAGTGAAAACATGCGGTGTTTGATTTTCTCTTCTTGCGATAGTTTGCTAAGAATGATGGTTTCCAGCTGCATCCATGTCCCTACAAAGGATGCAAACTCATCCTTTTTATGGCTGCATAGTATTCCATGGTGTATATGTGCCACATTTTCTTAATCCAGTCTGTCACAGATGGGCATTTGGGTTGATTCCAAGTCTTTGCTATTGTGAATAGTGCCACAATAAACATACGTGTGCATGTGTCTTTATAGCAGCATGATTTATAATCCTTTGGGTATGTACCCAGTAGTGGGATGGCTGGGTCATATGGTACATCTAGTTCTAGATCTGGAGAGAAGGAGAAGGGACAGTCTCTGCAGGGCTACATGGCTCATGTCAAATATTTTAATTCACCCCAAAATTGGAATCCATTGAAATGTTGGAGCAGAATTACATGCTGAGAACCTCCTTTTTAAAAGAACCTCCCAGGATGGGCGCGGTAGCTCACGACTGTAATCATGGGAAGCCGAGGCCAGTGGATCACCTGAGATGAGGCGTTCCAGACCAGCCTGCCAGCATGATGAAACCCTGTCTCTATTAAAAATACAAAAATTAGCCGGCCGTGGAGGCAGGCGCCTGTAATCCCAGCTACTCGGGAGGCTGAGGCAGGAGAATCGCTTGAACCGGAAGGGGAGAGGGCGCAGAGGTTGCAGGGAGCCCAGATCGTGCCACTGCACTCCAGCCTGAGCGACAAGAGCGAAACTCCGTCTCAGAAAACAAAACAAAACAAAACAAACAAACAAAACTCCCAGACTATGAATTTGAGATAGTAGGAGGTGTGCAAGAACTTATGGTGGAGGACCAATAAGGAGGCTATTATAATAGTTTAGGCAAAAGAAAAAGCGATGGACTAAAGTGTTAGAACTGTCGAGATACAAAGCGAAGTGGCCAATATTTAGTAAGTAACATTGATATGTATTAGTGTGGACTGAATTTGTAGAGTAAGGATGTAAGAAGGTATTAAGGAGACTCTTATAAGTTTGCGGTTTTTAAACTGGATTGATGATGATGCATTTCCTGAGTTAGAGAGCACTGAAAAAATGGGGTTTAAAGGGAAACCACATTTGGAATATATCTTAAGAATTAATGAGATAACATGCAGAGGGAATATTTATCAAGAAATAAAGAGAGTCAAAGAATCAAAACTTGACCAATTAGGAACTTTATTTTGTAGGTCACAGAGTAAAGAAACTAACTACAAAGAATACTGAGAAGGAAGCACCACGGAAGTGAAAGGAAAACCAGGAAAAATGGCTCATAGAAGTGAAGAAAACAAAACAAAATAAAAAATTGAATCAGGACAGTAACTTTGGTCAAAGGCGTTAATTGCTGCTGAAAACTCAAGTTAAATTGACATGAAAAACGTCCATTGCATTTGTTAGGAAAGACTTGAGCATAATTGATGCATACTTGTTTGTGTTTTGCTACCTAAGATACCAAGGTTAATAAAATTAAATGGCTGACCTATAGGGAATTGGTGGGGAAGCATTCTTAGAAGTTACATTTTCCTTTTCACATATTGCTTTTACTTATTTCCTATGTCTTGATTTGGTTTACTGTAAAAGCATAATTTAAGAATTCCAAAGAGAGTTTAGAGTTTCCAAATGATATATCTACTTCATTTCTTTATCTTATTATTGATACTGTACTATAATTGTTATTAGTACAGAGGACCACAAGATTGCATGGTGACTTTTAGAAAATACAAGCAAGCATATTTTTGGCACAGGAATTTTTCAGTCTTCTAATTTCCAAAAAGTTATTGATGATTTGAGGTTTGTTACTATCAGGAGCAGATCCTCTAATTTTCTCTAATTATCTCATTATGAATAGTAGCCATAAAGAAACATTATTAACTGTGTTTGACTTGTGCTTTGTTTTTCTGGATTGTTTTAAAACGTTTCTTCTGGTTAAAGACATGAGCCCTCTAAAGAAGCAGATAGTAAAAGCAGAGTCTTCCCTTGAATGGGGTTGGTTACAGGCAGCACTCACATCAGCACACAGTCATCCTCTGCAGTGGTGAGCAAAGCCAACCTCAGCCAGTGAGACAGGGCTACATAAGAAGCGTGAAGATGCTTTAGTTTGGGATAAATAGAAAGTGAAGAGAGTATTTATTGCCACTGAGTGAAAAGAAACTATAAATTAATAAGTCATTAGTGAAATATATTCTTAACAGTAGCTAAATATAAGTTAAAACATGGGGACAATAACTATGAAAACAGACTGAGATGGCTTATAAGGTTTATTGCGGCACTATTCACAATAGCAAAGACTTGGAATCAACCCAAATGTCCATCTGTGACAGACTGGATTAAGAAAATGTGGCACATATACACCATGGAATACTATGCAGCCATAAAAAAGGATGAGTTTGCATCCTTTGTAGGGACATGGATGCAGCTGGAAACCATCATTCTTAGCAAACTATCACAAGAAGAGAAAACCAAACACCGCATGTTTTCACTCATAGGTGGGAACTGAACAATGAGATCACTTGGACTCGGGAAGGGGAACATCACACACTGGGGCTTATCATGGGGAGGGGGGGGGGGAGGGATTGCACTGGGGAGTTATACCTGATATAAATGATGAATTGATGGGTGCTGACGAGTTGATGGGTGCAGCACACCAACATGGCACAAGTATACATATGTAACAAACCTGCACGTTATGCACATGTACCCTAGAACTTAAAGTATAATAAAAAAAAAAAAAGAAAAAAAAATTGTAGAGAATCAATAGTAAGGGTATTAATGGCTAAGTAATTGTACTCAGAACTACATATTGTCTTATCACAACAGCTAGTATATCTGCTGTTAAAGTTAACCAATTTATTATTTTTTAATAAATGTATAAGTGTACTAAGTGGTATGCTCCTGTGTAGTTCAATGATTTGTAACTGAAGTGAATATAATCATTAAATCTGAACTATCCCAATTTGGAATTATTTTCCCTTGAATATTATTACAGGTGGAAACACAGCACAAATGTCACTTATGTTATCAGTAAAATACAAGTTTCAATAGATATGCCTTATTCTTATTGATCCATTCTAATAAGGGACACAAATAATATGAAAAAGTGAATCCAGAAGTAAATCTCCAAACTGCATTTTATTGACTGTTCTTTCTCCAGTCATCTCAAACCTTCCATCAGGAATATGGAACAAGTAATAAAAGTGATGGATGGTACATGGAACTCGAATGATTTGCTTCTTCTTTGGATGGAGAGCTAAGAAGAAATACAAATAAAAGTGAAATAAAGCATACACAGAGTGCCCACATATTTGCAAGTCAATCTTCCAGAATAGAGAGTGGTTGTAATTCCCAATCTAAGAATTTTCTTGGCATAGAATTATGGAATACTTGAGTTGAAAGTGATCTTGGTGATAATATAGTCTAGCGTCTTTACTGTGCACATAAGGCTATTCCTTTAGCCCTAAGGAAACAGAGCTTCCATGAAGTAAGTGACTGCTGATTCTGTAAAATAATCTAATTCTTGTTCCTGCCTCATTCAGAACTAATGCACCTATGCCATGCAGCCACTTTCCATTAAAGGGAAAGGAAAAACAATATGCAATCTTTTGAAAGAGTGGTACTATCTCAGGCCTTTTTGAATAGCAAATATTTCCTTAAAGGTAGGACCGGAATTGTATGCTGTTAAAAGTCAGAAAAGAAATGTATTAACATGGTGTATTACTGAGGTAGAAAATGAAGAAAAGCTTACAGAATAAGTTCTTAATTTTTCTAGTATCTGACACTTCTTAGAGTTCAACATTTTCTTAAGCATCAGATCATTTATTCAATTTCATAAATAAAAAACAGTATTTTAAGACGGCAACTTTCATTTCACTTTCTATTTTTATTTTTTGTTTTTTAACTTTTAAATTTTGGTTTCTGTGGGTACATAGAAGGTATATATATTTATGGGGTACATGAGATGTTTTGATACAGGTATACAATGTATAGTAATCACATCATGTAAAATGGGGTCTCCATCCCCTCAAGCATTTATCCTTTGTGTCACAAACAATCCAATGATACTTTTTTAGTTACTTTAAAATATATAACAAAATTACTATTGACTATAATCACTCTGTTGTGTTATCAAATATTAGGTCTTATTCATTTTTCTTTTTTTTTTTCTTGGACGCATTAACCATCCCCACCTCCCGCACCCAACCCCCTACTAAGCATTCTAGCCTCTGGTAACCATCCTGCTACTCTCTAGCTCCAAGAGTTCAATTGTTTTGAATATTAAATCAACATATATAAATGAGAACATGTGATGTTTGTCTTTCTGTGCCTGATTTAATTCACTAAGCATACTGTCCTCCAGTTCTATCCATGTTGTTGCAAATGAGAGGATCTCATCTTTATCCATTCATTTGTTGATGGACACTTAGGTTGCTTCCAAATTTTGGCTATTTTGAATAGTGTTGCAACAAACATGGGAGTGCAGATATCTCTTTGATATACTGATTTCCTTTCTTTTGGGTATATACCCTGCAGTGTGATTACTGGATCACATGATGACTTGACTTTTAGTTTCTTAAGGAACCTCCAAACTATTCTCCATAGTGATTGTACTAACTTCCCTTCCAACAAACAGGTTTCTTCACATCCTCATCAGCATTTGTTATTGCCTGTCTTTTGGATATAAGCTATTTTAACTGGGGTGAGATGATATTTGATTTGCACTTCTCTAATGATTAATGATCTTAAGCACCTTTTTGTATGCCTGTTTGCCATTTGTATGTCTTCTTTTGAGAAATGTCTATTTAGATTTTTTGCCCTTTTTTTAAAAAAACTGGATTACTAGATTTTTTTTTTTCTATAGAGTTGTTTGAGCTCCTTATATATCGTGGTTATTAATCCCTTGTTAGACAGGTTGTTTGCAAATATTTTCTCCCATACTGTGAGTAGTCTCTTCACCTTGTTGATTGTTTCCTTTGCTGTGCAGAAAGTTTTTAACTCAATATTATCGTATTTGTCCATTTTTGCTTTGGTTGCCTGTGCTTGTCAGATATTTGTCAAGAAATTTTTGTGCAAACCAATGTCCTGGAGAGTTGTTCCAATGTTTTCTTTCAGTAGTTTCAGAGTATGAGGTCTTAGATTTAAGTCTCTAATCCATTTTGATTTGATTTTTGTAAGCGGTGAGACATATGGCTCTAGTTTCACTCTTCCACAGATGAATATGCAATTTTCCCAGCACTATTCATTGAATAGACTGTCTTTTCTCCACTGTATGTTTTTGGCACCTTTGTCAAAAATGAGTTCACTGTAGGTGTTTGGATTTGTTTATGGGTTCTCTATTCTGTTGCTTTGGTCTATGTACCTGTTTTAATGCCAGTATCATGCTGTTTTTGTTACTATAGTTCTGTAGTATATTTGAATTCAGGTAATGTTATTTATCCAATTTCTTTTGCTTAGAGTTGCTTCAACTATTCTGAATCTTTCATGGTTTCATATAAACTTTAGGATAGTTTTTTCCTATTTTAGTAAGGAATGTCATTAGTATTTTGATAGAGGTTTCATTAAATCTGTAGATTGCTTTGTGTAGTATGGACATATCGATATAGATTCTTCCAATCCATGAGCATGAACTATGTTTTTATTTCATTAGTGTTTTATAGTTTTAATTACAGACATCTTTTACTTTTTTGGTTAATTCCTAGGTAATTAATTTTATTTGTGCCTACAGTAAATGGGACTATTTTTTATTTCTTGTTCAGATTGTTCACTGTTGGCATACAGAACTGTCATTGTTTTCTGTGTGCTGATTTTGTATCCTGCAACTTTACTGAATTTGTTTATCAATTCTAATAGTTTTTGGTGAGGTCTTTAATTTTTTCAAATATAAGATTATTTCATGTGCAAACAAGGATAATTTGACTTCTTCCTCTCCAGTTTGGATGCCCTGTATTTATTACTTTTCTTTTATTGCTCTAGCTAGGACTTTCAGTACTATGTTGAATAACGATGGTGAAAGTGGGCATCTTTGTCATCGTCCAGATCTTAGAGAAAAGTATTTGAGTTTTTACCCATTCAGTATGATAGTAGCTGTAGGTTTGTCATATATGGCTTTTCTATGTCAAGGTATGTTGCTTCTATCCCCAGTTTTTGGAGGATCTTTTCCATGAAAGGATGTTGAATTTTACCAAATACTTTTTCAGCATCAAAGGAAAGGATCATATGGTTTTATCCTTCATTCTGTTGATATGATGTATCACATTGGTTTATTTGCATATTTTGAACCATCCTTGCATCCACAGAATAAATCCCATTTAGTCATGATGAATGATCTTTATAATGTATTGCTGAATTCATCTGCATTATTTTGTTGAGGATTTTTGAATTAATATTCATCAAAGATATTGCCCTGTAGTTTTCTTTCTTTCTTTTTTTTTTTTTTTTGATGTGTGTTTGTCTGGATTAGGGTAATGCAGGGCTTGTAGAATTAATTTGGAAGTGTTCCTTCCTCCTCTATTTTTCAAAATACTTCGATTAGGATTAGTATTCAACCTTCTTTAAGTGTCTAGTATGATTCAGCTATAAAGCCATTGAGTAACAGGCTTTTCTGAGACTTTTTAGGCTTCAATTTAGTTACTTGTTATTGATCTGTTAAGGTTTTGGTTTTCCTCATGGCTCAATCTTGGTAGTTTGGATGTATCTAGGACTTTGTGCATTTCTTCTAGATTTTCCACTTTATTGGTATATATTGCTCATAGTAGTCACTAATGATTCTTTGAAATTCTAGGTATTAGTTGTAATGTCTGATTTTTCACCCCCGATTTTATTTATTAGTATCTTTTCTCTTTACTCTCACCTAGTTTTGCTAAAGATTTCTCAATTTTGTTTAACTTCTCAAAAGAAAACTTTTTGTTTCATTGATCTCTTGTATTGGTTTCTTCATTTCAATTTTCATTTATCTCTGCTCTGATCTTTATTATTTATTTTCTTCTACTAATTTGGGGTTTGCTTTGCTCTTGCTTTTCTAGTTCTTTTTTTTATTATTATACTTTAGGTTCTAGGGTACATGTGCACAAAGTGCAGGTTTGTTACGTATGTATACATGTGCCATGTTGGTGTGCTGCACCCATTAACTCGTCATTTACATTAGGTATATCTCCTAATGCTATCCCTCCTTCCTCGCCCCTACCCACAATAGGACCTGGTGTGTGATATTCCCCTTCCTGTGTCCAAGTGATCTCATTGTTCAATTCCCACCTATGAGTGAGAACATGTGGCGTTTGGTTTTCTGTTCTTGCGATAGTTTGCTGAGAATGATGGTTTCTAGCTGCATCCATGTCCCTACAAAGGACATGAATTCATCCGGTTTAATGACTGCATAGTATTCCATGATGGATATGTGCCACATTTTCTTAATCCAGTCTGTCACTGATAGAAATTTGGGTTGAATCCAAGTCTTTGCTATTGTGAATAGTGCCACAATAAACACACGGGTGCATGTGTCTTTATAGCAACATGATTTATAATCCTTTGGGTATATACCCAGTAACGGGATGGCTGGGTCAAATGGTATTTCTAGTTCTAGATCCTTGAGGAATTGCCACACTATTTTCCACAATGGTTGAACTAGTTTACAGTCCCACCAATGGTGTAAAAGTGTTCCTATTTCTCCACATCCTCTCCAGCAACTGTTGTTTCCTGACTTTTTAATGACTGCCATTCTAACTGGTGTGAGATGGTATCTCATTGTGGTTTTGATTTGCATTTCTCTGATGGTGAGTGGTGATAAGCATTTTTTCATGTGTCTGTTGGCTGTATAATGTTGGCTGTATAATGTCTTCTTCAGAGAAGTGTCTGATCATATCCTTTGCCCCACTTTTTGATGGGGTTGTTTGTTTTTTTCTTGTAAATTTGTTCGAGTTCTTTGTAGGATCTGGATATTAGCCCTTTGTCAGATGAGTAGATTGCAAAAATTTTCTCCCATTCTGTAGGTTGCCTGTTCACTCTGATGGTAGTTTCTTTTGCTGTGCAGAAGCTCTTTAGTTTAATTAGATCCCATTTGTCAATTTTGGCTTTTGTTGCCATTGCTTTTGGTGTTTTAGACATGAAGTCTTTGCCCATGCCTATGTCATGAATGGTATTACCTAGGTTTTCTTCTAGGGATTTTATGGTTTTGGATCTAACATTTAAGTCTCTAATCCATCTTGAATTAATTTTCGTATAAGGAGTAAGGAAAGGATCCAGTTTCAGTTTTCTACTTATGGCTAGCCAATTTTTGCAGCACCATTTATTAAATAGGGAATCCTTTCCCCATTTCTTGTTTTTGTCAGGTTTGTCAAAGATCAGATGGCTATAGCTGTGTGGTATTATTTCTGAGGGCTCTGTTCTGTCCCATTGGTCTATATCTCTGTTTTAGTACCAGTACCATGCTGTTTTGGTTCCTGTAGCCTTGTAATATAGTTTGAAGTCAGGTAGTGTGATGCCTCCAGCTTTGTTCTTTTGACTTAGGATTGTCTTGGCAAAGTGGGGGTACCATATGAACTTTAAAGTAGTTTTTTCCAATTCTGTGAAGAATGTCATTGGTAGCTTAATGGGGATGGCATTGAATCTATAAATTACCTTGGGTAGTATGGCCATTTTCACAGTATTGATTCTTCCTATTCATGAGCATGGTATGTTCTTCCATTTGTTTGTGTCCTCTTTTATTTCACTGAGTAGGGGTTTGTAGTTCTCCTTGGGGAGATCTTTCACATCCCTTGTAAGTTGGACTCCTAGGTATTTTTTTCTCTTTGAAGCAACTGGGAATGGGAGTTCATTCATGATTTGGCTCTCTGTTTGTCTGTTGTTGGTGTATAAGAATGCTTGTGATTTTTGCACATTGATTTTGTATCCTGAGACTTTGCTGAAGTTTCTTATCAGCTTAAGGAGATTTTGGGCTGA